>NC_046156.1:133022986-133322986 GCF_011064425.1 Rattus rattus
CTAAAACTATCCTCAACAATAAAAAGGACTTCAGGGGAATCACTATCCCTGAACTCAAGCAGTATTACAGAGCAATAGTGATAAAAACTGCATGGTATTGGTACAGAGACAGACAGATAGACCAATGGAACAGAATTGAAGACCCAGAAATGAATCCACACACCTATGGTCACTTGATTTTTGACAAAGGAGCCAAATCCATCCAATGGAAAAAAGATAGCATTTTCAGCAAATGGTGCTGGTTCAACTGGAGGTCAACATGTAGAAGAATGCAGATCGATCCATGCTTATCACCCTGTACAAAGCTTAAGTCCAAGTGGATCAAGGACCTCCACATCAAACCAGACACACTCAAACTAATAGAAGAAAAACTAGGGAAGCATCTGGAACACATGGGCACTGGAAAAAATTTCCTGAACAAAACACCAATGGCTTATGCTCTAAGATCAAGAATCGACAAATGGGATCTCATAAAACTGCAAAGCTTCTGTAAGGCAAAGGACACTGTGGTTAGGACAAAACGGCAACCAACAGATTGGGAAAAGATCTTTACCAATCCTACAACAGATAGAGGCCTTATATCCAAAATATACAAAGAACTCAAAAAGTTAGACCGCAGGGAGACAAATAACCCTATTAAAAAATGGGGGTTCAGAGCTAAACAAAGAATTCACAGCTGAGGAATGCCGAATGGCTGAGAAAGACAAGATGGATTAAGCAAAAGAAGTGCAGAAGTGTAGATCGCTCCTGAGAGACACAGCCAGAATACAGCAAATACAGAGCGAATGTCAGCAGCAAACCTCTGAACTGAGAATAGGACCCCCCGTTGAAGGAATCAGAGAAAGAACTGGAAGAGCTTGAAGGGCTCGAGACCTATATGTACAACAATGCCAAGCCACCAGAGCTTCCAGGGACTAAGCCACTACCTAAAGACTATACATGGACTGACCCTGGACTCTGACCTCATAGGTAGCAATGAATATCCTAGTAAGAGCACCAGTGGAAGGGGAAGCCCTGGGTCCTGCTAGACTGAACCCCCAGTGAACTAGACTGTTGGGGGGGGCGTCAATGGGGGAGGGTCGGGAGGGAACACCCATAAGGAAGGGGAGGGGAGGGGGATGTTTGCCTGGAAACCTGGAAAGGGAATAACACTCGAAATGTATATAAGAAATACTCAAGTTAATAAAAAAAAAAAATTAAAAAAAAGAAAAAAAAAAAAAAAAAAAAAAAAAAATAAAAAAAAAAATTAAAATGAGGTAGAAGTATAGATCAGTGGTAGAGGTCTTTGCTTAGCATGTATGAGGTTCGAGGCTTGAGTCCAGGAAAGGAAGATAGCAATGAAGACAAGAGGAAAGGCCAAACAGCTACCTCCATGCCTTCTGGGTGGCTTCTTGTTACCAAACAGTTTTTATTTTTAAATTTTAATATTGCATGTATTTATTTAGTTTAGGAGGATGTATGTTACATCAATCACGTGAAAGTCAGAGGAGAGCATGGTGGAGTTAGTTGTACCATGTGTGTTCTAGGGATCGAACTTGGGTTGTCACACTTGGCAGCAATCACTTTTACCTGTGGAACCATCTTGCAACCCAATCATCCCCACTCTGTGAGTGAAACTTGGCTCTAGCTTCTAAAATCAGAAAGTAGCATGGACAAACCCTACAGAGAACCTCCATATTTTTCTTCCAGACAATTTCTATAATTGCTATAATCCACCATCCCTGAATCTTCACGCTCCTCCCTCAAAGTGTTCATTTCAATTGTTTATTAATATCCTCATTAACATTTATTGAACCATATAAAATATGGAAGAACACTGGCACCCAACATATAGCTTTTTGGCTTTTGATTCAAATATTTAGATTCTAAACAAAATGCTTTGGGCAGTTTAATATCATATTAAAAAATAGAACATTTGCAGGCAATGTCAGGTATTTATGTTGTGATCAGTGTAAGAAGTAATCCGCCCCACACAAAACCTGAAACTTGTCGAGCAAGACCCTGTCCCTCCACCCACATATGAGGAAGGCAGGCACAGCATTTTGTTTCTTTTCACAGTAACTGAGTGTGTGGTGGTACATATGACTGTAACCCATTTCTTTCTGTTGCTGTAATAATCACCATCATCAAAAGCAGCTTGACCGGGGAAAGAATTATTTGGCTTATAAGGTACAGTCCATGTCACTGAGGAAAGCCAAGACAGGAACTACAACAGAGACCATGGAAGTATTTTGCTTAAGTGGCTTGCTTCCCTGGCTTGCCCAGCTAAATGTTTTGATACATCTCAGGCCCACCTGCATAGGGATAGTACCGCCCACAGTGAGCTGGTGCTTTCCTGAATCAAGTTACAATTAAGAAGATATTCCACAGATATGACGACAGGCCAGCTTGATGGAGGCAATTCTGTTGAGGTGTCCTCCTTCTCTGGTGACACTAATTTGCTTCAAGCTGAGAAAAACTAACCTTCACCCTGAAACACAGCAGTGAAGAAGAATGGGGGGGGCGTGGCTGGAGTGTATCGGAGAGTACTTGTTGAGAATACATGAGGCTCTAGGTTCAACCCCCAAAAGGGTGGGGAATGAACACACAGTGAGGGGAAATTCTTAGATGCTGATTCAGCCAAACACCCTTAAAAAGTGAGTGGAATAAGAAATGAAGACTGTGGATGCCCCTTTACCTGTGAGCTCCAAGACCCCTCAGCAGATCTTCTGGGAGGGCTCATGTTCAGCCTCCTAGGGAGGCATCAAACCTGGAGCCAAGATCATTGGTAGCTTACAGCTGCCAAATGTTTCCAATACAAACTCTACTTGTGGAGATTCCCCGAGGCAACATCTGCAGCTTGTTAAAGATGGAGTACTTGAGTAATAGAGAGAGAATGTGAAAATTGTGGAAGAAAGCAGTAGAACTACCTCCACAGAATGAACTACCTCCACAGAACTGGCTTAGCTTTGGCCTTAAATCCCAGCCAGCAAAACACAAAAAAATCTGACAAAGGCAGCTTTTTAAATTCTACCTGTATAATTTCAGGGAGTAACTAGCCTATTGCTGGAAAAAATTCAGAAGACAAACTCTTTCCAGCCTGTTCCTCAACTAATTTAGGAGCCTTGTTTGATGCAACAACTGTGGGATCAAAGAAAGACGGCTGGCTGCCGTGCACCTGATCTAGAATTCCATTATTATAAGCCAGTTATCCAATTGAAAAAGAAATCATCTAATCTCCCAGCCTATTGATGAAGTAATGAACTCTTGCTGCTCTGTAATAAATATTGCATGTGTCAATTGGACTAAAAGAGAGTTTGGAATTTCTCCCCGTGGCACCTGGCACAGTATATCAGACTGCAGATTTTCTGTCTCGGTTTTGCTGTAGCAAAGATGGAATGTTGTCCTCCAAGGGCCAAATGTCTTTAATTGGCCTGTAAGAACACACCCACAATATTGGCAAGTGTCTCCAGTAGTGGGGGCCTCTAAAGATGATATCACACGTTGCACAGCAAAAGACTAGTGAAATTTAGAGGATTTCTAAAACTGGCTACTTACACAGTTAACAGTCTATGGCTTTTACAGTATCTTTTGCCTTAAGTGCAAAACTCTCATATCCACAGGGTTAGTTTTGTTGTTCTGTCTTGTTATTCGTTTGCTTGTTTTTAATCTATGTCTGTTGGTGTATGTTGTGGTATATGCGGGTGGGAGACACACATGCCACAAAACATGTGAACGCTACACCTTGTTTGAGACAGGACCTCTTTTTCACCACTGTGTAACCAGGCTGGCTGCCCACAAACTCCGATGGAGTCTCCTGTCTCCACTTCCTATTTTGTTGTTGAAGCCCCAAGACTACACACACATGCTACTGTATACATCTTTGCATGGGTTCTGGACAAATCCATAGCACTTTACCCCCTGAGCTGCTACCCCAGCCCAGTTAAGTATTTTTAAATTGCACCCTCCCTTTCTGAATCAGCTAACATTTGACCTTGGGAAGAGGATAAAAAACCCTGATCAAGGCTAAGATGCATCATTTCCTGAAATGGCAACCTGTCCTTTTTACTATAATGCTCAGTCTGACTAGAGTACTACATTATTCTAAATACCAGTATCCTTTCTTCCAGTTAATTCCATTGTAAATGTGTTTCATCTGGAACTTGGCCTGCTAAAAGATATGATGACACTCGTAACCCTTATCTATTTAAAAGCAATAATAGTGTGCTACCTTTTTTTTTTTCATACAACAAGAGATCTCTGGAAAAAAATGGCCCACATAAGGTCAATCTGAAGTTCATTTCAGAAAGACTCCATGTTGTATCTCTGTCTTTGCTCTCTAGTCTAGAATTTGAATTATTGCTGCTGACTGTCCAAGCAGAACACTGCACAATTTATTTCCATCATTTCCTGGCTGAATATTAGCCTCATTTCCCCAAACTATCCGGGTCTATGGACCCAATTCAGACTTCTCCCCCCCCCCAACCCCAGAAAAATCCAACTAGACTTTTTCAATAAGAGAAGAGAAAGCCAGAAAGTCATGTTGTTTAAGGAACATTAATACTTTTTAGGGAAAGCATATATAGAATATGTTAAGAAAAATTAAAAAATTGATCAGTGTCAGTGTAGATAGGGTGGGGCATGTTGTCATGGTGCAATTAAGAGTCCAGCACTCTGATCCAAGCCCCTAACTCACTAGCTCAAAGAGAGTAGACAAATTATAATCCATCCCTTCCTAGGGCTCAATTTTCTCATCTGTGAAATGATGGAGTTGGCTTGCTCCCAAAGGTCCCATTAAACTCTAACGAGTTGAGGCTGTGACTCTATAAAACACAGAGATGACTAAAATAGGAGAAGGAGGCAGATGGTATATTGGACTCGAGAGCTATGGCCAGGATAAGCTCTCACTACTTCCTGAGAGTAATGACTCAAAATGTGGAAAGAAGAACGACTTTGTTTAGGAAAAAGCAAGCATACAACAACAAACACATCGGAGAACACCACAAAAGGAACTGAAGCAGGTCAGAGAGTAGCAGAGTCTACTTCCAAAGTCCAGAAAGCAAGTGCCCAATGAGACAGAAATGTGCAAGAAGAACAAGACAATTATTAAACATTAATGAAAGCATCACTGTGACTGGAAAAGGAAGGAGAATGCCAGGGCAGACCTGGGCCATCACATACCCACACAGATGTGCTCTTTGAAGATAAACTGTATGGCTCATGATAAAGGCATTTTTAGGAAACCAAAATTCATTGTCATTATCTGATCTGACCATTCTAGAAAGCTCAGACATTATAGGTGTTTGGTACAAAAAGAATCCCTGTTAAAGTATTCTGTGGAGATTCTTTGCAGAAGGGTAAAGAGGCAGAGAGGAGAAAGCCTGGTCAGGAAAACACTGAGTTCTCGGTGGTCCTAGTCTGAAGTGTCTAGACAAACAAATAAACAACTTAACAGGTAAAGGTGCTTGCCACTGATACTGAACATCTGTGTTTGGACCCAGGACCACAACTTAGAAAGAGGTCCACTGTCCAAGAACAGGACCAAATACAACCGGGGGGGGGGGAAAGTCAGTGATCTGCTCTACTCATAGATCAGTGCCTAGCCAAACTGTCATCAGAAAGGCATGGTCCTGCAATAATGGGAGCAAACACGCACAGACCCACAGTGACACATTACACAAAGCCAGGGGAACTCCAAAGAAGAGGAGGAAAGAACCAGAGGGGCTAAGGACATCACAAAAAACATGACCCAATCAACTAAATGGGGCTCATAGGAGCTCACAGAAACTGAAGTGACAATCACTGACCCTATATGGGTCTGAGCTAGGTCCTCTGCATATACATTATGGTTATACAACTTGCTGTGCTTGCGGTACTCCCGAAAGTAGGAGTTTGTGGGGTTGTATCTCTGATGATTTTTGCCTGGGATCCTTATCCTCTCCTCATCATGGATCAATGAGAGAGGGGAGTGTGGCAGGGCTGGGGCAAGTGGAAGTAGGAGAAACTGGTTGGAATATACTGTACCTTAAGATTTAAAACAAAAGTAAAAATAAAAAAAAAAAGAAAGAAGGCCCTCTATCTTCTCCCTGAGGACACCGACAATCACATGCTACACACACACACACACACACACACACACACACACACACACACACACGAATAAATGAATAAATAAATAAAGTAGAAAACAATAGAAGAAGATACCCAGTGTATCATAGGGAGGCCAGAGGTCAGAGCCTCTAGCTGTGCACACATGGGCAAAGTTTATTGGCACACATACATGTATGTACATATACACAACACACACATGTACACATATACATAAAAAGAAACAGAAAAATTCAAGATTCAAGAAAGTACTGCTGACCTCTGTGATATGAATAGACAACTCCAATTGGCTGATCTATTGGGTTCTTATATCTATCACCCTTCTCCAGCCCAATCCCGTCCAACCCCCAACACTAGGTAGGAGAGAAATAAAGCTAGAGGGAAAAGGGGGTATAGATCTCCTTAGACTACTTCCTTCTGATTAGGGTCATTGGGTTTCTTGGGGCAAGCCCAATCTTCATCATCAGGATAACTAAGTTGTTTTTGTCTCTTTTCTCATGACCACTTAACAAACTACAGAAACAGGAAGCACCATCAGCAGCAGGGGGAGAAGGAGCCTCCCATCTCAGAGCTCTGGCATTTTTATACCCTCTCAATATTCCCCAGAATTCTAAACATAATTCATCTTCAGCTTGCAGAATCACACCCCTGCCAGAATAGGACGCAAATCATAGTCTACTACTGTGAACAACCTGAAACAGCCTCATATTGCACACCTGGGATTAAAACAAAAAGATATTCTATGCATAACATTTCTGTGTTTTTAAAGAAACCAAAATTTTCACTACACATCAAGGTTTGAACCTACAGCCCAAGGACTTAAACAATACCAATAGTCATGGGGAAATGGGGATTGGTGACTTGGAAAGGGAAGAGACACTGTTTGAAGCATATCTTTCTAACTTTAATTTCTCTTGGTCAAGGATGTGGGTGTCTAAACAAAGAAGCAGCATTTAGTTTCTTCCCCAAAGGTACCATAAGGTAATACTATGGTATATTTTAAAACCACATGATAAGCTGGGTACAGTGCCACATGACTGTACTGCTAACATTCACAATTGTGAGACAGGAGGACTGCAAGTTTAACAAGAGGCTGAAATACATAGTGAAACCTTGTCTCAAGAGAAAAGAAAGAAATAGAAGAAAACTCATAAAATGAGGTTTTTTAGAGTGAAACTATTCTATATAATACTACTGCAGTAATTACATCTTTTTATTCTGTTTTCAAAATCCACAAAACAAGTGTAAAACTCTAACATGAAACATTTGGTTAAATTTTTGACTTTGCTTAACAAGAATATATCAGTGTGAATCTTTAAAACGCTTTTAACCCATGCTCTGATGCATAATGTGAACTTTGAAGCTATTTTCTTTGCATATACCAGTTGACTTCTAGGAGATGTCAAGAAAGATATCGTCATCAAGAAAGATACAAAAGAAGCATCCATGAGAAAAATGAAATAAGAGTCTCGTGCCACCCTTTTGCTTGCTCCCCACCTTCAGGACTAGAGATTAAACTCAGGGCTTCTCTCGTGGCTCTTGTGCAAGTGTTCTGCTGACTGAGCTATACCCTTAATCTAAACAAGACAACGTAAAGCTAATGCCAATACTACTTATGCCTTCGACCTCTGTTACTTCTGTTGCTGCAGCAGAATTCTGACAAAAGCAACTTAAGGGAGAAAGGGTTTATTTTGAATCACTGCTCTAGGGTGCATCATGGTCAAAAGGTCATGCTGTCCAGAGCATAAGGCAGCATAAGTTACATTGTGTTCATGGTCAGGAAACTTAGAGGAATGAAGGCTGGAGCTCAGCATGGGTCCTACTTCCATGTAATATGAGCTGCCCCGCCCATGATCCCATGGTGTACACATTTAAGATGCGTCTTCCCACCTCAATTAATCCAGTCTAGAAAATTCCTCACAGACATGTCCAGTAGTTTGTCTCCTAGATGATTCTTGATTCTGTCAAATTTTGTAAGTCCACTCTTTGTCAACTTGACACCTGAATATACCACTTTTTGCCCATAACCTTCTATTTCTTGTCACCACAGGCTCCTGGCCATCTCATAATGCAAAACATGCTCAATCCAACTTCAAAAGTCCCTGTGTTTTTTAACAGTTCCAACACTGTTTAGAAGTGCAAAGTCTCTTCTGAAATGCAAGGTAAACTTTTACCTGTGATAATCTGTAAAGTAAAAAATCATTTCAGCATATGGTGGAGTAGAATCACCATGCTCCTCCTAAATGGTAGCATTGGGGAATAGCAAGGAAAGCTCAGAACAAAGCAAGCCAAAACCTCGGCAGGACAAACACCAGATCTTGTAGCTCCATGTGTGGTTTCTGGAGCTCATGATATAATTACCTGAACTCCAAAATTCTTGCACAGGGCAACTCCCCCAGCTCTTCTACCTACAACACACATAGGCTCTCTCTTTGCCTAGGTTCTCTCTGTGCCTGAAACTTTCTTCACTGGGCATCCTATATCCCATGGTTCTGACATCTTGAACTTGCTGAAATTTGCAATTTTAGCTTCACACTGTGGCCTCTTGGGGTCTCCTTGCAGGAATTTCAATTGTGCCACCTGTGTCCTAGCCTCAGCAGCTCTCTAGAAGTGTGGTACAAAATTCCAAAGGCCTCTTCAAACTTTTTTCCTTCATACCTGCAATACCAGCACCATGGAAACAAGGCTGCCAAGTTCTGCCAGCTTGGGATGGTATCTGTCACCATTTGACCACTTTCCATCATTAGCGTTTGTCTGCTTTCCCGTGTGGTTGTTAGTGAACAAGGAACTCCTTTTTCAACATTCTTGTTGAGGCTCCCCCCTTCCAAATGGATTTGCAGTTTCACAAGATAGAGCCTTCCATGGGTAGAGTCTTGTGTCATTTCACCTTATGCCTAACCTTACACCACTTATGCAAAGTTCCACATCAGATTTGATTCTCTAACTTCTGGACCTTCAGGAAGTCAGACATTTCTCTTGGCCAGCATTTGATCAATCATTAAACAATTACTGGGCTTTGAAGCCTACAGAAATATAGGCAAGACAAACTGTTCCTAAGATGCTCCCAGTTCACTTTAGTATGAGAAAGACAATTTATGCTTATATTTATTGAATTATTCAGTGTGCCTGAATCTATGTGAATCTTTAAAAGCATCGGATTTATTGTTTTTAGGGTTTTTTGGTTAGTTGGTTTAGTTTTGGGTGATTTGTTATTGTTGTTGTTGTTTTGTTTTGTTTTGTTTTGTTTTTGATTTTGTATTTGATTCTTACAACGGCTCCATTATTACATTATTTTCCATGTGTGAAAGTGAGACAGATAAAAATAATTGCCCAATGTCACAAAATAACATGGGTGCAGAGCCAAGATTCGGATGAGAGCCACATAATTCTGGACCCTCTCCATGCTTCTTTGCCTCAGGACACAAATACATTGTACGTCATAACTACTGTCACAAGTCCATGCTCTATCAGATAAGGGATGCCCTCCCTGAAAAGGGGACAGGAAAAGGAGCAGGAACCAAGTTGGCACAAAAGAGTGAGAAACCAGAAGTGGGAAACTGTCCCAGGTCAAAACCAAATCACCCCATTTTTCTTCTGTTCTCAAAGACTGTCACAGTATTAGCATGTGCATAGGCTAAAACTGCCTTACGAAAGGCCATTGTCCCATTACCGCCTATATTTTCTAAATAGCTTTCCAGACATAGCAAAACTTACTTTAGCAATTCTATATGTTGCTAACTAACATGTTTTTATCCAAGCTCAGGCACAGAGACACTCCTGCCAATTCCCAGTAAAAATGGTAATGATACAATCTCCCCTTCCCAGAAATACTAAAGCAGAACAAAAGACATCAGCTTTGAGTTACTTGATTGAATGGTATAGATAAGGCCTGGATACTCCCACACGAATGAGGCTTCCTCTGGCTATTGTATTGGCAGGGCATTTCTGGAGGATGCAAACTGGTAGAAAGATGTTGGTACTGGAATGGCTCTGTGAATCACAGCGGAGCCCTTCTTGGCATAGAGGAGCATAGAGAGGTGGTTGGGTCACTTGTGGCTGAGCAACTCCCAGCTGCCTATAGCATGGGAGGTAGATATACAGATGTTAGGAGGTAGATGTACAGATGTGTCTATCATTGAGTGCCTCTTCATTGAGCCTCCAGCAACAATGGCATGGGAGCCATGCATGTACAGATATGGGTGCTAGCATGTTTTATACACAGCCTCTGTCTGTCTGCATGACTTCCTGCAGCAAAGAAGACCTGAAAGCTACATTCTATTTGTGAAGTGGCCTGTCTTTTAGGCTGAGGCTCGCTTAAATATTACTACAAGTTATTATTATCCTTGTTAAATTTTGAAACCCTAGGTCCCAGCTGACTTTCACACATTATGCTGTTCTTCTAGAAACAACTGTAATATGTGAGGATTCTATATTGAATCTCCATACTGTCTCTTGTGAGGAGTCCACATATTCCTTCTATTGGCTTGTGCTAAGGAAATGACTTGAGGTTGAAATGTCTCTAAGGGAAAGAAAAAGAATTTAAATATACTGGGGCCATCTTGATGGCACTTTCACATATGCTTCTCAATCCTCACACTACTCTCAGAGACATCAGTCCATTTTATAGGGGGAAAAAAGCTCAGGGGGTCTCCACCTGGACACAATGCCCTGCACAAGGGAGTTTTGATCAATTCCACTAACAAAGGTAGGCTTAGCTGGAGAATGGCTTTTCAGTAAGAGTGCTTGTTGTAAAAGCACACCAACCTAAGGTTAACTTCCCAACACCCTTGTAAAACATAGGCGTGGTCACTACATTGTGAAGGGTAGAGACAGGAGGATGTCAGGGCTTTCTGGTAGCTAGAATTACTTGAGATTCAGCAAGTGATCTTGTCTCAAGGGATAAAGCTGGACACCTGATATGTTCCTCTGGCCTCCAGGAACACCCGCATGTACATGCACATATATACTACATAGTAGCAGGTCGGGGAGAAGGAATAAAGAAAGAAAGAAAAGAAAAGCAGGCAGAATGTGTGGAGAACCTCACCAGCTCTTTTGAGTGTTCGTCATAAACTAGTAGACGCATCTAACAAGGCTGCTGGGAATCCCTCTCTGCAATAGTGTGTGTGCTGTTGACTGCGGTGTGAAGTGCACGCATGAAGGCCTTCCTGGGAGCCTAACTGTCAAGGTAGTAATCTCACACCCCCTCATTGTAAATCAGTCCCCACTGAGCAATCAGTCTGGAAAATCCCAGAAAAGGTGGTCCAGACAAGTCAACATCACTATGCCAGTCAGTGAAGGAGCTCTGAGGATACTTGTCAAAGGGTGATGTGGTGACTGTAAATGGGTCAGAGCACCCAGGTTCCTTCTGAAAGAAGGTTGGTAGAAACAAGAGGCATGAGCACCAATAGACACAGCACCATGTCTCACAAGGGAAGTTGTAGAACAGAGTCTGGGTTACTAATATTTTTTAGATATCTTCTATTTATTCTTTGACAGTTTCTTGCTCATATCCATGCCCAACTTCCCTCTGTTAACCCACTCCCCAGGTCTCCCCCAGCATTTCCTTTTCCCACCTTCATAAATCCCCACCACCCCCAATTAAGTATAATTGACTGACCTGCAGGTGACCTGCTGGAATGTTACCCAATCTTGTTGGCTTGGCCCTGTTTAGACCTTTGAGCAGGAAACCTTAGGTATAGTGAGTTCCGACTGCACTGGTCAACCATGTCCAGAGAGCACTCCTCATCCTCCTGCATATCTTATGTTTCCCCACACCTCTGCAATGTTCCCTAAGCTTTGAGTGGGGTAGATACAGCTGTCCCATTTAGAGCTGAGCACTATTCTCACCCTGAGCTCTTTGACAAATTAGAAATCTCTTCATTGACCACTGAGCAACTGCAGAGAGAGGTTTCACCAGCTAACATTGAGGGCAGCAGATCTATGGGAATAAATATAAATAATCAGGAGGCATTTGACGACATGTCTGATTAGCTGAATCGAATGGATTTAGCCATTTAGTAATGAGATGGTACTTGTTCCACTTCCCAAAGATAAACAGGAAACTGCTCCATTCGTCCTCATGTAGGTGGCATGGATGTTATTCTCCACTTGACCTCTAGAGCCACTCTTCATCTTTCTCATCAGTTTTAATATCTCAGGTATTAAAAATATAACAGTAATAAAATCTAATTCATGAAAAGTTTAAACAAGTATTATGTCTTACATAGGATTTCTATTGCTATGATAAAACACCATGAACAAAGTAACTTAGGGAGGAAAGAATTTGTTTGGCTTACACTTCCATAGCACTGGTTAGTATCAACGGACAGTCAAGACAGAAACTTAAATGGTGAAGGAACCTAGAGGCAGGAGCTGATGCAGAGGCCATGGAGGCTGCTTACTGACTTGCTCCATACAGCTTGCTAGCTGCTTTTATATAAAACCCAGTACCAGCATCCTAAGGATGGCACCACCCACAATAGGCTGGGCCCTCCCCCATCAATAACTAGTGAAGAAATACGCTACAGGCTTTCATACACCCCGATGTTACAAAGGCATTTTCTTGAGATTTCCTTCTCTCAGATGACTTTAGTTTGTGTCAGATTGACATAAAACTATCCAGCACATATTCTGTGCTAGTTTAGATTACTTTTTTAGACGTGTATTCATCTCTAATAATGACTTTACCATTTAACTTACAGAGCGTGGAAATGAAAGATTTTTGAAAAGTTGAGCCTATATCCTATCCCTTGGATAGGAGTAGCAGGAAAATCAGTAGCAGAAAGGAGCATTAGTAACACAGTTGCTCCCTTCAGTGGGGTCATCAATATGCTACAGGTAAATGTCAAAACAATGATTTCGTTGGACATCTTTTTAAAGTAACAGTTAAAAGGCTTTAAGGAAAAACAACATAATAACTACCTGGTAAGACAGTTCCTCTTTGGACACTGAACTGAAATCAAATGAGAGAAATAATTAGGACAGCTGAAAATAATAAAGACAATGGAAACCAGACACATCTTTCACAAAACACAACAAACCAAAGAGAACTGACAATGTCTAATCTTAATTGTGTCATAGCTCAGTTAATGCCACTCCCTTTTTCTTCCTGGGTTCCTGATCACAATGAAAATGCATGATTTCAATATATAAAGCCCTAAAGCAGTAGCACATTTCAGTCTGAACAGGCCTAACAATAAGCAGAGAATAAACAGAGGTAGTTGCTACAGGTATTGTATCGTCTTACATACAATGCCAAAATTTGAGTGAATCATTGCTTCTTTTCTTTGTTCCAGGATGAAAGGCTAGTTCTCCCTCCCTACTCCGTGTATGTGTGCTGTATGTATGCACACATTTGCTAGCACATGCATGTGATGACCAGCGTTCAATGTCAGATGTCTTTCCTCAAGTCCCCACTGCCCCATTTTTGGAAAAGGACTCTCTTATCAGTTTGAAACTCACCAAGAAACAGGCTAGGCAAACTAACCAGGAAGCTCCAGAAATCTGCCTGTCTCTATCTCCACAGGGCTAGAATTATAAGCCCTGGCTACTATGACTAGCTTTTTACCATATCTTCTGGGAGATCTACCCCAGGCCCTCAGGATTGCAATGCAAGCACATTACCAGCTAGACCATCTACACAGCACTTATTTTTATTTTTGTAAGAAAGGGTTATGTGTGGCATCCTGTTCTATTTTCAAATATATTATATAGCAGAGAAAGACCTTCAATTTCTGATCCTCCAGTCTCCACATTTCAAGAAATAAGATTACAGGAGTGTGCAGTCATGCCTAGTTCATGAGGAATCCAACTAGGGTTTTGGGAATTCTGGGTAAAACCTCTACCAATTGAGCCACATCCTCCTTAACCCCAAGTTTTAGTGCTTGCAAGTTGTTTGTGGGCTAAGATCTGGAGGTATACATGGTCACAAACCTAATTTTTCAGATATGGGGTTTCAATAAGATGTCATCCATGGTCTCGGGCATTTAAATATTTGGTCTCCCGTTGGTAGTGCTATATGGATAGATGTAGAAAGTATGACCCACCTTGGTGAACGAAGTATGTCACTGGAGGTGGGATTTGAGGTTTCAAAAGCCTCCTGCTAGTCCCAGTTCATTCTTTCTGTGTGGTGCTTGTTGTTCAAGAGGAGGTGTCTATCAGCTTTTCTTCTACCATGATAGACTCTGATCCCTCTGGAACCGTTAGGCCAAATAAACCCTTCCTTCTATAAGTTGCCTTGGTCATGTGTTTTATCATAGCAAGCAAAAAAGCAGTTATACAGGGCTCATTTGGATTCTTCTGTGTAGACAGAGAATTTTGGCATGATGAATGTTATAGCTTCTCTAGAGTATGCATCCTCCGTAGTCATTGATATTCTAAAGAGCCCTGAGGGATGAGGGAAGAGACACTGGAGATTATAAAGCAAATATAAACTGTAAAAGTCATTGGGAAATTGGATTGCTTGTAATTTTAATTTTAATTTTCTGCATTTACTAAATTTTTAATAATTTAAAGACAAATATAATTTCATTTAAGAACTTCAGTCCTATAAATGAATTTTGGAGTGAAAAATGGGCCAGAAACCCATTCAGAAGGAAGATTCTGAGGGGTCATGGGAATGGCATGGGGACAAAGTTCACAATGCAACTCCATTAAGATGCAAATTGCTTGCCCTGTACCTAATTGTAGTGCAGGGAAGCATCACAGAGTGATCTCAGGAGTGCGTGACTGTGGATCTGAAAGTCAGGTTACTTGGATAGTGAGCAAATAGCACCCTTCACTTAGTCTTCCAATCTCTCCACTATGAGAATATCTTCTTCAGGGCTCCCTTCCTCTGAAAGTTAATGGAAACAAAGAGCTGAACATCTCCACCTTCACATTTTCTCTCTGGAGAACAAAGATAAAAGTTTTTATGTAAACTTGTTTTATCTAAGTGGAACAGCACCTGAATGAAGCATAGTCCTGATTAGAATAATGAAAACTGGAAATTTCCAGACATTCACACACCAATAAGACAAAAGCTAGGAAATGGGGAGGAGCTTGTCTGAGCCAAGGTGGCACTATATAAGTAATCTCCCACCTATGTGTGTTTCTAAAAATGATGCTGACCAAAGGGAGAAGAAAAACAGCTTTGTTTAACCAAAATGATTAAGAGGTATTTATGTGTGTGTGAGTGTGTGTACATGTAGGCACATGTATACATGTTCCTGGTAGTAAAGGTGTATATGTATGTGTGTATGCATGCAGAAGGCAGATTGACAGCAGGCATGAACCTCAGTCCACCTTAATTTTTGAGACCATTGACTGGCCAGCAAGGCCCAGGGGTGGTCCTCTCCTTCTACCTTCCCAGCACTGGAATTACAGATGTATTCTGCTATGCCTGGCTTTGTCACAGGTGCACAAGGTTTGAACTCAGATTCTGATGTTTGCATAGGAATCATCCTACGCACTGAGTTAACTTCTAAGTCCCATGATTTGGGTTTTTATGCTTTTGGAAAATACATCAGCAAATACAATTTCTTAAAATTGAATAGCAGTAGATAATTTAATATTATTATTTTTTTCTTTATGCAGATTTTATCTGGACATGACCCTACAGGAAAACAATTGCTTTAGCATGTTTAGTGATTGGATTTAATCCTCTTAAAATATGTTCAAATTGGAATGCATAAGTGGAAAGATTATTGATTTTTTTGCAAATTTAACTATTAGCTAATAAAAATTAATTAGTAATTTGCAGTGAGTTATTTAATATTTAAGAAACTTCTAATGGTGCCAAACAAATATGTGAATGATGGTCACAAAATGTCCATTTCTGTCAGCCTGTCCTGAATGCCTGGCTCTAACCTTCTGTGACCTGTATGTATCTAAACTGTAGCAACAGGGGCCTGGAGAGAGGGCTTGACAGGACTTATTGCTGTTGCAGAGCAACCAAGTTCAGTTCCCAGAACCCATGTCCGGCATCTTATAACCACCTAGAATTCCAACTCCGAGGGATCCAATGCCTTTACCTAGCCTCCATTGACAACTGTACTTAGGCACACACAAACCTACATGTCGGGAAAACCCTACTGCTAAGGTCTAAGTTTGACATTACTGGAAAAACCCTGAGCTTGATGCAAAATGGTAGATTCCCCTTGGTGTTTCCTCATGTCTACTTGGGGGATCCTAGACAGCACTGTCTGCTTACCTGAGGAATGAATGTCACTGTAGCCCTGCACCTGAGATTCCAGGAATGCCTCTCCATGCTAATAAGGCATCTCAGTGCCTTGGTCATCAACCCAAGTACCTTTGCCCACCCTTGATATGCTCACCCCCTTCCTCAAAACTATACAATCCTTGGTTCGTCCTGAATAAAGTGTGTGCATATAAACCCACCCCAAATAAAGAAATATACAGAACCTAAGATCGTCTCAGAGAGTTATTTCGTTGAAGATCATTGAAAAAAAACTACACGTTCCTGTCCGGCCGCCATCGGAGAGCTGCAGCCACGGCCCTGCGCTACCCCATGGCCGTGGACCTCAACAAAGGCCACAAAGTGACGAAAAACGTCAGCAAGCCATGACACAGCCGCCGCCGCGGGCGCCTCACCAAGCATACCAAGTTCATGCGGGATATGATCCGGGACCTCCCGGCTTCGCGCCCTACTAGCGGCGCGCCATGGAGCTGCTCAAAGTGTCCAAGAACAAGTGAGCATTCAAGTTTATCAAGAAGAGGGTGGGCACGCACATCCGCGCCAAGAAAAAGAGGGAGGAGCTGAGCAACATGCTGGCAGCCATGCGGAAGGCGGCGGCCAAGGATTGATGACCCCTCCCCCAATAAAAGATGGTTCTTTAAAAAAAAAAAAGAAGAAGAAAGAAAAAGAACTACACCCATTCTGGGCTCTGCTTCATCCTTCCACCCAGTATACAACAGAGTCTGGGCACCCTGAGAGGGTGTGGAACCACAGCAGGACCCTAAGACACACACCCCACCTACACAAGACACTCAGATGTAATGTATACATAATTAAAAGTAAAATAAGTCTTTAAATTACCACAACCTTTCCCAAACACAAATCAGCCTTGAGCACCAACCTATAAACTAGAGTTGTCTATGTTGAAATGTTTAAGAACTGGACAGGATGAGAGGAAACAAGTAAGGCTAATAGAATTAGTATCCATGAAGCTGAGTTTATTTCATTGAAGAAACAATCTTCTGGTACGTAGTAAGTATGTATTCTCTACATTAAACTTCTTTCTTATTGAGATTAAGTTTATAATGCACTCAAGAGTGAGCAAATGGGAGTTCTTGACCCTTCTTCCTCCGACTACTGAGTGAGGTGCTCATATGCACACACTATCATAGTTTATACAACACTGAGGGACAAACTTAAGGCTCTGCATACACCAGGTAAGGGCTCTGCCAACTGAGCTTGGAACTTTGCATTTTTTTTGGAAATTTTTTTTTCTTTTGAGATGATGAAAGAAGGTAGTAGAATGCCTTAGAGGGTTTGCTCCTCAGAATATAAAGTCCACATCCAGTCAGCCCTTTCCCTCTCTATTTTTGTATTCTGTGAACTCTCAAAACCTGGCACTACCACCTCAAAGAATATGCATTACTTTCAGGAAGAGTTCCCACACGCAGCTCCCTTATATTAACCCAGGGCATTCAGTTGCCATGACTGTGTTAATCATTAATTTGACATGCTCTGGTATCACCTAAGAGACTTGCCTCCAGGCATCCTTGTGAGAAATTGAGATTAAGTTAGCCTCTGGGCATATCTTCTACAATCTTAATCAAATTCATTGATGTAGGAAGACCCAATGTAATAGTGGATGGCACCATCCCATAGGCTTGGATCCCAGACTGCATGAGAAGGAGAGGATGAGCCGAGTACCAAACTCCCCTGTTCATTCTCACCCTATGCTGCCCTCTTCTTCCACATAATATGACCACCTGTCTAGAACTCCTGCTATGAGAGCTTCCCCCACCATGATGGACTATACCCTTTAATTGTGAGCCAAAACAAATCCTTTATTCCTAAAGTTAATTTTGTCAGGGCATTTATCACAGCAACCAGAATAGGAACTATGATAGCCTTTCACCACTGTCCTCCTACATGGACAGAGGTAAACACACAATGACTGCCCATAAACTCCGTCACTACTATTGTAAGAAAGCATGTCTAGTTTAACTGCCTGTCTCCATCAGAGTCCTTTCTACAAGAGACTTGTTCAGTCATCAGCAGAGAAGCTCCCTCCTATAGATGGGAACAGATATAGGGACCATAGCCAGACATTTCAAAGAAAGTGAGAGACCTTGGGGCACTCTGTCCATCAAATCCCTCCTCTCAGAGTTCAGGGAACCACACAGGAGAGGAGGCAGAAAGAGTGGAGAATCAGAGGGGATGGAGGACACCAAGAAAACAAGGCGCTTTAAATCAACATGAAGAAAGATCATATAAACTCACAGAGACTGAAGCAGCATGGCCTGAACAAGGCCTGCACCGGTCTGCACCAAATCCTCTGTGTTTAGATTATGGCTTCCAGTTTAGTGTTTTTTATGGGATTCCTAACTGTGTAATCAACGGGGTCTGTGATTCTTGTGTCTTCTCTTGGGCTCCTTTCCTTCTGTTGGGTTAACTTGAGTGACTTCAATGTGACAGATTTTGTTTTATCTTACATTCTATTTAGTTGTAATTTTTTTTGAATGAATGAATGAATGAATGAATCAATACTTAACCACTAGGGTAAAGGTTAACAACTAAAACCTGCTGGGAGAGGGAAAGTCAGTTTTTTCTAGTGGAGTGATACTGGGTATATCAACTATTTCAGTTAGGCCTGATTGTGTGTGTGTGTGTGTGTGTGTGTGTGTGTGTGTGTGTGTGTGTGTGTGTGCGCGCGCGCGCACATGCTTTTACTAGGTTACAGTTTGGTGCAATGTTTTTGTTTGTTGTTTCTTTTAAGGTGACATTTTATTTTGTGTTATTACTTTGAGGGGTGTTGTTTTGGGACTTTTGCCTAATTTTTTTTTTTTTTTTTTGAGAAAGAACTTAAACTTGAGTGGGTCGGAAGGGGAAGAGGATCTGGAAGGACTTAGAAAAGAGGAAAATATGATCAAAGTACATGTAAAGTTAAAATTTGTTTTTAATTTTTTTAAAGGAAGAAACTATGTACCAATCTATAGTTTAACTGCCTGTCTTCCTGAGGGTCCATTCCACAAGTTTTCCAAGTACCCAGCTGAGGGATAGACAGTCTGACCCTGGGCCTTCATTTTCTGATTCTCAGTTAGTAAAAGCCCTCTCTAAAATCCCAATGAGCGTTAACTACAGTGAGTACTGGGTCTCAGAGCTTGTGCTGAGAGGCTGGGGTTTGGGGGTCACATTGAGCCACATGAAAGATGAGCACACAGAGAAACTGGTCAAGAAAAAGATCAGAAAGAGAGGCGTAAACTCCTCAAAGATGCCCAGAGCTGCTTTCATTTCCTCTGGGCAGCTGCAGTCAGATCCTGGGATCCTTGATCAATCCCTCCTCTGCCAAGTCCCCTTCTGTGTTTGAACCAGTGCTTAGCTGTTCCTTTCCTGAGAAAACATTGAGATAACTGAAAACAATAGTCCATACATGCTCAGAAAAGATGCACTTTCTCTTGTTTTGAACTAGACACTTTTTCATAACTTTTAAAGCACTAAAGCAAAACTAATCAGCCATTCTCCCTCCTCCCTCCCTCTGTGTGAGTGTGTCTGTCTGTCTGTGTCTGTGTATCTGTCTCTGTCTTAGACTGTTCTGTTGTGGGAGAAGAGGTTCACATTGTAGTGTCCATCCAACAGCCAGCCAGGACCTCAAGCCTGTCCATAGCACATAAAGGAGCTTGGAAAAGCATCATTTCCCAGTGGACAATTCAAGGAGAGG
Source organism: Rattus rattus (assembly GCF_011064425.1). NCBI lineage: Eukaryota > Metazoa > Chordata > Mammalia > Rodentia > Muridae > Rattus > Rattus rattus. The sequence continues at coordinate 133,042,963 of NC_046156.1, forward strand.
TCAGGCAGATAGTTCAATACAAGCTCACAAAATACTTTGAACCAGAATCCCCTACCTGCATGGCTTCCATGTGCCAGAGAATGTGCACTGTGGTTTGAATATGCGTGTGCTCCGTGGCTCAGAACAAGTGGTACCCAGTGGTTGGCACTGGGGGAGAGCTTTAGAAGATGTACTCTTGCTGGAGGAAATCCATCGAAGGTGGGCTTTGGATGTCTATAGTCTCACCTCACATCCAGTTTGCTTTTGGCTTCCAGCTCATAGTTAAAGATAAGTGCACCAAGTGTCCCACTCTGGTTGCCGTGCCTGCTGCTCGGGCTAAGGCTTCCTGCCATGATGGACTCTGAGCCTTCTGGAACCATAAGCCAAAGTGAACTCTGTCTTCTGCAGGCTGCTTCTGCTCATAGTGTTTGATCTCAGCGACTAAAAAATGCACAACACAGTCATTTTCTGAAGCTCCTAAATTTACACGTTCTCATTAATTGTACATCCCCTTTCTGTTCCACATTGTTCCCTCAACAATAAGTCAATAACAGACAGCAGATAACTTCTTTTTTATTCATATGGGTGGAGGGCCATACATACCTGTGGAGATCAGAAGATACTTGCAAGAGCTACTTTTTCCCTGATATCAAATTCAGATCAGCGGGCTCGGAGACAAGAGACTTTATTTGCTGAGACATCTCACCAGCTCCCAGAGAACGTCTTTTCATATGTATATGCATGCCTAAAGGTGTGGGCACATATGTATGTGGGAAGTATCTTCCTCAGTCTCACTGATTCAGCAAGTCTCCATATGGCTTGCCCTAGGGAATAACCTGTCTCCACCTCATGAGAACAGTAGATTACAGGCAGGTTGCCCTGCCTGCTCTGCTTTTTTATTATTGTAGGTTCTGGGGCTCTGAACTCTAGTCCTTGCACATATGTGGCAAGCATGTTACTCATTGAGCCGTCCCTCCAGTACAGCACGAGGGGGCTGTGAGAAAGACTTTGACTCTCCCCGAGTGGAATGCTAAGTCCTGCATTACTATTTGTTCTCAGGGAAACCATTACAATTATGCAACATAAATTCCTCCAAAGCATCAGGGACTTCAGCTCAATTTAAAACCCTGCTGGTTTTATTACCAGAATGAATGATTATAAAATTGATGCATGCAAATGAAGAGATAAAAAAATTAAAGGGCATGTGAAATTTAATGCACGCTGCTTGTAACTCTATGACAGGATGCAGAAGCATCGCTGTGCCATGTAGAAATGTGGTTTGTAATATTTACAATTTGGGAGTGTGGCTTTAACATTATAATGTCATGATGTATTGGGGGGGTGGGATAAAGAGCCAGGCATAGTGACATAACAGGGGTCTGTAACCTCAGCACTTTAGTGGTGGCAGTCAAATGTTGCAATACCAAAAAGTTGGCAACATCTATGAAATCATGACAACCAAGAGCAACTACGGAGTTTTCTTACAAGGATCTACCCTGGGCTAAAAATTAAGTATACATTAGGAAACAGGGCCTGGTGGTACACACCTGTAATCAAAGCATTTGGGAGGCAAAGACAGGGTGAGACATTCAAACCCCATCCTCAGCATCAAGTAAATTCAAGGCCAAACTGTCCACTTGACGTTCAGTCTCAATAGCCAAAGAGATGTGGACCAATAAGATGGCTCAGTGGCTAAAAGCACTTGCCTCATAAAACCTGACAACCCGAGTCAAATCCCCCAAATTCACAGAGTAGAAAGAGAGAACTGACTCCAGAAATATGTCCTCTGATTTCCATACATGCTCCATAGCACATGGATACATACACACATACATTTATACATATATACACACAATAATAACAATAATAGTAGTAGTAGTAGTAGCAGTAGTAGTAGTAGTAGTAGTAGTAGTAGTAGTAGTAGTAGTAGTAGTAGTAGTAATATTGTTTCTTTTTCCAAAAAGTAATGTTGGACTCTTCTGTGCCTCAGGTCTTTGCACTCTCCACCCATGAAGAGAAAAGTCTATGGAGTGTCCCAGAGTACAGACAGTGTTGGGAGGTTTGAAGATGAGAAAAACACTAGCGACTCATCTTGGGTAGCACAGCAAGATTCATCACTAGGACTGGAGTCTGAAGCCATGCAAAGAGCTGCTCTTGGTCCTTTTTGGAACTCTTCAGTGGGGTTAACAGGTTAGAGCAGTTTGCTTCATTTTGCTGCATTTAACTGGGGAAAGTCTACTGTGTGCTACAGCAGAACTCATAGAAAGAAGCTTTTAACAGAATCTCATGGGCTCCTTGGGTAGAAAGTCTAGATTCAAAAAAATCATTCCCTATTCCCTTACCCCACGAGATGGAGATGTCCTTACACTTGTATAAACACTTGCAGGAATGCTAGACGAGTTACTGGCACTGGGAATAGCCACTTCTACATGTCTCAGGCAGGAATAGGATAGAGCAGGCGGGCCTTCATAATCCAGGCCTGACTCCCTTCCCATCCCTCCCTAGCCTCTCAGTACCCGACTCCTCCCACTCTAGCCCAGCATGGCAGGATCCACGTTACCACTGGCCAAGGGCAGTTTTTCCATTGAGGAAAAACAAACTGTGACTCTCAATCCTCCATGCCAGAATCAAAAGAAAGTTTGTTTTGTTTAAAATAGCATTGCTGAACTATTGCTGTAACTCAGTTGATATGGAGCTTGCCTAGCACATGAAGCCCTGGGTTCTGTCTCCAGACCCACATAAACCAGATGTGGTAGAAAATGCCTATAATCCTAGGCAGGATGCTGCAGCAGTCACATAAACATACACACACACACACACACACACACACACACACACACACACACACACACACATCAGATAAGTCGCTCTCCTGGGCAGTATAGAATTCAAGTCTAGTTAAGCAGAAGAATAAATTGCTACTCATCATGGATCTTTGAGGTAATCAGCCAATATTTGAAGCTGAGAATATCGAATCTGGAAAAGCCAAGGGTATGTCATACATCCCAATGAACTTGGGTACAGACATGATACAGGGAAGAGAAGTGTCCAGGGACATTTGTGTGCCAATGAGATAACAATCTATTTTTGAAATAATTACTTAACAATCCTCCAATAATTCAAGTAGTTTTAAGTCAGTTTTTCCGGAGACCAAAGGGAGAATACATAATTGTAGAAAATTATTTTGTTTTTCTTGAATTATGAGTGTAAAAAAAGTACCACCTTGGGTTATATAAGGCCCAGGTGAAGAGCTCTCAGGAGAAGTTGGGAGGCTCCATTCACTGGTGTTAAGAACAAATAAAGTTTCCCTACTTTCAAAAGGCAAGAGAGGGCCTATCTAGAATTAAAGAAAAAGATACACTATCTGTGAAGAAGGAGAGGGCTGCAAAAGGATGGAAGACAAGAATATCTGCCCCCACTATGCCCTCAGAAGAGTGGGGTAAAAATGAGAAAGATTGGAGGGAGGTGGAGATTTCAGTGTGAATCTGAGTTTGTTATAAACATGAACCTGCTGAGAATATTCTGCATTGGTTGGCTCTACCAAGAAATGATTCAGTTCAACACTTTCTGCAGAGTAAGAAATGACATTTGCTACATGAAAAGTATGGTTTTGCAACCTGATTAGGATCAAAATCTCAAAGCCACACCTGAGTTTTTGATTATTCTTTTCTCTGAAAAGGTCAGGGTGTCTCTTCTCGCCCCAGTCAGGTTGGAACATAGGCATTACTTGGAAGACGCTAACCAAAGCAGCAGAGGCAGATATATGAACTCATCCCTCTACTCACTACCTCAACAATTGTCTCTACATGCTGAGGAGAAGTCTCTGTCTGTAAAATGCTTGCCCTGCAAGTGGAGAGACTGAGGTTAGATCCCAGAACCTATGATATAAACCCAGGGAGAGTTATAAGTGCCTATAATTCCTGCAATGGGGAAATGGAAAAGAGGCGGTTGGTCCCTAGAGCCTGGCAGACCTAGTAGCCTGGCCTATATAATGATGTTCTAGGCCAAGGAAAGACCATCTCAAACCTAATATTGAAAGCACCTGTAGGCCAGTACTAGAGGTTGTCCTCTGAGCACTATATGGAAACAGTACACAGATACACACTCACATATATACATAAATACACACACAGAGAGATAATAACATTAAGAGGAGATAAATGAATACAATTTAGAAACTCTACTACTTGTGAAAGTTTTCTTTATAAGTTAGAAAGTTAGAAATAATTTTCTAAATTATTTCAAAATAAAATATTTAAATGTCACACAAGACTGGACAAAGCTAGTACTTAGCCTAGACATCAGAATTATTGAAGGGGTCCCTAGAAAAGCCAGGCAGGAAACATGACAGGTTTGGATCATTCTTATGTTTGAACAGAGAATATTACTTGAACTTGTTAGGTTAAAGTTAAAGTAAGCAAACAGCACAAAGAAGTTAACTTGGTTTTCAGCACAAACCAGAGAAAACACAATTATCCAAGATCATCGCTCATTTGAATTGTCATTCTTCATCCTTTCCATACTTCATTATTTTTTTAAAGATTTAGAAAGAGCTTGAAGGGGCTTGAGACCCCATATGAACAACAATGCCAACCAACCAGAGCTTCCAGGGACTAAGCCACTACCCAAAGACTATACATGGACTGACCCTGGACTCCAACTGCATAGGTAGCAATGAATATCCTAGTAAGATCACCAGTGGAAGGGGAAGCCCTTGGTCCTGCCAAGAATGAACCTCCAGTGAATGGGATTGTTGGGGGGACAGTGGTAAGGTGAGGAGGATGGGGAGGGGAACACCCATATAGAGGAGAGGGGGAGAGGTTAGGGGGATGTTTGCTTGGAAACTGGGAAAGGTAATAACAATTGAAATGTAAATAAGCAATAACCAATTTAATAAAGATGGAGAAAAGGGAAAAAAAGAAAATTCTAAAAAAAAATGTATTTATTTAATGTATGTGAGTACTCTGTCACTGTCTTCAGACACACCAGAAAAGGTCATTGGATCCCATTACAGATGGCTGTGAGCGATCAGGTGTGGGATAGTGAAAGACATTCTGGTTCCTGGTTGAGGAGTTTTGAATCCCGGAGACCCTGAAAGGGATGGTAGAAACTTCACCTGACTCCCAGGAAACCAAGTTGGTCAATAGCCCAAAGTCCTCCATAGATTTATGACCATCAGGCATGTAAAGGCAATACCCGAAGTCCCTCCACAGGTAGAGGATGTGACCACAAGTCACATAGGCTCAAGACAGATCTCCATTATAATGAGGTACCTAAAGGCCTGGAAGCTTAGTCAATGAAGCTTCCCTTCCCAGACACTCCTTCCTGCAAAAGGAATTTAATCTCAGGCCCACCCTGAGAAGGGGGATATGGCTTTACTCATCCACTTTCTGCTATGACAATAAATGTCTTGAAACCATGGACTGTTCCTTTTCATGGGATCCGCCATGGGGAGCCATAGAGAAGACTTTCGCCTACAGAGCCTTTGTCTAATCTCCACAAGAAAGCCTCCCTGCACCTCCAGAATGTACTTAATATCTTAATCTCACAGACTTTCCAAGCCACTTAAGTGGCTACACACGCCTTGGAAATGCTGTTTAAATTTCTCAGCATTCTAACTCCAAACTTTCTTTCCAGTACAATTTTATCTTGACTAAGCATAACTCACATAGCAAGTGACCCAAATCTTAACCCAAATGACCCTGAAAGGAAGAATATCTGTCTTCCTACATGACTGGGTAGACATAAATGGTTCCATCTGGGGCTCCAGTTCAGCTGATAGGGAGCTTTCCTAACATACCAGAAAACATGGTTCTGATCCTTAGAACAGTGATTCATACCTGCCTTCTCAGCACTAGGGAGGTAGAGGCAGGAGAATCAGAAGTTCAAAAACATCCTTTGCTATATGTGGAGTTTAAGGCTAGCCTGGGTTACATGAGACCCTATTTCTTACAGCAAAACAAAACAAAACAAAAAATATCAAAACCATAAACAGGGTCAGCTTCTTGTCACTGTGACAAATATCCAAGGCAACCATCTTAAAAGGAGGACCTCCTATGCTGCTTAGCCTCAGAGTTATTTAGCTGAGATAGATTGGCCTCTTGCCAAGAGTCTGTCTGTGGCAAGAGTACATGGTAGGGAACAATGCTCACTTCACAGTGACAAGAAGCGGGACAGAAACAAGAAGCAGCCATTACTCCTCTCAAAGGCAACCCAAAAAACCTAGCTTCTTCCTAGTAGGCTGTGTGAAGGGTCCACCCCCTCCTGGGAGTGCCACCTAGTGTTATCAGGCCTCTAACCTAGGGCTTCAGGGAGACACAAACCACAGGAGATGAGCTTTGAGGTAACTTAATGATCATTTATTTATACCTATAGGTGTCCCTCTCCCTTTCTCACTGATTATCCTTCTCGTCTTCTCTCTCTTTTTCTGTCTCTCCCTCTCTCTCTTTCCTTCTCTCAGTCTCTATCTTCTCCTTCCCCCCCCCCCCGCCAACAACTCCAATCTGTTTCTGAGAAGTACCAGATACTTCAGTAAAGCACAAAAGTCCTTGCCTTTAGCATTTTAACCAAGAATTACCCTTCCCACCATTCCCACCCATATTTCCAAGGCCACTTCTCCCATAATGCACTTCCCATTCTCTCAGAGAGAGCTTTTCCTTTCTCCCTCAGTACTCCATTTATATTGGTGTCTTTAGCTTTTGTGACTACCTTCCTTGTTAATAGACATTTCCTTTCTGCTGTGACTCTTATGTTAAATACTGATCTCCTTAAAGGGCCAGCCCATCTTTTCCCTATGCCCTCCATTACTGTTGAGTGTTCTGTTCAGAGACCATTAGAAACTAAGTTAATCAATCCATCAACATATCATTCAACATCATGAGGAAGTGTGTGGTGCTTTATCCTACAGTACCATCATCTTTTTCCTGCAGGTTTTCAGAACCTAGAGCAATAAGACAGACTTTTCCTTTTTAGCGATTTGTGTCATTATCTTCAAATCAAAAAGAAGATCTTTCATTTAAAAAAAAATCAGGTATCACAACAGCTCCTGAAAACTGGATGAAAAACAATCACAGTGAAAACAGAACTGAAGGTGATTGACTTCGGCTTATGTTTTCATTCTCGACTGGGAGCAAAAGTTGCCCTATGGCACATCACTGTTTCCCGAGTTCCTAAACGTTAGGCCATGATACAGTAGCCCTGAGAGCCGCCATTCACTAGCACAGATCACTAGCTAGGCCCACCCAGAGGCCAAAGCTAGCCTAGTCTTGCGTTTTCCTGTTCAAATGGCAGTTTAGAAATAAACTGTGACCATGCACACAGCTGAGAGTAAAGCTGGTTCAGTGCTGATGGCAGAGATCTCTTTGCCAACGGTTTACCTTGAATGCATGAAGCTCTGGGTTCCACCACCAGCATCAAATAAATTAACCATATGTGATTATAAGCCTCTAAGCTTGTCTGTTCCAGGGATCTGGAAGTTCTTTCTATTCCTTCTGTCCAGCAATTGCCCCATGGCTTCTTCACTGGCAGATCTGGGAGTTTAGGTGGGATAGCTAATGCAACAGGCAACATACCACATGCCAAGGAGAAGGTCCCAGGATGGGAGTGATGATAGTTCATATGGCTGAGGCAAAGGCAGGAATGCGAAAGAGGAGTGATAAGCTAGGCTTCATTACATTCTTTATGTTTGAAACTAGGCATCAAGAGAATGAACAGACGAGCTACAGAGTGGGTGAAAAGTACTTGCTAAACTCTGTTAGAAAACTGTCATTCAAACTGTATTATGACTCTTCATTCCATTAATTGACCTGAGCTTACATTCACAAACACCACATGGATGTCATAGTGGGCATGCGGAGGTCAGTAAATGACCTGAAGAAAGCAGTTTTCTCCTACCATGGGGCTCCCAAGGACGGAACTCAACTAATCAGGCTTAGCTTTACTCACTAAGCCATCTCATTGCCCCTATTTTTATAACTTTCAAGACAAAGAAATAAAATAAGCAAAAGACGTAAAGAGAAATCCCATAAGAATCATGGAAATACATAGCGAAGACGTAGATGTACTACCTTACACATTGTTATGAAATCACAGAGTAAAACAAGATACTGCCACACACCTCTCAGAATAGCCAAAATCCAAAACACTAATAATACCAAATGCTGGTCGGGACATGAGACAGTAGGGACATCTGCTCATAACTGTGGTAATGCAAAGTGATACAGCCACTTTGAAAGCTACCTTAGCAGTTTCTCCCAAAACTTAACAGACGCACTGCTATTCATATATATATATATATATATATATATATATATATATATATATATGGGAATATGCATGTGTGCATATGTATGTGCATGTGTGCATATGTGTGGGGATAAGAAGACAACCTCAGGTGTTGTTCTTTAGGAATTTCTTGCCTTTTTTTTTTTTTGAGGTGGGGTCGATCACTGGGACCTGGGCTCCCTGACTGGGCTATGCACGGTGACCAGTGAGATCCAGGGACCCTACTACCTCTGCCTCCCCTGCACTGGGATTACCAGTGTGTGCCATCACACTTGCTTTTTCACATGAATTCTGGGGAGTCTAACTCCAATCTTCATGGTTCCTCAGCAAGCACTCCATCTTTCAAGCCATCATCTCCCCCAACTCATGCTTTTGTCTTAGATATGATCTTGCTATATGGTCCAGGTTGACCTGAAAATTACTGTGTAGCTCAAAATACCCAGGAATTCCAAAACTTCCTGGCTCAGCCTCCTGAGTATTAGTATTACAGGTGTGTACCAACACACCAGGTCTAACATAGTCTTAATAACTTAATCTAACAATCATACTACTTGGTATTTATCCAAACGTGTACAATGCTTCCACTTATGCGAAAGTCTGTGTACTGATGTTTATGTAAACTTTATCCATAGTTGTCTCAACTTGACAGCAAGCAATTGTCTTTGGGTAAATGAATGAATGAACTGTGGTGCGGGAGATGAAAGTTATTCAGCATTAAAAGAAAAGGACTGCTCTGCCATAATGAGTTAATTCCTTTCTCTGTTGAGTCAGTCATCTAACAAATGTTTATTGAAGACCTCCCACTTGCTGGATTATGCCTTTGATGACTTATAGTCAGAGACACTGTCACATAAGCAGAAAGTCACTACAAACTAAGATCAACCGAGTGACTGGACTGACCTGGAGTGGGGAGCATAAAACAGAAAGGGAAAGTCACCTGGTGAAGAAGAGAAGGTTCCTGTAAATGTGGGAGCTGTCCCAATCCATAAACAACAACCAGGCCTGCCAAGTGTAACCAGGCATGAACAGAGATGTGGGCAGTTCCACTTTATGCCCACGAGGACCTGAAAAAGAACAGGTCAGCTCTCTACAGGACAAAGTCAACACAACCTATGTTACTATCTATTTCATCAGTGTTTGAGTCTGCTTCTTGTTGTTGGGATAAATATCACAACAAAAAGCAAGGTGGAGAATAAAGGGTTTATTTCAGCTTACAATTCTCAGGTCATAGTCCATCACTCAGGGAAGTCAGAGAAGTCAAGGCCAGTAACTGAAGGTCGGAAAAGAAGCAATGGCCATGGAAGAATGCTGCTTACTGGCTTGCTTCTCTGACTTGCTCATATATCTACCTTTGTTGTACAAAGTGGCCCACCTACACACAGGTGGCTTTGCCACCAGTATACTGAGCCCTTCTACATCAATTAACAATCAAGAAAATGCTACATAGTCATGCCCACAGGCCAGAGTAATGAAGGAAATTCCCCAACAGAAGTTCCTCCTCCCAGGTATTCAAGTTGACAACTAAGATTAGTCATATTGACCTTAATAATTTCTTTCCTGGAGCTTTTCTCTGCTTCCTTGGTTCCCTGGTGTTTGTAGGGAAATACCCAAATGTGATTTTATAGTATTTCTGTTTAATTGGCAACCAGCTGTCTCTCAGAAATCAGACTCTGCTCCACCCCCATTTCATCACTGAGAAAAAGACTGACTGGGAAAAATTTATTCTTAAAATAGCTTCTGTGAAAAACAAAACCTGCACTATTTTAGCATAAAGTTAGTGCTGAGAATTCTTTCTAAGGTGTCATCTCAATGAGTTTCATTGTTGTTCACAGAGCTTCAGAGCAGTTCCTGGTCAAAGTTCAGTCTTGCTTTTTGGTGGAGTTAAAGAACTGGCTGCTCCATTAATATTCTTCCTTGAAAGGATTGTTGTTGTTGTTTTATTTTTTACAACCCTTGGAACATTTAAGGTTCTTTCAAAGATAATTTTCATAGTCTGAGAGCTAGGGCTCCTATTCAGTAAATACAATGTTAGTCAGATGAAAGAGAAGGGGTCACAGGCACATAATTGGAGTTTAAGGAAGACCACTATAGCTAAGCAAAGAAGAAAAACAAAAATATCCAAACACTCAGTGAAAGGAGCAGCCCAGAGAGATGGGGAATACCTAAAGCAAATGAAGGAAGAACAGTATCCCATTAAACAGATATGAGATCTGCGCCTGGATGAATGGGACAATGAGTACTGCCCACTAAAGGACCAGCACCTTAAAGGACCTGCCACTCTTGTGTTAACAGAAAACCATCAGCATTGTGGTGAAGGTATAAAAACCTTGTCTTCCAGGCATTAAGGTTAGACATAGCTGGATAAAAGTCTGTGTCATTCTTACAGTTCCTCAGAGCTTAATAAGATACCAAATTGCACAGTAAACATTTTAGAACATGGAAACTTCCCTTTGTATAATTCAGACCCAAGGTGCTTTCCTAAACTTAAAAGGAGGGTGACAAGAAGTGCTCTGTAGGAGAGTGTAAGACTCTCCTTCAGTTTATCACAAAAATCACAATAGGTCATCACATCTGGAGCTTAAGAAAATCCAATAAAGTTCAGCTCCATGGAGATGAGGAAGAGATGGCCTGAGGGACCATATGCCCAATATAGAGGGTATTCTTATAAGTGTCTGCACCTTCATAAGAGTATCAACCCGAGGTTTGTCTTGGTTTCTTTTCTTTTTTTTTTTTTTGTCTGTTTGTTTGTTTGTTTGTTTGTTTGTTTGTTTGTTTTCGAAACTGGGTCTCCCATGGCCATGGCTGGTCTCGAACTCACTGTGTTCAAGGGTAACCTTGGACTTTCTATCCTCCTGTCTCTACTTCCTGAGTTGCTAAGATAACAGGTGTGTACTACCATACCTGGTTATGTGATAAGGGTGATTGAACCCACAGTTTCATGGTAAGCATTCTACCAGTTGAACTGTCTTCTTGAATTTTTTACTTTCCCAGGCTGCCCTGCTCTTGGTGAGTACTACCTGCCATGTAGTGTTGATACTCCTTCCAATGAATACAAAAAGGCCTATTGTTTTAGGCTCCCAGGAATGGATTTCATTTAATATGTCCACACCTTCCTTTACTTTATAAATTCACTAGATACATTATAGCGTATATTTCTTTTCAAATAAATGTCTGCAAGCTGGCCAATTGATACATTTAAACCCTATGAAATCATGAATAATAGTTAGATAAGACAGGCAGTGGTCATGCCTTTAATCCTAGCACTCAGGAGGAAGAAGCAGGTGGATTTATCTCTGTGAGTTCGAGACCAGCCTGGTCTACAGAGCTAGTTCCAGAACAGGCAGGACCACACAGAGAAAACCTGTGACAAAAAAAAAAAAAAAAAAAAAAAAAAAAGTTGGTCAAATGGTTGAGAGTGGTGACACAAGTTTATCTGTCAACCCAGTAACTAGAAGGCTTAAACAAGAAAGTTCATAACCTACCAGGGCTACAAAATGAATGCAGACGTGGCGGCTTGAATAAGAACAGCTCTATAATCAGAGAAAGAACTGGAAGAGCTTGAAGGGGCTCGAGACCACATATGTACAACAATACCAAGCAACCAGAGCTTCCAGGGACTAAGCCACTACCTAAAGAAATATACATGGACTGACCCTGGACTCTGACCTCATAGGTAGCAATGAATATCCTAGTAAGAGCACCAGTGGAAGGGGAAGCCCTGGGTCCTGCTAAGACTGAACCCCCAGTGAACTAGACTGTTGGGGGAGGGGCAATGGGGGAGGGTTGGGAGGGAACACCCATAAGGAAGGGGGAGGAGGGAGGGGATGTTTGCCCGAAACCGGAAAGGAATAACACTCAAATGTATATAAGAAATACTCAAGTTAATAAAAAAAAAAAAAAAAAAAAAAGAACAGCTCCATAGACTCATATATTTGGAAACTTGGTCTCTAGTTGGTGGAACTGTTTGCTTCTCAGTTAGTCTCTCTCTGCCTTGTGCTTGTAAATCAAACTGTAAGGTCTCGGCTACCACTTCAGCACCATGCCTGCCTGCCTGCCTGCCTGCCTGCTGCCTACTGCCATGTTCACCCCCAACGATGATCACAGATTTTAACCCTTTGAAACTGTAAGCTCCTAACAAATTCCTTCTTGTGTAAAGTGTCCTGGCCACGGTGTGCAATTGCAACATTAGAAGTGTAAGTAAGACATAAGGACAGCCTGAATAATTTATCAAGATTCTGTCTCAAAAGAAAAAAGAAAAAAAGAAAAATAGGCTGGGACTAGAACTCAGAGGAAAAGCATTTTCCTAGCATGTACATGGCCCTAGACTTACTCCCCAAACACTGGGGAAAAAGAAGGAAGGGAAGAGAAAGAAAAAACCAGATCAGACCAATGAGAAACAAGTAGCCCTCTATCTAACAGAATGCTCTGAGCTCCGTGTGCTCTTGCTTACTTCCCTTCAGCGGTGGGTATCTCAGCTCAGTATGTACTCTTGGTGTGAGCTGTGTGCACTTCCTGACTCCCAATTCCAGACACCTTCCTCATCTGTTGTCACTAGCAGTGTGTCTCATTTCCTCCAAGCCAGTTTCTTCATCTCTTGCTCCCACACAGATGCAGAACTAAAGACTCACTAGCCTGTGTTGCTACTTGTCTATCCTGCAAAGTGAAAGATGAATTTTTTTTCTGTACATAGTTTCTTTTCGCCCTGCTATGAACAAATTCCACCAACAAGAAGCACCTTAAGGAATAATGTATTTCTGCTCACTGATTGAGGAGTAGAGTCTGTCATGGTAGGGGGCATGGTCAAGAGTAGGGCCAAAAAAATATATATATATATAGATATAGATATAGATATAGATATATACATATATATCTATATATATATATCCTCAAGTGATTCACTTCCTCTGATAAAACCACACCTTCTAAAGGCAATGAATGACCCTTTGAATCAGAGCTACCACCTGGAGACAAAGTATTGAAATACATGGGACTACAGGACACCATTTCACATATACACATACAGGATTGACTGGGTGGTAACTATTTTATCAATTCATTTAATAATAATTTATATTTTGTTTATTTATTGTATACATGTGTATAAATGTCCATGTGTGCATGAGTTCACCCTGTGTTCTAACATCACAGAATCAGATATCCATAAACCTGTATCCTGTCAATCATAAACCAAGATATGCATCAAACTACCCTGTACCCTATTAGTCATGAATTCAAACGTGGATGAACTCACCCTTTGTCTGTGAGTTACAGACCCAAACACGTGTGAATCTGCCCTGTATCCTATTAATCAGAGTTCTTTACACGAATGACTGAACTCTATATCTGCTTTCTTCCCTGGTTTATGACTAGCTCCAAATCATCCATTAAGATTTGGGTACCCAATCTATTCCATGCCTACACATATTAAGTGACTTTGCTTTACAAGGCCTCTCAAAGCTACCCTTGTTCAAGTAGGTCAACTCTTAGCTGCTGAGTCAGTAATTTAGAGCTTGCAAGACTTAGACTTGTTGACTAACACCAATTCTAAGGCCTTAACAGAGGAACAGGAAAATCAAGAAAATTAGCTGAAAAGAAATTAAGTGAGAAGAATTCTAGCTGACTAGCAGGCAAGTCACCTGGTGTAATCCTTACCAACCGACTAAGGAGCATTTTACCACAAACCCAGACAGAGATCTCTGTCTTAATGATAAATGATCATTATGTTTCTCCTGTACAGTAGTCACACATGCCGTCAGAAAATCTCTGCCAGGTTGGCGAGATCTGGAGGAGAGTCATGTCTCTGAGTCAAATACCCAGTCAAGAACTCAATAGCCACTGTCAGCATGTTCATCAGTGATCAGCCTGTGAGTGAAACCACACATCATGACCTGCCTCAGTCAGAGAACTGACGTCCAGGTAAAAACACCATATAAGGTTTGCAGTATGCAAACATGATTGCAGAGACTCCACAAATGGACAGCGGGCTGGAAGTAATGGTTGAATTTTCTGTCACCCCAGTGGAAGCTCAGACACCATTTTGGAATAAAGGGTGGAAGAAACATAAGAGACAAGGAAGGCATAGAATGTCATGTCTTCTGAGCATGGCTTGGCCATTACATGCTTGAACGTTCGCATCTTCAACCACCTGAACAGGACCGATACAAACTGACCCGTCAAAATCCCCTCACGGAGGGAGTGACAGGGAGGGTCTTCCTTGGCCCCACCTTTCTTTAAGAATTTGTAGGCAGTTAATTGTTGCTGGGAGCAGGAACTGGACCAACATTTTCCTTAGCCACTGATACCCCCATACTCCTATAAGGAACCCTAATTAAACTCATTGGTTTGCCAAGAACATAAACAAAATTGTCTTTTTAAGAATAAATAAAAAGACAAGCTACTTAAGAGAAATAAAAGTAAGGCACCTTTATAGTCACAGCACTTGGTATTCGCAATGAAATTTCAAGGAGGGAAGAAAACACCCAAGAATGGGTTTCATTGAAGTGGAAAGATTCTGAGCTGAACCGGCAGAAGAGGCCAAACTGAGTGATGATTGGGAAAAATGAAAAAAGTACAGCCTGAAGACAAGTGAAGGCAAAACAGACACAGCTCACTGGGCCTGGAGGCTTGGAGCTGATGCTAGAGCTCTCCCTTCACTCCAGCTGGTTGAAGAGGTGTGGTCAGGCACTGCAGGATACAATGCTTCTCCCTGAATCATGGCGTGCGAACAGTTTGCAGAAGCAATTCATGCTTAGCTGCTGTCTTCGTTTGATTCCTGCCCCTTTCCAAATTGCTCTTAATTCTCAAATTACATTTTGTGCTAAAATATTATGAGATGTTTTCCAGTCTAATTTTTACTTTTTTTTTTTAAACTAGTGTATCCCAGGATGACCTAAAACTCAATATAACCAAATATGCCTTTTAAAACTATTGTGTTTCTTTAGTAGTATTGGGCAAGCACACATGCTCACACATGCATGCTCGTGTGTGTGTGTGTGTGTGTGTGTGTGTGTGTGTGTGTGTGTGTGTTTGTGTGTAAAACATGTGCATAAGTGCATGTCCCAGGACACATATACAGAGGCCAGAGGAAAACTCTGTGGACTCAGTTTTCTCTTCCAGTGGATTCTAGGGATTGAACAGACTGCCAGACTTGCTCTTTTATCTGCTGAGTCATTTTGCTGACAGCTCTATTTTAGAGCTTTTATTCATGAGTGTACTAATGTACAAAATGTTAGATTTCACTCTTGCCCTTTGCCAGTTATAGACTATGTACTGAGGTCAGACCACCCCCAGTATACCCTTTCATTCCCCTCTCTCGCTGGCCTCTTCCTCTCAAACTTGTGCTGTCATTGTGAAATCAATTCTACTGGGGTTTATGAAGAACTTTCTAAATATAGCTCCTGCATAATTTTCAGTGGAAGACCCCATTCAGAGAACCGTGCTGCAAAAAGTCCCATTACTACCTTCTCCTTTACAATAAGGGTGTCCTTCCTGAGCAAACAAGGGTGTGTTATGCTCCTTGGTTCTGCTTCTAGCTGCTTAGGATGCCTCCATTTCTCTTGGAGATGATTGAATTATCTAAGTAAAGATGAATACAGCTAATCCTTGGGGTGGGGGTGGGGAGATAATTGATTCATAGCCAGCAGACTTTTAGTCTCAAAGCAACTGGGGACGCTCCGGAAGTGATTAGTGCTAACAGAAGCCACAGTTCTCCTGGCAGGCTAAGTGCTTTAGAAACACCAGGGAGAGGAAAGAGCATTTTGTTTCTTCATAATAAATCTCCCATCTTATTGTCTGAGGCAGTTTGCCCTCCCGGGGGCCAGTGCTCCAATCTCAGCCTTTTGCAACAGAGCTCTGCCTAGCCTGACGTCCATTTCCATCACAAAGGCCGACTGGGTTCTAAAAGAGACAATCTGCCACACCAGGCTTCTCAATTTCTCTTCCCCTCCTCCCCTCCCCACCAATCATGCATTGACCTTTTCTTCCCCCTCCCTGCCTCCCGGCTCAGGTACTCCCTGCTTCCCATCCTTGCTCCAGGGATCTTTTTCTGTAAATCCTCTGAGAGAATTCCTGAATTAAGTCTGAAGTAAAGCATTCTAAACCTCTAACTCAGAGTCAATTACTATTTGGCACTACATTTTATGAGGAAGAAATGCAATAAAAGAGCAATTTCTAAATTTATCCTGCATTACATAATGTAATTATTTATTGCAGAAGATGTTGTTTACACATCACCCACGCTATTGATTGCTATGGGAAAAGGCAACGTACAGGAAGCCATACAAATTGATCAATATTTAAAGTGATTAATCAAATATTTAATTTGTTTCCATAAATTTGAGTCCAGTACGTGTTTCACACCACACACTGCAGCCAGGAACTCAGTTCCCCAGCAAGACACACAGAGAAATGTCTTTCTTCTGGTTCTGAAATGCTGCAAGAGAACATTAAAGCTGAGTACACCGTATTTGTCTTTCACACACCCACCCATCCTCATTTTGCTCCCTCTACTAACAACCCAAAGCTGAAACCACTTAAGGAGTATAATTATCCCTCATCATGATCGACTGTGCGATGACGAGGCTGCTACCCATCACAAATGATGTTGCTGGAAAGGCAAAATTTGCAGCCGGGAGACGTTCCCTGCTTTGTTTTTTGGGGTTTTTTGTTGTTGTTTTGTTTTTGTTTTTGCTTTATAGCCTCCTCCAGGCAGAATGGGGGAGGGATAAAAATTCAGTCAGGAAAACAATTAGCTCGCCTAGCTTCACTGCTCTGTGATATCAAATCACACAGCAATTAAGAGCTCCAAAGAAGCCCAGGTTGGTTTCACGCACATTCAAGGATGTAAACCGATCTGTACCCGATGAGCTAAGGCTGGACTGCAAATGAAAAAGTCAGAGGAGGTAAGCAGTGTAAAATTCCATTCTCTGCCTAATCACACTTTAAAGAATGGTGATATGAGTGCAGAGTGCCTCTCATTCTGTACGCAGAACATTTGCAGATCTCCTCAAGACTTGATAGATGGCTGCAGAATTCTCTACTGTGCCTTCTCCTGCAACACATGTCAAGTGCAAAAAGTTAATGTTTTCAGAAAAATATTTCACATGTGATGGTGAATAAAGGGGTTAATTGAGGAATTGTTCCATGGCAGAGCAATAGAGACTCCCGACTCAGGAAAAGTGTATCCTGTGTAAAACATTTGAACCTGAGTTCAATCCCTAGTATCTATGTAGAAAGTCTGGTGTGATGGATGTTTGGTGAATTCAGCACCGGGGAGACAAGGACAAGTGGATCCCTGAGGTTCACTGGCCAACTAGCATAGCTTAATTGGCAAGCCCAGTTAGAAACTCTGTCTTTAAGAAAAACGTGATATATAACACCTGAAGAATTAAACCTGAGATTGACCTCTGGCCTTCTCGTGCATGCATGCAAATATGCATTTCACATACACACACATGTGTATGGACACACAACTGCACATACACAGAGGAAAAGAAAAAAAAAGCATGATCTTTCTGATCACCAAAGACTTAACTGTTGAATTCGGCACAGAAATATCCAAAGCCAGACAAATGTGGGAGAGCTTTACGGGTAGGAGAGCGTTACCAATCTTCTTACCAATCTTCTTCTTCTTCTTCTCCTCCTCCGCCTCTTCAGCTCCTCCTCCCCTTCCTGTTCTCAGGAGGCAGGCTCTCCACCAAGCTTTGAGTTGATAGATTTCACCATTTAAAAAGAAAGGAAAAAACGAAGTGCCTTTATTGTTGTTAGAAAGGCGGCTCGCGTCTGGACAGACCACACCAGACCAGTACAGTTCCACCTGAGAGAGGTTTATTGTGGGGGATCATGGAGCAAAGGGGGTGATGGAGACGAAGGAGGAAAAGAGAGAGAAGAGAGCTCGAAGGTCAAGAGGGTCTGCCTTTGATTTAAGTTGTGACGTAACCACTCAGAGGTAAAAGTGGTAGTTAATTAGGTGGATGCTGGGAATGTATGGTGATTGACATTGCAACAGACGAGCAGGTTCCTGTTGCCTATGGGTGACATCACCACCCTCGCTGGATTCGGAGGCGACCTGTAACCGTAAAGCTGGTTCCTGATACCAATATTTATCTTTAAAAAACTGCCAGTATACATTATAAAACCTTCAAAGTAGATACTTTTTGCTTTAAAGCAAGTTATTATGTAATGTAGCCTGGCCCAGAGCTCACATACAGTCAGGGATGACCTCCAACTCCTGTTCCTCCTGCTTCCCCTTTCACTGGGATTAGAAACAACCCGGCTTCAACTCCTCTTTCTTTTTTTTGTATATTTGTTCCTAATCGAGTGCTTTTCTCTTAGATAGCTTTTGTTATGCTTGGACTTGATTTATAAGACACCAGAATTCCCAGTACAAAGTAAACCACAACGGCTCCTTTTCTCCTGCTGCTTCTCAGAAGCTGTCTCCATTACTTAACTATGGATTGAAGAAGAAATACAATATAACGTGACAGATTATAGTTTGCCTATGGCCTCGTGAATGGCCTCACACCTGGGTGGGCGGCATTAATTGGACTCAGGAGGTTATTACTAGAAATAAAGAAAATATGAAGTTGGGAAAGAGATGTGAGGTAGGAGCACCAGGAGTTAGTAGAGGGAGTTAGTGATGGATGGGCTTGATTAAAAGACATTGTATAAAGATGTTTTTTTTTCAAAATATAAAAATATTATTTATAAAGAAATAAAGCATAGTTACATGGTTCTCTTATTTTTAATGTTTTTTATTTTGGAATAATTGTAGATTTATAAAAAAATCAAAATGGTAAATTAGAAAGTGTTCACACATTCCTCATCTTCCTCCCTGATTTGCATCTTAACATCAGCACGTACCACGGCCAACATTAAGAAGCTAGCATCTTTGGGTGGCTAGTTGTATGACAGAATTTGTTTGAGCTCTGCCCCGTTTTCACTTACCCTCCTCTCCTCTCTCTACTCCAGGTCCCAAATGTGATGTTGCTTTGGGTGTCAAGTCCTCTAGTGTACTGGGTCTGTCCAGACAGTTTAGTTTTTCGTGACCTTGACAAAAAAATCTTAAGTTTCAAAGCAATATCATTACTTCTGAGGCCCTTACAATAATGAATATTTAACGGCCGTGGAAAATATGTCACATGAAAAGTGTGCACATGAGGTCACACCCAACCACCTGCCACTCCCTGGAGTATGTACCCAGATGTTCATGAAGACAAGCAACTACTAGGTACTCCAGCTGAAACCCTTTCATTCTCTAGCAACTACTCCAGGCAGTGTCGCTCAGCCACGGGAGTACTGAAATCCTAGGAAGTAAATGTTCACACCCTGAGTAAACACTCCATGTAGGTGCTCTGTGCCACACCTAGGACACTGTGTGGGCTGGTTCCTATGGCAGCGGCTTGTCTCGTGACCACTCTCTCTTTCACCATGCATTAACCTCTTCATTCCTGCCTTCAGTGGTCATCTATTAAACATCTGCTAAATTTCAAATGGTTCTCTAGTGTTTTGAAGCAAAGAAGGGAAAAATGATAATAGTACGTGCAGACCTCACAGAACAATGGGTTCCATATGCTGCTCACTGACAGACTGTACAGGGTCAGCAGGAGCAAGCGAGCCTGAGAGGAGAGAGGACAGGAAGCTCCCCAAAAGACACCACTTAAGGAACCACAAGTGTAGTGCCCAGGTCTAGAAGGACTGATAATAAGCAGAACGATCGATCCAGGCCAAATGAGAACCTAGGAGCAAGTGAGAGGTCCAGTGACATGCAGTCACGTTATCATCTGTGACTGGATGACTTAGGAATCTGGTATTTAGGAGGACTCCAGGAAGTGTACCCTGAATGTGCCCCTGATGTACTGGCCATTCCCAGCACCTTAGGGAACAGAATAAATCATAATCACTTACTATACATGGAGAATAATTGAAAGTGTTTAACATGAACATGTGAAAGTTTATGGCTAAAATCTTAGCCAGTGCAGAAGACAAGGAAGGAGAGTAGAGAGTACATCAAACCTCTCGTCTCTAGGATTATAAATATGTTCTTGCCCTTCCAGAAAATGCGTAGTAGTAGTAGTAGTAGTAGTAGTAGTAGTAGTAGTAGTAGTAGTAGTAGTTGTTGTTGTTATTATTATTATTATTATTATTATTATTATTGCTATTCTACACATATGGAGACTAAGCGGAAGGGTTGCACAGCTGCTCACAGATGGAAACACTTTGTTTCTTTATGGTAACATTTTGTCTTCCCACACAGGATGGACTTACATAATGAGAGCTATGTAGATAAGATTCTTGCCCCATAGGCCTGAGTTTGAATCTTAGAACCCAGATAAAGCCAAATGCAATAGCAGCAACATCTGTAATTCCAGCGCTTCTATGAAGAGAAGGGAAACAGAGGCAAAGAAACCACAGAAGCTCAAAGTTGACCTAGCTAGGCAGATGCACTGAAAAGGGGGAGGGGTTGTCTCAAACAATCTGAAAATTAAGGACTGACATCTGAGACTGACGTCTGACTTCACACATGTGCCTATATCTACACACAAGAATGCACATATACACTCAAAGAATTAAAAGTAATGAAAATATAAATATATATAATGAAAATATATAAATCTAAAATATATAAATAAAAATTTTAAAGATAAATATATAAAATAATGAAGTTACATATAAATAGAAATATAAATATATAAATATTTACATGCATATAAAAATAATAATATTAATTGTGTTCTCTGTGGGGAAGTACACATATGTGTGTTGTATATCCATGTATGTGCATACATCCTTACAGAAGCCAATGCAAGTGTCTTTTTCAAATGTTCTCCACCTTAGTTTTTAAAGGAGTCTCAGGCTGAACCAATTCACCCAGACTGGCTGCTCAGTGAATTCCAGGAATCAGTCCGTCTCTGCCTTCCCAGTTCTGCGATTATGGTCTAGCACTGCCATGCCTAGATATGTTTATAGAGCTATTGAGGATCCAAACTCAGGTCCTTAGATACATGTGTGACAAGTGATTTCCCAAACGAGCCATCTCCCCAACCCTTCACTTATATAAGACGTACCTTAACAGAATTGATTGGTGTTAGAAGCTGAGAGACCCTGGAATCTACAAGATCATAGGAACCTGAGCAACCTTGGGTTTACTCGGTTCCCTAACAGAGAAGGTCATGTGTGACAGCAACTGGAGGTTAAAAGTCAATGAGAAGCTAATACGACCCAAGGAAGCAAATCTGCAGTGCCAAAGCCTGTGTGCAGTTACTGCACGAGAGCGCTGGTCTGAGTCAAGCATTACTGTCTAGGGGATATAGATGCAAGAAAGAAGCAATAGGCATCATGAGACCATGGCTCTGTCAAATAAGGTTATGCATCAAGCCTGTTCTATGGTTGAGATTAGAAATACCATGGGCTAGCAAGTCAAGGTGAGTTGTCACTGCATCTCGTTCTTCAGCTCAGGGAGAACACTGAATTAGCCAGTGCTGAATCTTTGCTAATAGGAGTAGGCAGAGCTAGGTTTCTGCTAACCAGAAAGCAAGGCCACGAGGAACACTGGAAACAGCTCTTCTACCAGATACCTGAGAGTAGACAGGGCCCTGCATGTAGCACCCTGGTTAGAAATAGAGGGCTATATCAGGGCAGCATTGTTGTCCTGTAGTAAGCAGGGAGAGCAAATGAAGAAGCAATGGAAACCACTTATGAGTTTCCATATCCTTTGTTAATATGGAAAGGACCTTTTAAACTTTTTTATTGCTTACATTAATTTTCTTAATTTATGTAGGGTTTGATGAAAGAATGTCTGTCGTGCTTATCAAGGTCTGATAACAGAGTTTGGGGATAGAGCCGTGAAAGCAAACCCCAATACTACATGAGCCAGATATGGTGGGAAAGTACTTACAATCCTAGTACTCAGGAAATGAGGGCAGGAGGATGAGGAGCTCAAGGTTATCCTCTGCTACATTTTAAGCTCAAGGATAGCCTGAGCTATAAAAGGTTCTCTTAAGAACTTTTTAAAAGCCTGATTTTGGAATTATAAAAAACTTTTAGTGAGTAGGCAAATGTGTAAACACAAAATCTGTGAATGAGATCAACTTGTGCAGTTGCATGTGCACATATTTCAATGGCAATGAAAAATTATTTTAAAAGTTTTCTATGTGTGATAGGTAAAAGATGTATTAATAATTACTTAAAAAAAAGTCTTGCGAATTAAAAATGCAACTATTGCAATAGAAACTAGCAACCTGATGTGGTAATTCAGTGTTCATGAAATATTTTTAAAAGTTTGTCTTATGTAACTGGTAATTGTAAATTTAGTTATTAATTCTAAGAATGCATGTTAGGGAGATATAAAACAATATGCACCTATTGATACATAAAGGAGGAAAATCTTAGAGTTCTAAAGACAAAGCACTGATTAAATAACTCATGATATCCCCAAAGAATGTAATGCCATAGACATTTTAAAAACTCTTAAATTGTGCTTTGATACAATGTAGGCCTTCCTGATTATGACAGCATGTTGTTAATGAAATGAATATGACATTTTCACCCTGGTGAGATGGTTTGCCACCAGGCTTGATGTGAGTTCCACCCTCAGGACTTACCCAGTGGAAAGTAAAACCCGACTACCTAAGAGCAGGTACCCTCTGCTCTCCACACACTAACTGTAGCTTACTCAGGAGTACACGCACACACACACACACACACACACACACACACACACACACACACACTAAATACATAGCTAAAATGTTACACAATAGGAAGAATTGTGCCCAATATATTTATAAATGAGCAAATGCTTTTAAACACATTAATAGCATGAGCGTATTTTCATGGATCCACAAATGTAGTAACCTAAACATTAAGAATCGAATCCTGTTTGGGGTACCAGGGAGCTTGCTCAGGTTAAGATATGGGCTGCTTTTCTGGGGAACTATAATTCAGTTCCTAACACCCATTTCCCAAGAGTAGTTTGACACCTCCTGTTGCTCTGCCCCAGGAAACATAAGATCTTTAATCTACTGAGGTACCTGCATTCTCCTGCACAAAGCCATATGCAGACACACAGATATAATACAATAAAAGTCAAATTTTTTTATTTGTTTTGCTTAGTAAGAACTAACTTTATTCAGTATAAGATATAATGAAACTATAATTTCTTTTATTTTTCTTTTCTTTTCTTTTTAATTCATTTTACATTCCAATCACTGACTCCCCTCCCCAACCCCACCTCCCACAGTCCCTTCCCCTTGTTAGCATTCCTTCTAGGCTCTACCCCACAGTTACTGTCAACAGCCAGGTATGTCTGACTAGGTATAAAGGAGCTGTTTGCCTCTTACTCTCTTACTTTCTTCCCTCTCTGTCCCTTCTCTCACCACCACCAACCCAACATGTTCATGGCTGGCCTCTATTCCCTCCCTCCCTCCCTCCCTCCCTCCCTCCCTCTCTTCCTCTCTCTTCTCCGTCCACCCCCCTCCCTCTGCCCATCTCTCTATCTCTCTTTCTGTCTCTGCCTTTCTCTGTCTCTACTCCTGCCTCAACTCCCCTCCCCATGTCCTAAATTACTCTATTCCTTACTATATCTATCATATGGCTGGTACCTCAGAGGGAAGGAGTGCCTCAGCATGGGCCCGCAGAGGCACCCCTTCCACCTCACCATACCTCACTCTACCAAACATATTCCTGGTTCTTTCATTTTATAAAATACAATATTTCTTTTTATAAAGCACAACACTCCTACCCTTCTCCTCTGAGAGAGTGGAGCCCCCCCCCCCCACCATGTATCCTGACCTTACACAACAAGTCTCTGGAAAGCTAGGCCCTTCTTCTCCCACTGAGGCCAGGCAAAGCAGCTAAGTCGGGGTTCCACAGACAAGTAACAGCTTTACTTGAGGTTTTGATTACAGCCATTCTGACAGCTTTAAGATGGAATCTCAGGGTTGTTTTGATTTGCATTTCCCTTATGACTAAGGACATTGAATATTTCTATAAGTGCTTCTTGGTCATTCAAGATTCTTCTTTTGAGGGTTCTCTGTTTAGTTCTGTACCCCATTTTTAACTGGGTTATTTGGGTTGATGGTGTCTAAGTTCTTGAGTTCTTTATAAATTTCAGATATTAGCCCTCCGTGAGATATAAGGTTGGTAAAAATCTTTTCCAGTCTGTAGGCTACTATTTTGCCCTATTAGCAATACCCTTTGCTGTGCAGAAGCTTTTCAGTTTTATGAGGTCCCAGTAATCAGTTGTCGATCTTAGAACCTGAGCCAGTGGTGTTCTGTTCAGAAACTTGTCCCCTGTCCCAGTGAGTTCAATGCTCTCCCCACTATCTATTCTATCAGATTTAGTGTGTCCAATTTTACATTGAGGTCTATGGTTCACTTGGACTTGAGTTTTGTGCAGGGTAATACATACACACACACACACACACACACACACATATATATACATATATATATACATATATACATATATATATATGCATTCTTCTACATGCAAACATCCCGTTAGACCAGCAGCATTTGTTGGAGATGTTTTTCCATTGCATGGCTCTATCTTCTTTGTCAAAAATCAGGTGTCCATAGGTGTACGGGTTTATTTCAGGGTCTTTGCTTCAATTCCATTGATCAACCTACTTGTTCCTATACTAATACCACGCAGTTTTTATTACTATTAATCAGTAGTAGAGCTTGAGGTCAGGGATAGTGATACTTCCAGAAGTTCTCTTATTGTTTGGGATTGTTTTAGCTATCCTGGGTTTTTGTTTTTCCATGTGAAATTGAGAATTGCTCTGTCAAGGTCTGGAAAAGTTGTGCTGGAATTTGGGTGAGAATTGCATTGAATCTGTAAAATGTGTTTGGTATGATTGTCATTTTCCCTATATTAATTCTACCAATCCATGAACATAGGAGGTCTTTCTATCTTCTTATATCTCCCTCAATCTCTTTTGTCAGCGAATTGAAGTTCTTGTCATACAGGTATTTCACTTGTTTGGTTAGAGTTACACTAAGACACTTTATATTATTCATGGCAATTGTAAAGGATTTAGTTTCCATAGTTTCTTTCTCAGTCTATTTCTCATTTATGTAAAGGAGGACTACTAATTTTTTTAGTTAGTATTATATCCAGCCACTTTACTGAAGGTGTTTATCAGCTGTAGGGGTTCTCTAGTAGAATTTTTGGGGTTGCTTTTGTATAATATATCATCCATGAATAGTAATACTTCAACTTCTTCCTTTCTAATTTGTATCTACTTGCTCTCCTTTAGTTGTCTTATTGCTCTAGGTAGAACTTCAAGCACTATATTGAATAGATAGGAAGGGAGTGGGCGGCCTTTTATTATCCTGATTTTAGTGGAATTAATTTACACTTCCATTTAATTTTACTTTGGCTATTAGCTTGTTGTATATTGCTTTTATTATGTTTTCGTATGTGCCTTAAATCCCTAATACTTTTAATACGTTTAACATGAAGGGGTGTTGGATTTTGTTAAAGTCTTTTTCAGCATCTAATGAGATGACCATGTGGGTTTTTTTTTCTGTCAGTTTGTTTATATGGTGGATTGATAGATTTTCATATATTGAATCATGCCTGGATCCCTGAAATGAAGCATACTTGATCTTGATAGATAATGTCTTTGATGTGTTCCTGAATTTGGTTTGCAAGTATTTTATTTAGTATTTTTTTTAATCGATGTTTAAAAGAGAAATTGGTCTCAAATTATCTTTCTTTGTTGAGTCTTTGTGTGGATTAGGTACCAGGTTGACTGTGGCTTCATAGAATGTGTTTGGTAGTGTTCCTTCTATTTCTACTTTGTGGAGTAATTTGAGGAGCATTGGTAATAGTTTTTCTTTGAAGATTGGTAGAATTCTGCACCTAAGCCATTTGGCTTTTTTGGTTGAGAGATGTTTAATGACTACTTCTATTTCTTTAGGGATTATAGGGCTGTTTGAATAGATTACCTGGTCTTGGTTTAACTTTGGTAAGTGGTATCTGTCTAGATACCATTTTGTTAAGATTTTTCAATTTGGTGAGGTACAGGTTTTTGAAGTAAGACCTAATGATTCTTTGAATTTTCTTGTTGACTATTGTTATGTCTCCTTTTTCTTTTCTGATTTTGTTTATTTACATACTGTTTCTCTGTCTTTTGGTTAGGTTGGCTAAAGGTTTGTCTATCCTGTTGATTTTCTTAAAGAACCAGTGTTGTGGTAAAACTAAAAAAAGGTTTCTTTTTAACCCACTCTAGTTTTTGCACCATAGTGCCACATGGCATCTGTGGGATATTTTCATGTCAGTCAACAAAGTGTCTCACCCGATAAGCTCCATCCTATATTACACTGCCAATGGCTACTCTCTGATCCTGGCAACAATCTCTCTACCTGTCTAGTTCCCAAGGCAGGTTGCCACCATGCCAGACATACACATCACAATTCTGTGGTGGCCCAGTGCCACCACACACTCTTGAGTTCAATTAAATTGCCACATGAAGGAATACACAACACAATAACCTCTGATCCAATTGATAAGGTATAATTTGCTCATCTAGACATACATAGCCCTGTTCATATCCATCCCTTAAGAATAATCATAACAACTGTAGATGTGCAGAGAGAAATCTTAACATCTGCTGCCATGTTCTCTCAACTCCCTCTCTCCTCCAGTCTCCTCCTCCTCTCCAAAGCTTTTCTCCTGCCCATCCTTCCTTCTTGTCCAATGACAGGCCTTGTTCTATCCTGTACCTGCCTTCACCTATATAATGACATCACCCTACAAACCAACCCTTGGTTTTGTTGATTCTTTATATTGTTTTCTTTGTTTCTAATTGATTGATTTCAGCCCTGATTTTTATTATTTCCTGCCTCCTTTTTTTTCCCAGAGCTTCCTGGTGTACTATTAAATTGTTAGCATGAGAACTTTTCAATTTCTGTATGGAGGCACTTAGTGCTAAGAACTTTCCTCTTAGCATTATTTCATTGTGTCCCATAAATTTGGGAATACTGTGCCTTCATTTTCACTGAATTTTAGACAGACTTTAACTTCTTTATTTCTAATCTGACCCCCTGAGATCTTAAAGTAGAGAGTTGTTCAGTTTCCATGACTATGTAGGCTTTCTAGTGTTTCTGTTGTTGGTGTCCAACTTTAACCCATGGTGGTCTGATTGAAATAAGGCATTATTTCAATTTACCTATTTCTATTGAGTCTTGCTTTGTGTCCAACTATGTGGCAAATTTTGGAGAAGGGCCCAATAGGTGCTGAGAAGAAGGTATATTCTTTTGTGTTTGTATTCTATAGATGTCTATTAGGTTCTTCTGATTCATAATGTCTGATAGTAGCTTCATTATTTCTCTGTTTAGTTTCTCTCTGAATGACCTGTCAATTGGTGAGAGTGAGATGTTGAAATCTTTCACTATTAGTGTGTGCAATATGACGTGTGATTTAAGCTTTAGCAATGTACCTTTTACAAATGTGGATCCCCTTGTGTTTTGGGTATGTATGTTCAGAATTGAGATACCAACATGGTAGATTTTTTTTTCCTTTGATGAGTATGAAGTGCCTTTCTCCATCTTTTGTGATTAATTTTGATTGAAAGCCTACTTTATTAGATATTCAAATGGTTACTTCAGCTTGCTTCTTGGGTTAATTTATTTGGAAAACGTTTTCCACCCCTTTATTCTGAGGTAATGTCTCTCTTTATTGTTGAGGTGTATTTGTTCTATGCAGCAGAATGCTGTATCCTATTTTGAATAAATTCTGTTAGCCTGTGTCATTTTAATGAAGTATGAAGTCCATTGATATTAAACAATATTAATGCACTCGTGTGCATGCATGTGCTTCCTTTGTTTTGTTGTTATGGAATTACTAATTGTTTTAATTTTTTTTCTTGGATGTAGTTATCCTCCTTGGGTTGGAGTTTTCCTTATAGTATTTTCTATAGGGTAAAATTTGTGGATAGATACTGTTTAAATTTGAAATTGTCCTGAAATACCTTATTTTCTCCATCTATGGTGATTGAGAGTTTTGTGAGGTATAGTAGTTTAGGTTGACATCTGTGTTTAGTTTTTTAAGAGGTTGCAAGACATATATCCAGGGTCTGCTAGCTTTTACAGTATCTGTTGAGAAGTCAGGTATAACTCTATTAGGTCAGCCTTTTATGTTACCTGATCTTTCTCTTGTTGCTTTTAATATTCTTTCTTAATCGTTCTGTGGATTTTGTATTTTGATTATTATGTACTGGGAGGATTTTCTTTTCTGGTCCAGTCTAATTGGTATTTATAAGCTTCTTGTATGTTTATGGGTACTCTTTCTTTAGGTTGGGAAAGTTTTCTTCTATAATTTTGTTAAAGGTATTGTCTGGGCCTTGGAGTTAGGACTCTTTGCCTTCTTCTATTCCTATTATTTTTAGGTTAGGTCTTTTTATGGTACCTCAAATTTTATGGATGTTTTTCATCAGGATTTTTAGTTTTAACACTTTCTTTGACTGATGTATCAATTTCTTCTATTGTGTCTTCTTTGCCTAAGATTCTTTCTTCCATCCCTGTATTCTGTTGGTGACACTTGCATTTGTTGCTCCTGTTTCCTTCCTTAGATTTTCCATCTCCAGGATTCCCTCAGTTTTGTATTTTCTTCACTGCTTCTATTTACATTTTCAGGCCTTGAACAGGTTTATTTATTTATTTGAGCTCCTTAATTATATTTTCCTATATTTCTTTAAGGACTCTATTTGTTTCCTCTTTAAAGGGCTCTACCAGTTTGACTGTATTTTCCTGTGTTTCTTTAAGGGATTTATTCATTTTCCCTCTAAAGGTCTCTATCATCCTTATAAGATTGGATCTACAGTCATTTTCTTGTGCTTTGGTTGTATTAGGATAGCCAGGGCTTGCTGTAGTAGGGTAGCTGTGCTCTGAAGGTATCATATTACCCAGGCTTATGTTGATTTTGTTCTTTTGAGGGCCTTTTGCCATCTGTGTGGCTTTAGTCCCCTAAATGTTCCTGTTGTAGTAGGTCTTACGAGGAGGTGTAACCTCAATGATACTTGTGTGGGCAAATATCTGATAGGTAACCTTGGGCTATATCATTGCAGATCAGCAGGTCTGGTGAAGGTTGGCTGAGAATTGGCACATGAATGGAATTTTAGTGGGGATAGCAGGCAGCTCAGGGAAGTTGGGGGTGCCCCAAACTTCCAAAAAGTAAAATGCTTCAAAGAATTCTTTTTTTAAATCTTTTTCTCCTTCCTTTCCTTTGTTCCTTTTCTTTATTCCTCTTTTTATCTTTCCGTATAAAATGGCCCCATGTGGTCCATGCTCACTTCAAACTCGCAGTGTAGTTAAGGATAATCTTGAACTCTTTTCTTTCCTGCCTTAATCTCCTGAAACCCAGCACTATATGCATGTACCACCTCACCTGGCAAGGTTAATTCTTCTTTAGGACATAAAACCAGCAATAACTTTGAAAAATGCCTTGTCTTTGTTTCCACATTATTTCCATAATTACCCATTTGAAACCCAAATAGCATCTTCCTAGGAATGCCATACAGCAACCACGACCTCTGTACTCCTAGAGAAGTGCCAGCTAACAAGATACTTGGCACTGGTTGACATAAATGGATTAATGGGTTTGATAAAGAAAATGTCCTTTTATGTCTGGTTTAAAAGAAAGTGATATACTCCTATTCCCTTTCCTACCTTCAGATATATGTCTGGTTCTCTTTAACTACACTGTAGAATTCCAGTGTGCCAGCTGGGCCTCACACACAGCATGGGAAATGTAAAAGAAACCTATTGGCTTTTCTATCAAAGGATTAAATAAAACAAAACTTCCTTTAAAATGAAATTATAAAGAAGCTGCTTGGCAGAAATGTAAATTCCTCCAGGGTCAGCAATTCTTGAGATTAAAATATGTGCACAAGCTTGTACTTGGTGCTCAGCATCGCATTCTGCTTTTCAAATGCATTACTTTAAGCTAGCCAATCATGTAAGAATGTGATGGCAAGCTCTGACCATTCAAAATGAGGGAGGCCCCTTTCAGTTAGGAATGAAATATCTACGAGAATCTGCCCAGTGCTTTCCTCCTTTGTTTGGCATGGCTAAGCACCCTCTGCAAGAGAAAAATCTTTTGCATTGCTGAAATATTTCGGGCTGTAGGATCGTCAATAAATTGAGGCCTCAGACCTATTTCTAACAAGACAACATGTATGTGTGAGATTACACAGGTGGGACTTCCCTGTAAGGGGAAGAAAAAAATCAGTCAGGTAGATCTGTGTGTTGGGGGGTAGGGGGGCTCTGTCATGTCACCGTGTACTGTTCGCAGCTTTTCCCTGTGGAGTTATCAGCTTAGTTGTGAGGCAAGGTATGGTGATTTAACACAACACACAAAACTGTTCGGCAAGATGTGCACTCTGCTTCCATCCTGCTTAGAGTCTCTGTAAAAGAAGACTACACTTGGCCTACATGAGTATATGCATTCAGGCTCGCATGCTTGTATGTGGAGAGCCGAAGTCAACCTCTACTTTCATTCCTCAGTCCCTCCATCTTGGTAGTGGTGGTGGTTGTGGTTGTTGTCATTGCTGCTGCTGTTGTTTTGAATCAGGATCTCTCATTGTTCTGGAGTTTACCAGGTAGGCTAGGCTAGCCAGCAACCCATACAGATATGCCTGGGTCCGACTCTTCCGGTATTGGAATTACCCCATCTGGCCTAGGTTTATTATGTGGGTTCTAGGGATCAAGTTCAGGTTATCATACTTATGCAGTAAGCATTTTACTGACTGAACTACTTCTCTAGCCTAGGATGTCTAGACTCTTAGGCAGATTTTGTATTCCCAAGGCTGGCCTCTCGATCAAGCTTGCTAGTCATAATCTACTGTAAGTTTATATCTTGAGTGATCTATGTTTCTATGGCAATATGTGTCTTCTTAGCATAAAGTTTCCACTGGTTTGTATTATGATGAATGCTGCTTCTTTAACAAAAGCTCACCAAGCTGGTTTTATGGTCACTACATAGAGTAGCCAAGTGTAGCAAGAACCTTGGCCTCTCTTGGCCAAGCATCATGTGACTTGAGGGGAGCTGTCCCTCCCCATGGAAAAGCTCGCACATGGGCACTCTTCCATCTGTGTTCTTCAGGTCTTTCTATACTGCGAGTCTGGTACCTTAATACAGGTGATTCAGCATTTGTTATATCAGAATAAACAAACCCGGATCTACCTGCCTGTCATACTCATGCGGCTCATGGGTTTTTCCTGGATGGCCCCATGTTTAAAGTCTCAAAGTCCAAAGTCATTTCAGAGACTGTGTGTATGTCCCCTGTAGAGTGCAGATTATTTAAATTTATGGAGAAGGGATATGGTTCCTTATGACAGGGAAGGTATAGCAAGAACATGATATGGCCCATTATGGGGAATTCCCAATCAGAAAACAGAGAAGGAGCAGGAAGTGGGTCCCAGATATACAATTTCAAGTCCTCCTCTCCCATTCTGCCACATTTCCTCCAGCAAACCTCCACCTCCTAAATGTTCCACAATACTCCAAAACGCAGCCAGGGAACTAATGTTCAAACACATTAGCTCATGTGGGACAGTTCCCATTCAAACTACAACACAAGTTTTCTCTCTAATAAAGCACTAAGAGGTGATGCAGGCTGAGATTTATCAAAGCTGCTCTTTGTATAGTTGATGTGGCAACTCAGGGTTGGGGTGCAGTGCTACAAGGCCCTGATATATGTAGGTGAGGAAAAATATTAGGAAGCTGACAGATAGTGAACACATAAGATATGGGTTCTACTTATACACAGGACTCTGGGAGGCAGCAGATAAACAGAAGTGAGAGTGAGGGCGGCTAGATTCCACTCCCCTCTGCACATTAGTCACCAGCTCCGGGCACTGAGTTTCCAATCTAACGTCTGAGTTTCTAACATCTCTGAGAAGCTTTCTCAATGAACTAGCCATGAAATGGCTCTCACAGGTTGGCAAAGATTAAATTATATATGTGAAGCAGATACTCAGCTAATTGTGCCTGTTAAAAGTATAAATGACTTAGAAAAACTCTGCTTTACTTGGTCTCACTGGAGGAATTCACATACTAAGGAAAAATATATTGAAATACAGCTATTCAGAGCCAGACAGACACGACTGCTGGCCAATTCAATGGGACGGGAGTCAATCCTGTGGCCTGAGGTTCACAGTCTCAGTCTCACAGAAGGCAATTGGCAAATTACCAAGTCAACATAGTCAGTGATATCTCTATAATGGATGCTTTACAAACAGAAATGTCCAGAGCAAGTTGATTAATAATATGTTCAGGAAGGGCTTCCAAGAGGCACCCATTCGTGGGTTGTTTCTTCAAGCCTGTGTAATGGAGACTCCCCAGACAGACAGCAAGAGAACTTTGCATTACTTGAATGTGAATGGGTAAGAACACTTCCATTTTAACAAAAGGCCATACATATGACAGATAACCCAGAAGGAGTATTTAATAAACTCCTCATCTGTATCAGGTAAAGACATGAGTGAAAATGTGTGCTGGGCATTTCTTTTTCATTGAAAATTGATTTTTTTCATATAAAATATTCTGATTACAGTTTTCCCTTCCTCAAAGAGTCCCAGATACCTCCTGCTTCTCCACCTACCCAAATCCACATCCATTCTTGTTCTCTGTCATTAGAAAACAAACAAAAGCAATAACTAATAGGCAAAAACTAAAGCATTTTTCACCCACTAAAAACCTATGCTTTTTTGTGTCGAGTCCCACATTTGCCTAGGCAGGAAATTTGTTCCACTCACATTCCCAATTAATTCTGCAGCATTTTTCTCCACTTTAGACACTGACTTTACACAATTGGGATCCAGGCTCTTCCCTATCTCTTCCCAGGATCCCCACCCTGATTTATAAAATGAAGCTGATGTTAGTCACATGAGTGCAGGTTTTTGAGAAATCCTTTATAAATCTTATAGTGCCAAACCCAGGGGTACCTTCCACCAAGGTTAATAGATTTTATTACCTCAGTCTTGTCTGGGTCGAGGACATTTCTGGAATCCTCTAGTCCAAAAAAAAGAACATCAACTTTTCACACAAGGAGAATAGATTTTGGGAAATTGTAAAAAGGCATAAATACACATTTCCCGCTGGCCTTGAGCACTGGACAGGCAAGCCTTACAGACCTACTTGCAGTTGTACTCTCCTTCTGCCAGACCCTTTCTCCAGACCTAAGGAAGTGCCTTAGGAAACCATAAGTTCTCCACCATCAAATGTCAGCAGCAGAAGCTTTATGTAATCAATTGAATACTTGGTGTGTACATATGTGGATGTGTGCATGTATGGGGTATACATGCATGCCATGCATGCACACATGCCTGAGGGCCATAGGACAATCTCAAATGTCATCCCTAACACACAATCTACCTGCTTTTGAAACAAGGTCTTCCACTGACCTGGAATCAACAAATAAGCTAGGCTGCCTGGCTAGGCATGGCTGCCTTCCATCTGCCCAGCACTGGGTTTACACGCTTAGTGCCAGCATGCCCAATTTTTTCCGTGTGGGTTCTGGGAATCAAACTCAGCTCTTTGAGCTTGCAAGGCAAGCATTTTTACCAAGTGAGCCATCGCCACTGAACGGTTTTGGAAGAATACATCATAATCACAAAGGCTTCTGGGACCACCTAATAAATTACTCACTCTTTGGATCCAAGAAGCCCATTGTCTGCAGAAATAAATCCTCTCAAGGCTGTAATTTTGGCCAAAAGCCCAAGAGGCTAATAGATTAACCTTAAAACTTGGCAAAACATTAGCAACCCTAACAGTGAGGTAAACTGTTGAAATCACCAGGGGAAATTGAGGGAGCCTCACCCTATTCTCCCAACCGTAAGTCATTCTATGTAATTAGATGGTAGCAGATATAAACAGACAAGTAATGATGACACGTAGGCCAGAGCTGACAAACCCAGGAAACTCTCTCTCAGTCATAACATGAAAGACAGGTGAGAGGAGTGACCACATAAATCCTAAAATTCTGGGGTTGCCCCCAAGTCCCATAGGACCAGGGATCAACGAGCTACTAGCATGAGAACTGTCAGGATGCACCCATCTTTGGTGGCTTCATAGAGGTGATGTTGTAAACAGACTAAGCGGTCACCCGACCTGTTCTGCCTGCTTCCCTGCCCAAGATTCTCCTTTGCATCTAAGGTTGTGAGAGAAATGGGATCAGGCCTGCATCTACTAAAAGACCTGATTCTTCCCACTCTCAACCCAACCCCCTAATAGTAAGACCCTTTAGTGGGGGAGGGGGGTTCATTTGTTTGGCTTGGTTTTTTGAAACAGGGTCTAAAATATTCCAAGCTAACAAACTCCCCATGTAGCCAGGCATAATTGACCCCCAGATCCTACTGCCTCAGGCTCTAGAGAACAAGGATTACAGAGGCGTACTACCACATCCAGTTTTATGAGGGGTGGGGGATTGAACCCATGGTTTTATGTAGGCTGAACGAGTAACCTACCAAATAAACTACATCCATAGACTGCAACAGGATCCTTTTACAGGAGCACAAGTACTGGTTTCCTTCTTATCTGCTCAAAGAAGAGTAGATACTAAATTCTGCCAAAACTAAGCCTTCCCAAATCTCTTAATTTAAGTCCTTTGAGAAACACATAATGTCTCTCATGACCTCCACATTTCTTTTAAGGGAACACAGTCCCATGGCAATATTACATCACAGCATTAACTACACAATTCCCAGACAACTCTGCAACTACATTGGGGTTGCAGGAAAGTTACTGTTGACCTTTATTCACCACTTCAAATAATATCCGCCATTACATGCTGATGTATGAATCATGTGGGTTTCTATTTTTAATTACATTTACTTATGTATTATATTTATGCAGAGGGAGGGGCTTGTGGAGGCCAAAGGCAACGTGTGGGAGTCTTTTCTTCCACCATGTGTGTCTCAAGTATTGAACACAGATCATCAGCGCCTTTACCCATAAAACAGAGACAAGGCGACTACTGGTAAAACTAAAGGCAAACTGCCGCAAAGACATTCATCCTTGAAATGGTATCTAAATTTATCTTTTGAAAAAATGTTTATCTATCCTGAAGAAGCAGTAAGAGATAACAGCAACATTTTGGTTTTGGGGTTTTGGTTTTTTGAAAAATCTTTTTTCAGTCTTGTCAGGTAGGAGTGGTTTTCAAATACCCAGAATCTGAAACTTGGGTGTGAAATATCCACACCTAAGCTTCATTTCTCTGACAGAAAGACACATTACTGTAGTTATATTCACATTGTTTGTTAAATTAGGTGCATGAAAATTGAAAATGTATTCTGTCACTGAAACAGATTTTAAAGTGGTGGTTCCATCCAACTGGCCTTCAAAAGTTCGTTTACCTTATAATGTTGCTGAACTGTTAGAATCTTGAAAAGTATCCTCTGTGGTATTAACTGTGTCATTGTACTATAGCTGCTACAATGTTCTCCAGTCTCATGAGAAAAAATGAACATAGATGTGCTGGAGACATGGCAGGCCTGCAGAGGCCTCACTGCTCTTCCAGAGACCTGCTCTCACTTCCCTGCACCCACACCAAGCAGATCACAACTCCCGAACGAGGGGATCCAATGTACACTTTGTACCTCTGCAGGTATCTATATACAGGTGCACATATTCACAAAGACACACACATATATACAAATAAATAAAAATAATAAACCAGTGGGCATAGTAAGTATCATTACTAGTAGAACAGCATATGTATGGATATATAACTTATCTTCTTCCCTTTGGTCTTATATTTCTATTTAACTCACAGTGCAACTTAGCTAGGTACTAAATTCTTGCTAACAGTATCCCCTCTAATCTAAATGATATTGATCCCTTAGTTATTTTGGGGTTTGTTTGTTTTGCTGAATTTTTTTCTTTGCTTAATCACTGGCTTAAAAGCCAACTTGTTTTTTAACCATTGCTAGGGAAAGTATTTCTGGTTGTTTAATATGGTGAAATAGGGCAGCATGGAAGGAAAACACTTAAGACTATAACCTCATGCTCATTCTTCCTGCTGAAAGTTTTATTAGTTTGTTTGCTAATAGGTAGAGTTTCATGTAACCTAAGCTGGGCCCAAATCCCCTACCAAGGCTGGCCCTGAACTTCTGATGCTCTTGCCTATAGCCTCTCAGGGGTTAGGATTACAGGTGTGTGCTATCATGTCTGGTTTATGCAGTGCTGGGAGAGACCCCCATGGTTCCTGAAAGCTAAGCCAAACACTCTACCCACTGAGTTGCATCCTTAGTCCTGTTTCCATTTTAAATCTGCAAACCCAGATTTCTTCAACAGAGACACACATTAACTGCACGATATCCTTAACTATTTAACTAAGGAACTATTGTTTAACTCTTGATCAAAGGAATTTGCACAGACAAGGAACAAGACTGGGATCTGTGAGTGTGGTTATAGCAGTGCAGGATACCTTCCTGAGTGAGATAAGGACAGATATGGAAAGTACATTAAGAGGGTCCAGCAAAACACTGAGATATAGAGGTCACCACCACAGAGGGACGGAGAAAAGGAAGCAGCTGGAAGAAGTACACTGAGGTAAGACGTGAAAGCTTACAGCCTGTTGATTCATTAGATGGAAGATAATGGGAAAGTCAAGTACACTGGGACATACTTGTGGGACACACCAATGTGACACATCTGTGGGATACATCTGAAACCCAGCTCTTAAGTAGAGGCATGTGACAGGAAGGTCAGAAGTTCAGAGTCATCTTTGATTACATAGTAGGTTTGAGGCTACCATGGGCTACTTGAAAGCCTGTCTTGAAAAAGGAAAGGAGGAAAATTAGAATTTCTTATCTAATGCATGGGTAGCAATGTTACTGGTACCATCATGAATTAGCATCAGGAAGAAGGGGAAGATGAGATGTCTATGCATTCTACCTATTGATTACTGTATAAAAAAAATAACTCCCTAAGTGAAGGGTTGAAAACGGCAGTCATAGATACCTGATCTGCATTAGGAAGAGTACTCTGGGTGACTCCCCTATCACTTCCCTTTGCTGGCAACAGAACCCTGAGTCTAGAAGGACAGGGCTCCTTTTGGGATGGTCAACTCACAGGAAGGTGGTACTGGGTGCCAACCTCTGCTAGGCTGTTAGCTGGAACATCCTATGTGGGCTTCCTGTGTGGTTTGGTACCATTTCCCCAGCAGGATATCTGGGGGCCAAAAGTACAACTGAAGTATAAACCACTTCCTATAGCTTATATGTGGTACCATAGTACTTCTAGAAGATTCTGTTGACCAACTATTCATAAAGCTCAAGCTCAAAAACAGGGTCACAGTCAATGCCTCTCAGTGGGATGAATGTCAATTTGCTCATGTTTTGTTTGTCCATGGTGGTTTGGCTTGGTTTGGTGTTAGGCAAAATAATACTATTATAAAGCCCAGACTGGGCTAGAGCTTTCTATGTGGCCCAGGTTAATCTGAAAATTTCTATATTCCTATGTTTGCTCCTAAAAGTATGTATGAAATATAGATGGGCAAAATTTAAAGCTTCCACAAAACACAGTAAGCCTCATTCTGAGCCAGGTACATTTAATTGTAAAGTTAATTTACCAATATTGAGTCTAGAAAAAAAGTTTTTCTAAAAGAAAAGCCAACAAAGGCACATTTACTGTAATTTTGGTGAACTTCTAATTCCTTCATTTCCAAGATAAGGCTTTATGTAGAATTCTGTACTCTTTTCTTTAGGAAAATAGACCTCAAAATGATAAACATGCTGGGCCCCAAATCTACCTCTGAGGAAAGTTTAAATCTATGTGTGTGAGAGACTGAAAGAAACAGAAGAAATGTGTGTGTGTGTGTGTGTGTGTGTGTGTGTGTGTGTGTGTGTGTGTGTTAGACATATGTGTACATATTTGGCTTTGTGCTCTTGTGTGTGTGGAGCGCAGAGTAGGATTTCAGGTTTCCTTTTCTTTCACACTTCATATATTCCCTTGAAGCAGGGCCTAAAGTGAGGCTGACAGGCAAAAAGCTCCAATGATCTTTCTGTCTCTGGTCCGCAACATCCCTGTGATGACAGGCTCTCATGGCCACACCTGGCTTTTTAATGTGGGTTCTAGGGATTCAAATTCAAGTGCATATGTTTACACAGCAAGCTCTCTTACACACTGAGCCATCTTTCCAATCTCAATGTTTAAATTCTACTAGATGAAGTTACCTAAGGGAGCCACAGAGAAAACCAGCAAAGGCTTAGAGTGAAAAAGTGTGCATATGTCTATACTCACACCAGAAGAAAGAGAGAGAGGGTATTGGTGAGGAACATCAAAACTCACACCAAAGGAAAGAGAGAGCGAGGGTGAGATACATCCACACTCATACCAGAGGAAAGAGAATGAAATGGCAGGTGTAAGGTACATCCACAGTCACCCTGGAGGAGAGAAAGGGCAGGGATGAGGTAGGTCTACATGCATGCTGAGGGGATTTAGGGAGTCAAATACATCATCTACACTCACATCAGGAAATAGAGAGAGAGAGGACAAGGGTGAGGTACGTCCATACTCATACCAGAGGAGAGAAAGGAGAGCAGAGTGAGAATATTGTGAGTATAGCAAGCAGTCTCAAGGTGGAAGACCTAGTGAAACTCTCACAATAAAGCATGAAGGTCCAGAAAGTTAAAAAGAGAAAAAAACGCAATCCCTTTGAGTTAGCACCATAGGGAGCCATTAGTCACTTCTCAAAGTAACTTCAAAGAGAGAAGTCAGCTCTCAAGTATGCTCAGAAGAAAAAGAAGGTGCCAGTTGTTATGGCACATGCCTTTAATCCCAGAACTTGGGAGGCATAAACACCAAAATCCAAAGTTCAAGGTCACCTTGCCTATATCAAGGTTTGAGGCCAGCCTGACTACATAATAAGAGTCTTTCAAAAAAAAAAAAAAAAAAAAAAAAAAAAAAAAAGAAAAGAAGAAGAAAAGAAAAAAAAAAAGGCAGAGATGGAAAGAGGAAGAGGGAATGGGGAGAGAAAAGGGGCAGCAAAGAGAGAGACTTTTGGCTGGAAAAACATCAAAAATGAATACAAAAGTAATAGGTTGGAAGCTAGAAAAATATGACTCTCTAAAGTTGCTTTCAAACCATGAACAGCGCTATAACTATTAAAGAACATGAATTACTATTTTGAAACATTCAACATTTCCACAATGAAAACACCAGACACAAATGGCTTTATTAAAACAATTTGCTGGTGCCCAACCCACAACTTAGGTGAATACCTTCTACTCAACCACAGGTCATGCTTGTCCAGAAGAATAGGTAGGGTGCCCATGACCATTCTCCACTCTCTGTTCTACCAGACCCAGTCCTCAAGTCTGTCCCTAGAACATGCAACAGAACACCAGCTGAAACCTTCTCTCCTCCCTGTCCATGCCTCCTGTGGACCCCATAGACTAACAGAATGGATTTGAAAACAAGATCCAACTTTCTGCTGCATACAAGAAACACAACTTAAAATCAAGGATAGATATTAGCTCAGAGTAAGGGGGTTGGAAAAAGATATTCGAAGCAAATAGACCTAAGTAGCAAGCTGGTACAGTCACTCTAAATATCTAAAAAAAGTAGACTTCAAACCAAAATTAATCAAAAGACACAGCAAAAGACACTTCATACTCATTAAAGGAAAAATGAACCAAGATAACATTTCAGTTCTTAACATCTATGTCCCAAACACAAGAGCAGCCACATTTGTAAAAGAAACACTACTACAGCTTAAAGAATATACTGAACCTCACACGTTAATAATGGGAGACTTCAATTCCCCATTCTTACCAACAGACAGGTCATCCAGACAAAAACTAAACACAGAAATATTGGAAGTAACAGACATTGTAAACGAAATGGACATAAATGGACATATTTACAGAACATTTCATCCAAACACAAATGAATATACCTTTTCAGTACCTCATAGAACTTTCTCCAAAATTGACCATATTCTTGCTCAAAAAGAAAGTCTTAGTAGATACAGGAAAATTAAAATAACTCCCTACATCCCATCATACCATCATGGACTAAAGCTGAATATTAACAACAAAACAACAGAAAATTTACAAACTCATAAAATTGAACAAAATTCTAGTGAATGAAAAGAGGGCCAAGACAGAAATAAAGAAAGAAATTAATGACTTCCTAGAATCCAATGAACTGAATACACAATATACCCAAACATATGAAACAAAATAAAAACTGCTATGAGGAAAGTTCATAGCACTAAGTGCCGACATAAAGAAATTGGAGAGATCACGTACTAACAACTTAACAGCACACCTGAAAGATCTAGACTACAAAGAAGCAAGCAAACCTAAGAGGAGTAAACAGCAAGAAATAACCAAACGGAGGGCTCAAATCCAAAAAATAGAAACAAAGAAAACAAAACAAAGAATCAATGAAACAAAGAGTTAGTTCTTTGAGAAAATCAACAAGATAGACAAATGCTTATCCAAGCTAACTAAAAGACAGAGAGAAAATATCCAAATTAACAAAACCAGAAATGAAAACTGGGCCATAACAGCAAGACACCTAAGAAATCCAAAGAATCTTAGGTCGTACTTCAAAACTCTGTACTCCACAACATTGTAAAATCTAAAAGATTTTGATTGGTACCATTTACCAAAGTTAAGATCAGATAAATAATTTAAATAGACCTATAATACCTAGGGAGGTGGAACCAGTCATTAAAAGGCTCCCAACCAAAAAAAGAAAAGAAAAATTCAGGGCCAGATAGTTAAGAACAGAATACTTTCAAAGAGTTAACACGAATACTCCTCAAATTATTCCACAACATATAAACAGAACATATATTGGCAAGTTCATTTTATGAAGTCACAATTACTCTGATACTCAAACCACATAAAGACTCAACAAAGAAAGAAAATTACAGACCAATTTCTCTTATAAACATAGATGCAAAACTACTCATTAGGTACTTGCAAATCAAATTCAAGAACACATCAAAAAAATCATCCACAGTGATCAAATTCCAGAGATACAGGGACATCTCAACATATGAAAACAAGTCAATGCAATCCACCACCTAAATAAAGTGAAAGGAAAAAAAAACACATGATCATCTTATTAGCTGTCAAAAAGAACTCTGACAAAATCCAAGACCCGTTCATGATAAAAGCCTGGAGACATTAGGGGTATAAGGGACATACATAAATATAATAAAGGCAATTTACAACAAGCCTATATCCAGCCTCAAATTAAATAGAGAGAACTCAAAGCAATTCTACTAAAATCACCAAACAAGACAAGGTTGTCTAATATTTATTCAATATAGTACTTGAAGTTTTAGCTAGAGCAATAAAACAAATGAAAGAGATCAAGGAGATACAACTTGGAAAGGAAAACATCAGAGTATCGATATTTGCAGATATGATAGTATATCTAAGTGACCCTAAAAATTCCACCAGGGAACTGCTACAGCTGACAAACTTCGTTCAGCAAAGTGGTTGAATACAAGATTAAGTCAAACAACAAGTAGCCCTCTTATATACAAATGACAAACGAGCTAAAAAAGAAATCAGGGAGGGTTGGGGATTTAGTTCAGCGGTAGAGCGCTTGCCTAGGAAGCGCAAGGCCCTGGGGAACTAATACCCTTCATACAATTGCCTCAAATAGTATAAAGTATCTTAGAGTAATTCGAACCAAGTAAACAAAAGATCTGTACAATAAAAACTTCAAGTCTTTGAAGAAATTGAAGAAGATATCAGTAAATGGAAAGATTACTTATGCTCATAGATTGTTAGGATTAACATAATAAAAATGGCCATTGTAGCAAAAGCAATCTATAAATTCAATGCAATCCCCATTAAAATTCCAACACAATTCTTTACACACCTTGAAAAGAAAAATTTCAACTTCATGAGGAAAAATAAAAAGCCCAGGATAGCTAAAACAATACTGAACAACAAAAGAACTGTTGGGGGTATCACCATCCTTGATTTCAAGTTGTTCTACAGAGCTGTAGTAGTAAAAACTATATGGTGTTGGCATATATACAGACAAGTTGATCAATAAAATGAAGTTGAAGACCTAGACATAAATCCACACACTTATGGACACCTGATCTTTGATAAAGAAGCCAGAAATACACACTGGGGGGAAAGGCGTCTTCAACAAATAATGCTGCTCTCGAGTAGATGTCTACATGTAGAAGAATGTAAATAGAACCGTATCTATCATCCTGCATAAAACTCAAGTGAATCAAATACCTCAACATAATATGGCATATTCTGAACATGATCAAAGAGAAAGTAACCTTGAACACTTTGGCACAGGAAACAACTTTCTGAATAGAACACCAATATTACAGGCACTAAGATCAACATTTAATAAATGGGACCTCATAAAACTGAAAAATGTTTGTAAGACAAAGGACCCTGTCAATTAGGAAGAACAGCAGTCTACAGAATTGGAAAAGACTTTTTTTCCAACTCCACATCTGATAAAGGAATAATATCCAAAATATATAAGGAACTCAAGAAACTAGACAGCAATAAACCAAATAATCTAATTAAAACATGGGATACGGATCTAAACAGAACATTCTTGAATGAGGAAACACAAATAACTGAGGAACACTTAAA
Organism: Rattus rattus; assembly: GCF_011064425.1. Taxonomy (NCBI): domain Eukaryota; kingdom Metazoa; phylum Chordata; class Mammalia; order Rodentia; family Muridae; genus Rattus; species Rattus rattus. The sequence continues at coordinate 133,085,833 of NC_046156.1, forward strand.
CATCCTTAGCTACTAAAGATATACAAATCAAAACTACTTTGAGATTCCTGCCAAAATGGCTAAGATTAGTAACACAATCCTCATACTGCACAGGATGTGAAACAAGGGTAATACTCCTCCACTGCTGGTAGGATTGCAAACCTGTATAGCCACTATGGAAATCAATATGGAGGTTCCGCTGAAAACTGGCAATAGATCTACCTCAAGACCCAGCTATAACCCTCTTGGGCATATACCCAAACGGTGCATCATCCTACCCCAAGGACATGCTCAACCTTGTTCATTGAGGTTTTATTCATAATAGCCAGGAACTGAAAACAATCTAAATGTCCTTCAATGGAAGAATAGATGAAGAAAATTACTCAACTGTTATAATAATGATAATGATAATGATAATAATAATAATAATAATATAATAATAACTTCATGAACTTTGTCTGAAAATGGATGCAACTAGAAAAAACATTCCAAGTGAAGTAATCCAGACCCAGAAAAACATATATGGTGTTTTTTTTACTCACTTATAAGTGGATATTAGCTGTTAAGTAAACAATAATCAAGCTACAGTCTATAGACTCAGAGAGGTTAGGTTAAGCAGGGGGCTCTAGTGAAATGAATGGATCCCCCTGGGAAGGGGAGAGAGAATAGATTTCATGGGTGGGATGTGGCAGGAGGGATCAGATTGGGGGAAGATGGGATGAAAGGAGAGAACACAAGTAGAGATGGTGGGAATTGGGGGAAATTTGGGGACAGTGTGCAAATCTAGTACAGTGGAAACTTCTTGAACCCAGTGAGAACTCTTAGTAATAAGGAATATGGACTCTGGACTGGCCATCTCTTGTAGCCAGGCAAAGACTGAGCTGGGCTCTATTCTTGATTGAGTTGTAAGTTGACGGGCTCCTGTAGAAATTCCCAAACAACTGAGACTGACACTAAGACAGAGGGATGCTCTCTGAAAGCTGACAGTGGAGTCCCATTGCCGGGAATACATCCACACAGCTCATTGACAGTAAGATTTTGAGCCTGCACCACTACAGTCTAGTCTCTTCAGTATTCTACACACTACTGGAAAGAGAAACCGGGACACCAACCAAGCCACAAAACCTCCAACCTACAATGTTGTCCTTCCTGCAAGATGTGCTGGGGCAATAGTTGCGCAGAACTTGGGGGAGTGGCCTACCAGTATCTGGTTTAACTTGAGGACCACTCCACAAGAGGGAACCCCTGCCCAACATTGCGAGCAATGGCCAGGAACCAGAAAGTGGATATTCCAGATATATAGCGTGAACCAAACACAACTGAAAAAGAAATCAATGAATGATTCCTAATGATATCTGCTATACTCACATTGCGCCTTGTCCAGTTGTAATAAGAGAGGCTTCATCTGGCAGCAGATGACAGCAGGTTGCAGAGATCCACAGCCAGACATTATGCAGAGTGTCTAAATTAGAGGTCTCCATCAGGCTTGTCCCCTCAGAGTTTGGCAAACCCCACCGAAGAAGGAGAGGAAAGATTGTAAGAGTCAGAGGAGATAGAGGACAACAGGAGAATATGGCCAAGTGAATCAACTAAGCAGGGTTCATATGGGTTCATAGAGACTGAAGCAGCAATTACAGGCATGCATGAGTCTGCACCAGGTCTCCTGTGTATAAGTTATGGCTATTAGCTTGGTGTTTTTGTAGGATTCCTGACAATAGAAGCGGGAGTGTCTCTCTGACTCTTTTGCCTACTCTTGGGACTCTTTTCCTCCTATTGGGTTGCCTTGTCCAACTTCAAGACTTTTGACTTGTCTTACTGTATCTTGTTTTGTCCTGTTTGGTTATCTCTTGGAGGCCTGATCCTTTCTGGAGGTAAATGAGGGGAAGGGGAAGAGATCTAGGCCAAAGGGGAGATGTGGCGGGGAACTGGGAGAGAAAACAATAGAGATGTATTATATGAAAGAAGAATCTAATTTCAATTTTTAAAAAATCTCCCAATTCACTAAGAAAAAAATACAAAGAGGAGAAAGAGAAAGAAGAGGGAGAGGATGAAGAAGAAGAGGATAGGAACTAGATTGCTTACATCATTTTACAAAAACAGCACAATGCAGACATGAGAAGGAGAATTTGCAAGCCATCCTTGGTGATGAAGAAAGAAGTTGAAATGAGAAACAAAGTCATATGATGGCACACATTTCTAGTTTCAGCACACAGGAGCATGAGGCAGGAGCACTGTGAATTTCTTGCCAGCCTGACTGTACTAGACTCTGCTTCAAAATATATAAATTAATAGTAAGTAAATTCTAGCAAAATCAAATATTCTGGGATGAAGTCATGGCCATCAGAGGAATGAAGGAATAGTTCAATAGTAGGAAAATGTATCATCAATACCTACAAAGGCAGATGTAAAAAGAAAATCCTATGACAAGTTTGATAAACACACCACAAAAAGATATAATCAAATTCAATGCAATACAAAGTCTTACCAAAAGACTAGTCCAGGTAATTCCAGACTTTGAAAAATAGATGCAGGATCATCAGAAGTTCAAATCTGTTCTTTGCTACATAGCCAATTTAAGACCAGCCCGAGCTACATGAGATCTCATATCAAAAAAAGAACAAAGAAAAGAAAGAAAAGTGAAGAAATTGAAGGAAGGAAAGTAAGAGTCCTACTTTATTATTCTTTTGCAATTGTATACATATATACAATGCTCTTTGATCAAAGCCTCCCTAATTATCTTCTTTTTAATCTTCCCCTCCCCACCTGGTGTGCATGCGTGCGTGCGTGTGTGTGTGTGTGTGTGTGTGTGTGTGTGTGTGTGTGTGTGTGTTAGAGAGAGAGAGGGAGAGAGAGAGAGAGAGAGAGAGAGAGAGAGAGAGAGAGAGAGAGAGAGAATAGGACAGTCTACACGACATTGTCAGTATTTTTGTCAGTGGTCCAATGGCCCCACATAAAACCATTATGGTCTATGGCTCTTCTGGAAAGAGTGGGGCCTCTTGAGCCCCTCCCTCATCCATGATAGTATGTTGATGTGCAGGTCTTGTGCAGATTGCCACCACTTCTGTGAGTTCATGAGTGCCACAACCCTGTCATGTCCAGAAGGTAGGATTTCACAGCATTCCCCCTGTCCTCCCACTCTTATACCGTTTCTGGTCTCTCTTCTATAATGATCCCTGTGGGGATGACACATATGTTCCCCTTAGGGCAGAACACTCAACAGTCACTTGTTCATTGTACACTGGCTAGTTACTAATCTGTGCATTAAGTACCACCCACTGCAAAGAGATGCTTCCCTGATCAAAGCTTACAGCAGTGATCTATGGGTATAAACATAAATGTTTAGAGGACAACTTGGCGTCACATGCACTCACAAACAGTAGTAATCTCCCATCAGGCCCTATTACTTCAGCCGTAGGCTCTGACCAGGTTCACAGGGCCTGGTAAGCTCCTCTCCTATAGTGCCTCTGGTGTAGCAGGCCTATAATGTACTCAGAAAGCAGCCAGCTACCCCTAACGGCCACGTGTCTAGTGTACACTTGCCTGTCAGTTTTGAACTATAGTTCACAAGGATTTCATAGTTAGTTTAAACCATTACTGACTTCCACAGAATCTTTGGGAGTAGAGGTCCTGGGCAGGTAAGTTGCAATAGTTTCCCCAAAGTTTCTTCTCTTCAGCCAAAAGTTGAAAGCCATTGCTCGATGTCTTCTTCCTGGCAGGTATCATGAATGCCCTTGGACTCAGTTACCTCTCATGGGAATGGCCACAAAGCTCTGTGTCTTGCCTCAAGTTTCTGGCAAATGCTTTCTATGACCTGTTGAGGCTTCATCTTCTCTTGGCAGCCCTGCACTTAAACAAAGGCCCAAGGCCTTGAGTCCTCATGCCTGTGTCCTGGTTTCTTGTCCCCTGTAACCAGCTATATAACAGTCCCCTGTTGAAGCAGTCTTTCAAATCTGCCTTAACTAGCAACATAATTTTCTTACCAAGAGGGACAGCGTCCTGCAGAAATAAATCGAGAGTCATATCTAAATAAACACAGCAGAGGAACAGAGCAGGAAACCAGCCCTATGTTAATATTGTTGGTTTTTAAGAGATACATGGATAGTTCCTGCTTTGGGGAGACAGAGGCAGGCAAATCTTTGGAACTCACCAGTCAGCCAGCTTTTCCTACTTTGAGAATTCCATATCTGTGAGAGACCATCTCTTGAAAAAATGGGGGGAAGGGAAGAGATGGAGAAATGACTTAGTCAGCCAAGTGCCTGCCCTGGCAGCACAAGGATCTGCGTTTGGATCTACAGAACCTATGGAAATAACTGGGCTCGGTGGTATGAGGCTGTAATCCCAGGGCTGGGACGGTAGAGACAGGGGCTTGATGAAGAGTTTAGCTAGCCAATCAGTGAGCTCCAAGCCCAGTGAGAGACACTACATCAAAAACAATGTGTCAAATGATTGAGGAAGATACCTTCATCAGTCTCTGGCCTCCACAGGTGCACGCACACATTTCCACACAGATGTGAGTTCATGCATAAACACACACACACACACACACACACACACACACATACACACACACACACACACACACACACACACACATACACATACACACACATTGAGTGTTATCTGAGGAATGACACCCCGTGTTGTCCTTCGGCCTCTATACCCAGGTGCACACCTACACACCTGCACACACATGTATACCTGCGCACCAAAAGAAGGGGAAAGAAAGATTGATGGGTGGAATGGCACAGGAGGTAGGGTCCACCTGAAACATGCTTTCAAGTAAAGCAGACCTCCCAGCTGCAAAGTCTGAGTGTCTGTGACAAGGACAGAGTCCACCACAGTATAAATGCTGTTTTAGCAACATTAGTCCAATTTCCCCTCCTATTGCCTTTGTACCTAAGGGGTCATAAGGGACTCCCCACAACTAGAATGAGGAGAGAAATCTTCCCACACTCTGAAACCCGCACAGTGAGAAGGGACTTTCCTCTACTGTGACAGATGGGAATCCCCTGCGACAGAGGCATCTAGAAAATCAAGCATATCCTTCCATACAGAGGAAACCAATCTTGCCTCCTTACCACTTCTAACCCTCATAGTAGATATTCATTTGTGGGAGAGAGATGTCAGGACTTGATTGTGTAAGTATTGGTCAAAGGTACGCCTTTGTGCTGTTCCTCAGGAACCATCTATCTTGTGCATTTTTACTTTTTTTTTTTTTTTTTTTTTTTTTTTTTTTTTTTTGAGCTGGATACGAACCCAGGGACTTGCACTTGCTAGGCAAGCACTCTACCACTGAGCTAAATCCTCAACCCTATCTTGTGCATTTTTAATGTATAATTATTATATTGTATGTATATGGTAGGGTGCATGTGTATCACAGCGCCTGTGGAAAATCAGAAGACAAAGACAGAATAGGTACTCTCTTTCCATCTTTATGCAGGTTCCAAGGTTCTAAGTCAGGTGGCCAGGCTTGCACCAAGGGTTTGTAATACTCATGAGCCCCACCACTACCCCACTTGGATTTTTTTGAGACAGTGTCTTTCATTGGCACCTGGAACTTGACAATTCAGCTAGACTGGCTGGACATCAGGCTCTAGGGATCTCCTGTCTCCATTTCCAGAATAATGGAATCACTGGGATCTCCCACCATGTAGGGCATTTTTAGGTAGGAGGTGAGAGGTGAACTTTGACCACACCCACATTGATGCCTATACCACTTTTCCAACTCACTACTTACCTTTGAACACATGTTAAAACAATATAGACTAGCACTGTGAACTTTTCCCTTCTATGGCTACCAAGATCAAAGAACCTGGGACCCACCTTCTTCAATAATCTGCTACCATTAAACCCTGGGTCATCAGGGAAATGCCCTGGAGAATATACCAGACCTGGGCTCTGTTCCCTGGCCTTCTCTGGTTTCTGGGACCTGGCTTTCATCAGGCAAAAGGTGAAGGTGCGGAGGAGGTCGAACTCCTTTGGGAGACCGCCAGGGAAAGCCGCCTACTCAAACCTCAACCGAGGCCAAAGTGCGCACAGGGCGTCGCTTGAAGATCCCCCGGAAAGGTTCTGCTTGTCCCAGCATGGAGGAACTGGCTCTGTAGCCACTGAGATCGGATGGCTCCTGACTCATCGCTAAGCCCATTTATTTCACCGCTTATGTTCATTAGATTAAAATGATTTAATTAGCCAGTGAAGTGTGGGCTTGTTTGGGGTGCAGCATCATCCCTTCATGTTTTGATTATGTCGATGCATTTAAAGCTTACGCTGAGGGAGGGAGATTTTATTTATATTGCATCCTTCTAAAACCAATTAAATACTGTTTTCTCTTGCTGCCCACCTCATGATCTCACTGCATAGGGGCTGCATAATGGGAAAGAACCCACTTGAGGAAATCTCTATGCTGTGGAAAACTGCAGGGAGTGTTACAGTTTCTGCAGCTTAGGACTTCACTTGCAGCGTTAGAATAAAAACAGGCTTAGTGATGCGTGCACAAATTCATTGCATACTCAAGGCTGGATCTTATAACAGTCTGTGTCCTTGTGAAAAACAGCCATGCAGACACATAGTCCAGCTGTTTTCTCATCCATGTTCATCTAGAAGACTCAAGAAGGTGAATAGAAAACACTGGGGGCTGGTGGGGCCCTGGCTAGCTCCAGCAAGATACTGGGTTCTAGTTCAAGCACTTAAAAACTAAGGAAAACAGCCTAATAAGAAGAAATGCAAAAGGTATTCCATCGTCCAGTAAACAATAGGTACATTTTTTAAAAAAAGACCAAACAAATATAAATAAGCTTAGGGTCGGTTGGGCTGGGGACATCGCTTAGATGGTAGAGTGTGCCCCTAGCTTTTTCAAAGCCCTAGGTTTTATCCTAGCACTGCATAAGCCAGATGTGGTAACTCATTCCTGTAATCCCAGCACTTGAGAGATGAAGCCAGTAAAATCAGATGAGAAGTTTAAGGCCATCCTCAGCTATATATCAAGTTCCAGGCTAGTCTGGGTTGCCTAAGACCTAACTAAGGCCCTATCTCAAAAGGAAAGCTTATCGATTTGATATTTTATGATTTACCACCCAAGTTTTGCCAATGTCCTCAACATTAATAGCTAATGCTTCTCAGCAAAAGTAAGTCCCCTCACGCTCAGAAACCCCCATCCATACTTTCCAAGACAATGTTCCTTTCATTCAATCCTCCCACAACCTTCTCAGGCCCAACCCCACAGCTAGCGTGTCATCTTCCTGATTAAGATCTCCGATGTCAGCATTTAACAGCTCCTAAAATCCTGTCCTCCTAAGAAATGCTTCTAAAACTCAAACTAGAACTAACCTCTAGAAATCCTGCCCTGATGTCTAGACATTTCTAGTTGTAGAAGGCACTATCAGGGTTACAGGGGTAAAGTCATTAGCAGTCTTACATAGCCATATAGCCTTAGTACTGAATGCCAAGCAAGATGTGCCCACTGGCGTGATAGAGGCATGACTACTGTGTGGGAAACTAATTGTTTCCTGATTGGATTATAGCTACCCTCCATGTCTGGTACTGTTAACCAGCACTTGACTGAGGAGGTCAGAAGCCCTAGTGGGGAACCTACTACCATTGTTGTATGAGTTTTTGCTTTTGTTTTGTGTTTTTTGAAAAATGGGTATGTTCTGCCTATCAAACTGCCTTCTAAATATTTGTTTCTGTCTGTAGATTAAGGCTGTTGTCAGCTTTGGTCAGAGATGCTTCATTTTAAAGTAGGAAGTGGTTACTGCAGAGACTTTTAAGTAGTCAGAGTGCTGAGAATTAAAAATTCTTGAATGATCACTGTTAATAGGCCTTCTGTATAACACCCCATCCATGGCTCCAGAAACATCATAGAAGAGAGAACAGAAATATTGTAAGCTACAGAAAGGAGTCTTGTGAAATGCTGTCTTCTGGCATAGCATAGACAATGAGTAGGGAGAAAAGGTCCTGCTCACAAAACCAGGCAGGGAAATAGATATATTATATAATCTAGACTTGATTTAAATAGCATGTCCCTGCCTACCCTCTTCTGTGTCCTTGTAAGTGCAGAGAAAATTTTACCAGGTAATGTGTACAGAATAAACAGTAAAATTCTCCAGCAATTATTTCATATTGAATTCCTACTGCGTTCTACACTCTGAGAAAATACAGATTCGAAAATCCCAGACAATTACAGAGAAGACTGATTCAGTTCAATAAACATTTCCTGAAAACTAACCTTGTGAGAGGTTCGGTGATCGGCTCCAGGGATATGGGAGAGGGAGTAAGCTCGAGAACAAACAATAAGCTTTATAATTAAGTGCTAAATTGTGTGTTACAGAATCAAGAAGCCTGGGAGAGAGATACCAAGGAGACAGTGGAGCAGCTGAGATTTATAGATGAAGAGCGAATTGATCTCGGCTTTGGAGGATGGAGAGGACTTCAATAGGCAAGTGGGGAGCAGGGCTGGAGAAAGCAGAGTCATGAATCTTGTGTGTGCGAGGGAATGACAAAATCAGTCCACTAGAGATGCTCTTCATTGAGTAAGTAATGACAGGATTCAGTTAGGGCAGGGTTTCCAAATGACACAGGCAGAGATAAAGTTAACGACTGGTCTGTTATTCAGCACTAGAACTACAAACAACCAAACCGTGAGAGAAGACAGCAGAAAATAACAGCCTCTTCTGCAGTAGGAAGGTGCTAAAAGGTTCTACTTTGGTGTGATTAATCATTGTTTTTTGGCTGATTAACTTATTTGCTTTTTGTTTTTTAAGACACACTTTCTCTGTGTGGTAGCCTTGGCTGTCCTGGAACTCACTCTCTAAACCAGACTGGCCTTGAACTCATAGATCCACCTGCCTCTGCCTTCTGAGTGCTAGGATTAATTAATCATTTTAAAGTGAATTACTACTAGCAATTTTAAGGTAAATGCCAGAAAAAAAAGATGTGGTTAAAAGAATGCCTCAGGATATCTAAGACTGGGAAAGATGAACAAATGATACCTTTTATATTTTTTGCTTTTAACATAGTCTCCTGTAGCCTGGGCTGACCTCAAACTTGTTCTATAGTTAAGATGACCTTGGACTCCTAAATCTCCTGCCTTGAACTTCCAAATGCTCCTAAGTGCTCCCAAATGCTGGGATTATGGGGATGTACTACTATGTCCAGTGTATATAGTGTATGCAGAAATTCTGTATCAACTGAACTCCAGCCCCGATTGGAGACTTTTACCTCAAGCTCTACTGCTCTGTTTCTGTGTTTGTCTGAGCTGAATCAGTTCATTTGACATGTGTGTCATCTTAGACTTCTAACCCCAACCCTTATACTAATCTCCTTCAGACCCAGATGACAATAATCCTTCTGTAGCTAAGGTTTTGCTTTCTTTCCATGGTTCTCCATCTAAAATCATTAAATAGAAAATTCCAGAAATAACATTGTCAATATGTTTTAAATTGACAATCATTCTAAATAATATGGTATGGTGTGATATCTCGCCTTCCAATCTCATCCCACCCGAGCCCCTCCTGGGATGCGAATCAGTCCTTTGTCCATGTCTACCTGCACATGCCACCTACCCTTGGTCCACTTCGTAGTTTGTAAATCAACTGTTAGGTAACACAGTCCTTATTTTCACGTGTCCCTTATTTTGCCAAATAATGGCCCCAAACACGTAAGTACAGTGGCACAAGGTGAGGGGCGGGCCTAAAGGATAGAGGAAAGATAAACTCTGTGAAGAAATGCTGCCACTCAGGTGTAGAACAGAGCACACCATCCAAGTCAGGTTCCACACTGCCTTTGTGTCCAGTAAGTCACTAAGTAGTTCTCAAGCCGTGGGGTCGCCAACCTCTTTGGGGTTGTTTATCATATATCCTGCTTATCAGATATTTATAGTACAATTCAGAACAGTAGCAAAATTGCAATTATGAAATAGCAATGAGATGATTTTATGGTTAGGGGTCAGCACAACATCAGGAACTGTACTAAAGGTTGGGAGCATAAGGAAGGTTGAGAACCACTGAACTAGTCTTGAGAGATATTCCCTAGGAAGACACTACTGTGTCTAACTTTGTATTATATACATCTTTCTATTTTCCCTAAGGAGGGCCTCCAGTTCACAACACTTCAGTCCCTGAACTACAATAGTCTGAATAAAGATCCTTTTCATTTCTTATGAACCTTTCGTGATTTTTTTTTACTTTGCATTTTTATGCAAAAGTCCCATTCCCACCCCCCTTCTATGTCCCTTTAAATCAAGCAAGGCACATAGTCTCATTTGTATTATAAAATCATTTCTGTTTAAAATTAAAATCCTAGCTAGGTATGGTAACACATAAATATAAACCCAGCACTTGTGAGGCTAAGGCAAGAGGATGGAAAGCTGGAGCCCAGGTTGAACTACAGAGAAGGTTTGGAGCTGCTTGGGCTACACAGTGAGATCCTTTCCAAAAACAGACAAACATTCACCTGATAGAATTGAAGTGAAATTGAAAAGACTGGACCAGAGGGACCAATTGATAGCTGGAATAGTAACTAGACAGTGAGAAATTGCTGTGTGGGCTAAGGGGTAGAAGAAGGAATGGAGATCGTGGAGAGAGATAAAAGAGACTTTCTGAAGGCCTAGAGTGCAGCTCAGTGGGTACAGTGCTTGCCTAGCATGCATGAATCCCCAGGCTCTATCACCAGCTCAGAACAAACCAACATAGTGTTGCACACGTCTGGTTTCCGGTGGAGGACAGACAATCAGAGATCAAGGCCATTCATGGATTAGCCTGGGCTAATTAGACCCTGCCTACTACCACCACCTTTAAAAACTGTGAGCAAGGTAATTCATTAGGTAAAGGCACTTGCTGGCAATGCTGATGACCCCAGTGTAATCCCTCGAACCCAAGTAGTAAAAGGACAGAACCAACTCTCACAAGGTAGTCCACCTCCACATTAGCACTGCACACACACATACACACACCCACACATATACACACATGGGAAAGGGGAGTAGAACACAAAATTTTCAAACATAAACAAACACATTCTGAACCAAAACTGATGAAGCCTGGTCAGCAGTATGAAATGTTGCCCACAAAAACTAGAAGTCAAGAGCCTTCCAAATGGCAAGGTGACTTCTCACAGGCTTCACCTCCAAGTTTGACCAGAACATTCCATGCGAATGAATGCTGTCTGCCTGTCAGTGTGGAGAGTTTACCAAATATAGACAAAATTCCACCAGCAAGTTTTAAAATAATTCACCTTCATTAATAAGTGTGATGATGTTCTAGCCCTGGGTATGTATTGATATTCTTGATCTTAGTCCTTACACTGTGGACAACAGAGGCTGATAATAGACTAAGGCTCTCCAAAGTTTTTCAGACCAGGGAGTCCTTAGACTCAGTATTGTTTGGTTTGGTGTGTGTATTTGAGGGGAGATATCAACATCAGATGTATCCCTCCATCATGTACTACTCTCTACTTTATCTTTGACGCAGAGTCTGTGTCTGCTCTTGGAGTCTTTTGATTTCTCTAGAATGGATAGCCCCCAACTCCCAGGTATCCTCCTATCACTGCCAGTCCCTAATGCTGATATACAGACAGGAATTTCTGCATCTGACTATTTAACATGGGTTCTAGGGACACACAGGACCTCATGCTTTCGTAGCAAGCATTTTACCAACCAAGCCATCTCTCTACCCCTCTATACTCAGGTTAACTTACACTCTTTCCATCAGGTATATTCCATAGGATGGTGCATACATTAAAACTGCCTGTCATAGTAAGGCCATTGGCAAATACCATCAGACTATGGAATTATGGGAAGAGCTTCTAACTATCTTTTACTGTGCCGATGACTCACAGTTATTATTTATTTTCACATATGCAGTGTGATGCTCATGAGTGTGGGCTACAAGTCCTTGAGGATGCATACAGAGCCCAGAGCAAAATGCCAAGTCTCTTTATCTGTCAATCCCCACCATATTGCCTTTCAGACAGGATCTCTCATTGAACCAAAACCTTTCTGTATTGACTAGGCTGACTCACCAATGTTACACAGCAGTAACATTTTTATGTGGGTCCTGGGGATAACTCAAGTCATAGGGCTTGGCTTCATGATAGACTATCTCTGGTCAATTCTCCCTCCAGGTTTCAGAACTTGAATCCTCTTCAGGGTTTCAATCCATGACTTGAGGCTATCCCAGAAGCCCCTTGAGACAGCCAAAGAAGCACACTTTTCTTCCACATTCCTGGGCCTGGGTTTACCAAATTGTTGGATAACAGTATCATCCACTGATACTTCACTGCCAAAGTAGGCCAGGTGACAAAGTATTTTGGGTTTTTTTGTTTGTTTGTTTCTTTGTTTGTTTTTGTTTGTTTGTTTGTTTTGGGTTTTTTGTTTTGTTTTTGCTTTTGTTTTTGTTTTTGTTTTTGTTTTTGTTTTAACATAGCCCAGGCTGACCTTGAACTTGTGATCCCCTGACACAGCCTCCCAGGGAGTGATAGGTTATGTACAGGAGTGTGCTGCCAGTCACACTCCCAATGTTTTAAGCCCTTCCTAGTATTTTAAGAGTTTTGTGTACTTTTTCTACCGTCTCACTGACTTACTCAATCAGATTCATTAATTTCATCCTGTGGGTCCTGTAATATTGAAAGGCAATCATATTAAAATAAAGTCTCCTTAAAATGCTTTGGAAGATGCGGAACAAATTTAAATGGATTTAAAATATTAAAAATAAATAGTTTGGGCGCAGATCTTCCTGGTCGCTGCCACCGAGGAGAGCCCGTGGGCAGAACCCCGAGAGCGAACTTGAGCCTCGGGACCACAGGTAAGACTAACTTATCTGCTGCAAGTGACTTGCCTGGTGGAATCGGGACAACAGAGGCAGAATCCCTCTAGGACCAGGCACGTCCTGTGTTTACCGGAAGTCCCACACCCGTGGATCCCGGCCCGCAGCAGCTCTATGCTCCCAGAACCCGTGGGAGAGATACCTTACCGCCTGGTCAAGTGGGCACTCCTGAGGCTGCAGAGCGGAAGAGACCACCAACACTGCCCACCCCTGCCCACATCCCTGACCCAAGAGGAAACTGTATAAGGCCTCTGGGCTCCCGTGGGGGAGGGCCCAGGAGCGGCAGGAGCCCTGCCTGAGACACCGCCGGAACCTGAAGGAAACAGACTGGATAAACAGTTCTCTGCACTCAAATCCCGTGGGAGGGAGAGCTAAACCTTCAGAGAGGCAGACACGCCTACGAAACCAGAAGAGACTGCTCTCTGCACACATTACTGATTCCAGAGGAAAGCACCAGAATCCATCTGAAACCCTGGTGCACTGAGGCTCCCGGAAGAGGCGGCGCAGATCTTCCTGGTTGCTACCACCGCGGAGAGCCCGTGGGCAGGACCCCCCAAGCGAACTTGAGCCTCGGGACCACAGGTAAGACCAACTTTTCTGCTGCAAGTGACCTGCCTGGTGAACTCAAGGCACAGGTCCACAGGAACAGCTGAAGACCTGTAGAAAGGAAAAACTACACGCCCGAAAGCAGAACACTCTGTCCCCATAACTGACTGAAAGAGAGGAAAACAGGTCTACAGCACTCCTGACACACAGGCCTATAGGACAGTTTAGCCACTGTCAGAAATAGCAGAACAAAGTAACACTAGAGAGAATTTGATGGCGAGAGGCAAGCGCAGGAACCCAAGCAACAGAAACCAAGACTACATGGCACCATCGGAGCCCAATTCTCCCATCAAAACAAACATGGAATATCCAAACACACCAGAAAAGCAAGATCTAGATTCAAAATCATATTTGACCATGATGCTGGAGAACTTCAAGAAAGACATGATGAACTCCTTAGAGAACAAGTAGAAGCCTACAGAGAGGAATCGCAAAAAATGCCTGAAAGAATTCCAGGAAAACATAAATAAACAAGTAGAAGCCCATAGAGAGAGACACAAAAATCCCTGAAAGAATTCCAGGAAAACACAATCAAACAGTGGAAGGAATTAAAAATGGAAATAGAAGCAATCAAGAAAGAACACATGGAAACAACACTGGATATAGAAAACCAAAAGAAGAGACAAGGAGCTGTAGATACAAGCTTTACCAACAGAATACAAGAGATGGAAGAGAGAATCTCAGGAGCAGAAGATTCCATAGAAATCATTGACTCAACTGTCAAAGATAATGTAAAGCAGAAAAAGCTACTGGTCCAAAACATACAGGAAATCCAGGACTCAATGAGAAGATCAAACCTAAGGATAATAGGTATAGAAGAGAGTGAAGACTCCCAGCTCAAAGGACCAGTACATATCTTCAACAAAATCATAGAAGAAAACTTCCCTAACCTAAAAAAGATACCCATAGGCATACAAGAAGCCTACAGAACTCCAAATAGATTGGACCAGAAAAGAAACACCTCCGTCACATAATAGTCAAAACACCAAACGCACAAAATAAAGAAAAGAATATTAAAAGCAGTAAGGGAAAAGGTCAAGTAACATATAAAGGCAGACCTATCAGAATCACACCAGACTTTTCGCCAGAAACTATGAAGGCCAGAAGATCCTGTACTGATGTCATACAGACCCTAAGAGAACACAAATGCCAGCCCAGGCTACTGTATCCTGCAAAACTCTCAATTAACATAGATGGAGAAACCAAGATATTCCATGACAAAACCAAATTTACACAATATCTTTCTACAAATCCAGCCCTACAAAGGATATTAAATGGTAAAGCCCAACATAAGGAGGCAAGCTATACCCAAGAAGAGGCAAGAAACTAATCGTCTTGGCAACAAAACAAAGAGAAGAAAAGCACACAAACATAACACATCCAAGTATGAATATAACAGGAAGCAATAATCACTATTCCTTAATATCTCTCAACATCAATGGCCTCAACTCCCCAATAAAAAGACATAGATTAACAAACTGGATACGCAACGAGGACCCTGCATTCTGCTGCCTACAGGAAACACACCTCAGAGACAAAGACAGACACTACCTCAGAGTGAAAGGCTGGAAAACAACTTTCCAGGCAAATGGTCGGAAGAAGCAAGCTGGAGTAGCCATTCTAATATCAAATAAAGTCAATTTTCAACTAAAAGTCATCAAAAAAGATAAGGAAGGACACTTTATATTTATCAAAGGAAAAATCCACCAAGATGAACTCTCAATCCTAAATATCTATGCCCCAAATACAAGGGCACCTACATACGTAAAAGAAACCTTACTAAAGCTCAAAACACATATTGCACCTCACACAATAATAGTAGGAGACTTCAACACCCACTCTCATCAATGGACAGATCATGGAAACAGAAATTAAACAGAGATGTAGACAGACTAAGAGAAGTCATGAGCCAAATGGACTTAACGGATATTTATAGAACGTTTCTACCTAATGCAAAAGGATATACCTTCTTCTCAGCTCCTCATGGTACTTTCTCCAAAATTGACCATATAATTGGTCAAAAAACGGGCCTCAACAGGTACAGAAAGATAGAAATAATCCCATGCGTGCTATCAGACCACCACGGCCTAAAGCTGGTCTTCAATAACAATAAGGGAAGAATGCCCACATATACTTGGAAATTGAACAATGCTCTACTCAATGATAACCTGGTCAAGGAAGAAATAAAGAAAGAAATTAAAAACTTTTTAGAATTTAATGAAAATGAAGGTACAACATACCCAAACTTATGGGACACGATGAAAGCTGTGCTAAGAGGAAAACTCATAGCGCTGAGTGCCTGCAGAAAGAAACAGGAAAGAGCATATGTCAGCAGCTTGACAGCACACCTAAAAGCTCTAGAACAAAAAGAAGCAAATACACCCAGGAGGAGTAGAAGGCAGGAAATAATCAAACTCAGAGCTGAAATCAACCAAGTAGAAACAAAAAGGACCATAGAAAGAATCAACAGAACCAAAAGTTGGTTCTTTGAGAAAATCAACAAGATAGATAAACCCATAGACAGACTAACGAGAGGACACAGAGAGTGTGTCCAAATTAACAAAATCAGAAATGAAAAGGGAGACATAACTACAGATTCAGAGGAAATTCAAAAAATCATCAGATCTTACTATAAAAGCCTATATTCAACAAAACTTGAAAATCTGCAGGAAATGGATAATTTCCTAGACAGATACCAGGTACTGAAGTTAAATCAGGAACAGATAAACCAGTTAAACAACCCCATAACTCCTAAGGAAATAGAAGCAGTCATTAAAGGTCTCCCAACCAAAAAGAGCCCAGGTCCAGACGGGTTTAGTGCAGAATTCTATCAGACTTTCATAGAAGACCTCATACCAATATTATTCAAACTATTCCACAAAATTGAAACAGATGGAGCACTACCGAACTCCTTCTATGAAGCCACAATTACTCTTATACCTAAACCACACAAAAGACCCAACAAAAGAAAGAGAACTTCAGACCAATTTCCCTTATGAACATCGACGTATAAAAATACTCAACAAAATTCTGGCAAACCGAATCCAAGAGCACATCAAAACAATCATCCACCATGATCAAGTTAGGCTTCATCCCAGGCATGCAGGGATGGTTTAATATCATGAGGAAAACCATCAACGTGATCCATTATATAAACAAACTGAAAGAACAAAACCACATGATCATTTCATTAGATGCTGAGAAAGCATTTGACAAAATTCAACACCCCTTCATGATAAAAGTCCTGGAAAGAATAGGAATCCAAGGCCCATACCTAAACATAGTAAAAGCCATATACAGCAAACCAGTGGCTAACATTAAACTAAATGGAGAGAAACTTGAAGCAATCCCACTAAAATCAGGGACTAGACAAGGCTGCCCACTCTCTCCCTACTTATTCAATATAGTTCTTGAAGTTCTAGCCAGAACGCAATCAGACAACAAAAGGAGGTCAAGGGATACAGATCGAAAAAAGAAGAAGTCAAAATATCACTATTTGCAGATGATATGATAGTATATTTAAAGTGATCCCAAAAGTTCCACCAGAGAACCACTAAACCCGATAAATACCTTCAGCAAAGAGGTTGGGTATAAAATTAACTCAAATAAATCAGTAGCCTTCCTCTACACAAAAGAGAAACAAGCTGAGAAAGAAATTAGGGAAACGACACCCTTCATAATAGACTCAAATAATATAAAGTACCTCGGTGACTTTAACCAAGCAAGTAAAAGATTTGTACAACAAGAACTTCAAGACTCTGAAGAAAGAAATTGAAGAAGACCTCAGAAGATGGAAAGATCTCCCATGCTCATGGATTGGCAGGATTAATATAGTAAAAATGGCCATTTTACCAAAAGCGATCTACAGATTCAATGCAATCCCCATCAAAATACCAATCCAATTCTTCAAAGAGTTAGACAGAACAATTTGCAAATTCATCTGGAATAACAAAAAACCCAGGATAGCTAAAACTACCCTCAACAATAAAAGGACTTCAGGGGGAATCGCTATCCCTGAACTCAAGCAGTATTACAGAGCAATAGTGATAAAAACTGCATGGTATTGGTACAGAGACAGACAGATAGACCAATGGAATAGAATTGAAGACCCAGAAATGAACCCACACACCTATGGTCACTTGATTTTTGACAAAGGAGCCCAAACCATCCAATGGAAAAAAGATAGCATTTTCAGCAAATGGTGCTGGTTCAACTGGAGGTCAACATGTAGAAGAATGCAGATCGATCCATGCTTATCACCCTGTACAAAGCTTAAGTCCAAGTGGATCAAGGACCTCCACATCAAACCAGACACACTCAAACTAATAGAAGAAAAACTAGGGAAGCATCTGGAACACATGGGCACTGGAAAAAATTTCCTGAACAAAACACCAATGGCTTATGCTCTAAGATCAAGAATCGACAAATGGGATCTCATAAAACTACAAAGCTTCTGTAAGGCAAAGGACACTGTGGTCAGGACAAAACGGCAACCAACAGATTGGGAAAAGATCTTTACCAATCCTACAACAGATAGAGGCCTTATATCCAAAATATACAAAGAACTCAAAAAGTTAGACCCCAAGAGGGAGACAAATAACCCTATTAAAAAATGGGGTTCAGAGCTAAACAAAGAATTCACAGCTGAGGAATGCCGAATGGCTGAGAAACACCTAAAGAAATGTTCAACATCTTTAGTCATCAGGGAAATGCAAATCAAAACAACCCTGAGATTTCACCTCACACCAGTGAGAATGGCTAAGATCAAAAACTCAGGTGACAGCAAATGCTGGCGAGGATGTGGAGAAAGAGGAACACTCCTCCATTGTTGGTGGGGTTGCAGACTGGTACAACCATTCTGGAAATCAGTCTGGAGGTTTCTCAGAAAATTGGACATTGAACTGCCTGAGGATCCAGCTATACCTCTCTTGGGCATATACCCAAAAGATGCCCCAACATATAAAAAAGACGCGTGCTCCACTATGTTCATCGCAGCCTTATTTATAATAGCCAGAAGCTGGAAAGAACCCAGATGCCCTTCAACAGAGGAATGGATCCAGAAAATGTGGTACATCTACACAATGGAATATTACTCAGCTATCAAAACAACGAGTTTATGAAAATTCATAGGCAAATGGTTGGAACTGGAAAATATCATCCTGAGTGAGCTAACCCAATCACAGAAAGACATACATGGTATGCACTCACTGATAAGTGGCTATTAGCCCAAATGCTTGAATTACCCTAGTTGCCTAGAACAAATGAAACTCAAGACGGATGATCAAAATGTGAAGGCTTCACTCCTTCTTTAAAAGGGGAACAAGAATACCCTTGGCAGGGAAGAGAGAGGCAAAGATTAAAACAGAGACTGAAGGAACACCCATTCAGAGCCTGCCCCACATGTGCCCCATACATATACAGCCACCCAATTAGACAAGATGGATGAAGCAAAGAAGTGCAGACCGACAGGAGCCGGATGTAGATCGATCCTGAGAGACACAGCCAGAATACAGCAAATACAGAGGCGAATGCCAGCAGCAAACCACTGAACTGAGAACGGGGACCCCCATTGGAGGAATCAGAGAATGAACTGGAAGAGCTTGAAGGGGCTTGAGACCCCATAAGTACAACAATGCCAAGCAACCAGAGCTTCCAGGGACTAAGCCACTACCTAAAGACTATACATGGACTGACCCTGGACTCTGACCTCATAGGTAGCAATGAATATCCTAGTAAGAGCACCAGTGGAAGGGGAAGCCCTGGGTCCTGCTAAGACTGAACCCCCAGTGAACTAGACTGTCGGGGAGGGCGGCAATAGGGGGAGGGGTGGGGAGGAACACCCATAAGGAAGGGGGGGAGGGAAGGGGATGTTTGCCCGGAAACCGGGAAAGGAATAACATTCGAAATGTACATAAGAAATACTCAAGTTAATAATAAAAAAAAAAAATAGTTTGAACAACTGTTAGTCTTCAACCATTTGCTAAAGTGCAACTAGCAAATCCAGATGGGTATACCTTCTGAACCAGAAGGTCATGGTCCCTGTCTGAGCCCTTAATGTTACATAGAAAAGGAAGCTATTAGCATGAAATTGCATTTGAACCGCTTTACAAAACAAAGTATGACTTACAGTCAGTCCCCCTTGTACCCAAGGAAACTGAGAAGGAGTCCTGAGGATTGCAATGTCAGCCAGCTGCACAGCTGCAAGCTGCTTCAAGCATTCGGCTCTCTTGCCTTCTGACCCTTCACCTGAGAAGTGGGATGGTAATACTGCCTTAGAAGAGACAGAAACAAAACCAAGCAAACCTCTAATTAGGTGATTTGCAACTAATAGAATTGTACTGTTCACAGTTCTTGAGTCCATACCTCCTGGGTAGTAGTTTTCTACTTGTCCTCATAAGATAGGAAGGGTTGAAAAGCTACCAATGGAGATGGCTAAACAGGTGAAAGAGCCTTCAAGCCTGAGGACCTGAGGGAACCCAAGTGTCTTTGTTATGCTTTCTACTGATGTGACAAAACACCATGACCAAAAAGTAAGTTAGGGAGAAAAGGGGTTTATTTAGCTTACACTTCCATATTTCTGTTCATCATTGAAGGAAGTCAGAACAGGAACTCAAGCAAGGCAGGATCCTGGAGGCAGAAGCTGATACAGAGTCCATGGAGGGGTACTCTTACTGGCTTGCTCTGCACAGCTTGTTTATCATGCTTTCTTATAGAAACCAGGACCACCAGCCCAGAGATGGTACCACCTACAATGAGCTGGGTCCTCCCCCACTTTCACTAATGGAGAAAATGTCTTACAGCTGGATCTCATGGGCATTTTCTCAACTGAGGCTCCTTTCTCTCAGATGACTGTAGCTTGTCTCAAATTGACACAAAACCTGCCAGTACACCAAGTAAAGGTGGAGGAGGTAACTGACTGCAATGAGTTAGCCTCTGACCACCACACACATACAATGTCACATGTCCTACCTCCAAAAAGTAAGGTCGTTTACAATGTAAAGCTTCTTTTGGGTTTCTTTTATGAAAAGCACTAACTCCACAGTCAGAGTGATGACCTCATGACCTTTAATTAACTCCTGAAGGCTCCACCTTTTGATACTGTTGTGTATGAGGTCAGGGTTCATATGACTTGGGGGAGAGGAGACACACATATAAAAGCACAACCAATATCTACTGTAAAGGAGAACTGCAGAGATTTACAGAAATAATGCATGTAAAATGCTTCATACATATAAACTGCATGAATCAAAATGTGTCAGTATTATTGAGGTGCTGGCAAGATGGCTCATTTGGTAAAACAGACATTCATCACCAAGCCTGACAAGCAGAATGTATATCTCTAAGATATACAGGATAGAAAGAGAGAATTGACTCCCAAAAGTGGTGGTTCTCAACCTGTGGGTCACAATTCCTTTCAGGGTCACATATCAGATGTTTACATTTCAATTCATACCAGTAGCAAAACTATAGTTGTGAAGTAGCAACCAAATAATTTTATGGTGGGGTATGAGGAAGTATATTAAAAACTGTAGCATTAAGAAGGTTGAGAATCACTGCCCCAAAACGTTCTTCTAACCTTCACACAAGCACTTTAGCACACACACAACACAAACACAAGTATAAAGAATAATGCTTAAACATGCTTTAAAATGACTATCTTTTTAAAATGTGGAGAGTGGGCTAGATGGCTTAGTATGTACAAGTGTGAAAGCTGAATTAGATCCCAACACTCATGTAATGGTGGGGCTCACTTATGCTTACATTATAACTCTAGAGTTATGAGGAAGGAGAGAGGTTTGACAGAACCCTTGTCTCAAAGGAATAAGGCAGAGAGTGATGGAAGAGAATTTTGACACCTGACATCTTGCTCTAGCTTTCAAATGCACACACATGCAAACACCTCACACATATATATCACATACATATAGAGGGTTACTTACCTAGAAGAGTATGGTGAGGGGTTTACCCCACCAGAGGTAAGTGATTCCAATTAACCACATCGACAGAAAGTCTCACCTCAGCATAGATAACTACTTTCACATGGGTGCATGGATGAAGTCCCACTTACCCTGTGGTGGTTTGAATAGTTATGGCCTCATAGACTCATGTGTTTGAATGCTTGGCCATAGAGAGTGGTACTATTAAGAGGTGTGACCTTGTTGGAGTAGGTGTGGCCTTGTTGGAGGAAGCATGTCGCTGTGGAGGTTTATATGCTCAAGCTACACCCAGCAGTGCCCTGCTGCCTGAGGATAAAGATGTAGAACTTCAGCTCCTTTTCCAGCACCATGTCTGCCTGGACACTGCCATGCTTCCTGCCATGATGATAATGGACTGAACCCCTGAAACTGTAAACTAGTCCCAATTAAATGTTTTCCTTTATAAGAGCTGCCATGGTCATGGTGTCTCTTCACAGCAAGGAAACCCTAACTAAGACAGATCTCCAGTTAATCTCCATGCTCTGTGTGTTCTACCACCTTCATATGCAGATTGGCAAGACGACATCCAACTGGAAGGGATGTGCCAGAGGGAATGTGGAATCTCTAATGACTCTTGATGGCCCAACCCCTCCTTTTAAGTGAGAGAAGGTCAACAGTTGGATTTTGGGAGAGTATTTGTGGTAATGGAAGCTGCTCTGAATAGACCATCATAGCTGCTCTGTGCAGAGGACAGTTTTCCACAATATACAATTATTACCCTTCTACTATAAGAACCTAGACTTCTTTCCAGGGCAGCCATACTTCAACTGGAGAGCACATATACCCTATGAATACATGAAGACATCCTTTTGTTGTTGTTATTGGATATTTTTTATTTACATTTCAGATGTTATCCCCTTTCCCAGTTTCCTGTCCATAAACTCCCTAACCCTTTTTCTATGAGGGTGTTGCCCCACCCACCCACCTCTTGCCATCTCCCCACCCTGACATTCCCCGACACTGGGGCATCGAGCCTTGGCAGGACCAAGGAGGTTCTCTTCCCATTGATGCCCAACAAGGTTGTCCTCTGTTACATATGCAGATGGAACCATGGATCTGTCCATGTGTACTCTTTGGATGGTAGTTTAGTTCCCAGGAGCTCTGGTTGGTTGATATTGTTGTTCGTATGGGGTTGCAAACCCCTTCAGCTCCACATGAAGATATTCTAAGGGGTACACAATCATTTTGAGGAAATCCGTTTCTTCAACCCCTGAGTGCTGTATGTTAAGGTGATCTCTAAATCTCTAATCCCCTACAATACTGAAGAAACAAAAAACTCAAATCCATTCCAGTGGCACAATACTTACACATTGACAAAGCACCACAAAGACCAAATTAAATTGTAGGTGTCAAGGAAGCAAAGAATGCAGAAGATTTGAAGTAAATATGTTTGCTGATCTGGTATTTCTTACTCTCTGCTCTCCATAAAAATGAGTGAAGTAGGAACTAACCACAGTTGATTTTTAACAAGGCATGAGGTTCTTGGCAAACAATTCAGAAGGTGTTTGAAGAATCTTGAGATGATATTGTAATACTACATCCATACTATTTAGTGTGTGTGTGTGTGTGTGTGTGTGTGTGTGTGTACATACTTATGTACATGTGTCAACAGTTATAACTAGAATCGATACCAAGCCTGCTCATCCAAGTGACATATAATATAGTCATCCAGGGTTACAAAAGCTAATTTAAAGAAAAGTCACATCTACTTCATTAAGATATACAAATTCAAGAGATATCTTGGTCAGTCAAGCATAGGACCTGAGTTCAGTGCCCCAGCACCCACATAACACAGCTGCACACATCTGTGACACCAAGATTAAAGAGGGAGGAAAGGAGACTGGTGGCTCCCTAGAGCTCACTTCCAAGCCATCCTATCCAATCTATGAAACTTTGAGTTTGGTAAGAAACCCTAACTCTAAAAACAAGATGAAGGGCAATCAAGATGACTCTGTGGTTATGGCATATGCCAACTTCCAGTCTGACGACCTCAGTTCAATCCCTGGAACTCACATGGTTTCCAAGAGACCCAACTCCCCTCTGACTTCCACAAGTAAGCCATGGCATGGGTTCACAGACACTCAAAAAACACACCCATGTGTACATGCATGTATATGCATAGATATAGAGATATGCTTTACATTGTTGATCATAGTAAAACTTAGAAATATACATAATTTTCAAGTCATACATTTTTAATTTAAAATGTATACCTAGTTTCTCAATGATTTATAAACATAGCTACATAAATTCATGGAGAAAAGTGATGTAAAATTTGCCAAGGTTAGAGAAGCCTTTCTTCATGAATTTTTAAGTGAATAATGATAGGTATTAGATGACTACACTTTTTCAATCCCAATAGATACATTTTTAAGTGATAGAGCAGTTTGATTCTTTTTTTTTTTTTTATTTTTTTTTATTAACTGTAATTTTCCTTATGTACATTTGGCAAACCACCCCTTCCCTCCCCCCCCTTCCTTATGGGTGTTCCCCTCCCCACCCTCCCCCCATTGCCGCCCTCCCCGACAGTCTAGTTCACTGGGGGTTCAGTCTTAGCAGGACCCAGGGCTTCTCCTTCCACTGGTGCTCTTACTAGGATATTCATTGCTACCTATGAGGTCAGAGTCCAGGGTCAGTCCATGTATAGTCTTTAGGTAGTGGCTTAGTCCCTGGAAGCTCTGGTTGCTTGGCATTGTTGTACATATGGAGTCTCAAGCCCCTTCAAGCTCTTCCAGTTCATTCT
This sequence comes from Rattus rattus, assembly GCF_011064425.1. Classification (NCBI taxonomy): domain Eukaryota; kingdom Metazoa; phylum Chordata; class Mammalia; order Rodentia; family Muridae; genus Rattus; species Rattus rattus. The sequence continues at coordinate 133,109,955 of NC_046156.1, forward strand.
CTGATTCCTTCAACGGGGGTCCCGTTCCAGTTCAGTGGTTTGCTGCTGGCATTCGCCTCTGTATTTGCTGTATTCTGGCTGTGTCTCTCAGGTTCGATCTACATCCGGCTCCTGTCGGTCTGCACTTCTTTGCTTCATCCATCTTGTCTAATTGGGTGGCTCTATATGTATGGGCCACATGTGGGGCAGGCTCTGAATGGGTGTTCCTTCAGTCTCTGTTTTAATCTTTGCCTCTCTCTTCCCTGCCAAGGGTATTCTTGTTCCCCTTTTAAAGAAGGAGTGAAGCATTCACATTTTGATCATCCGTCTTGAGTTTCATTTGTTCTAGGCATCTAGGGTAATTCAAGCATTTGGGCTAATAGCCACTTATCAGTGAGTGCATACCATGTATGTCTTTCTGTGATTGGGTTAGCTCACTCAGGATGATATTTTCCAGTTCCAACCATTTGCCTCTGAATTTCATAAAGTCGTTGTTTTTGATAGCTGAGTAATATTCCATTGTGTAGATGTACCACATTTTCTGTATCCATTCCTCTGTTGAAGGGCATCTGGGTTCTTTCCAGCTTCTGGCTATTATAAATAAGGCTGCGATGAACATAGTGGAGCACGTGTCTTTTTTATATGTTGGGGCATCTTTTGGGTATATGCCCAAGAGAGGTATAGCTGGATCCTCAGGCAGTTCAATGTCCAATTTTCTGAGAAACCTCCAGACTGATTTCCAGAATGGTTGTACCAGTCTGCAACCCCACCAACAATGGAGGAGTGTTCCTCTTTCTCCGCATCCTCGCCAGCATTTGCTGTCACCTGAGTTTTTGATCTTAGCCATTCTCACTGGTGTGAGGTGAAATCTCAGGGTTGTTTTGATTTGCATTTCCTGATGACTAAAGATGTTGAACATTTCTTTAGGTGTTTCTCAGGCATTCGCATTCCTCAGCTGTGAATTCTTTGTTTAGCTCTGAACCCCATTTTTTAATAGGGTTATTTGTCTCCCCAACTTGGTCTAACTTTTTGAGTTCTTTGTATATTTTGGATATAAGGCCTCTATCTGTTGTAGGATTGGTAAAGATCTTTTCCCAATCTGTTGGTTGCCGCTTTTGTCCTGACCACAGTGTCCTTTGCCTTACAGAAGCTTTGTAGTTTTATGAGATCCCATTTGTCGATTCTTGATCTTAGAGCATAAGCCATTGGTGTTTTGTTCAGGAAATTTTTTCCAGTGCCCATGTGTTCCAGATGCTTCCCTAGTTTTTCTTCTATTAGTTTGAGTGTGTCTGGTTTGATGTGAGGTCCTTGATCCACTTGGACTTAAGCTTTGTACAGGGTGATAAGCATGGATCGATCTGCATTCTTCTACATGTTGACCTCCAGTTGAACCAGCACCATTTGCTGAAAATGCTATCTTTTTCCATTGGATGGATTTGGCTCCTTTGTCAAAAAATCAAGTGACCATAGGTGTGTGGGTTCATTTCTGGGTCTTCAATTCTATTCCATTGGTCTATCTGTCTGTCTCTGTACCAATACCATGCAGTTTTTATCACAATTGCTCTGTAATACTGCTTGAGTTCAGGGATAGCGATTCCCCCAGAATTCCTTTTATTGTTGAGCATAGTTTTAGCTATCCTGGGTTTTTTGTTATTCCAGATGAATTTGCAAATTGTTCTGTCTAACTCTTTGAAGAATTGGATTGGTATTTTGATGGGGATTGCATTGAATCTGTAGATCGCTTTTGGCAGAATGGCCATTTTTACTATATTAATCCTGCCAATCCATGAGCATGGGAGATCTTTCCATCTTCTGAGGTCTTCTTCAATTTCTTTCTTCAGAGTCTTGAAGTTCTTGTTGTACAAATCTTTTACTTGCTTGGTTAAAGTCACACCGAGGTACTTTATATTATTTGGGTCTATTATGAAGGGTGTCGTTTCCCTAATTTCTTTCTCGGGTTTTTTCTCTTTTTGTGTAGAGGAAGGCTACTGATTTATTTGAGTTAATTTTATACCCAGCCACTTTGCTGAAGTTGTTTATCAGCTTTAGTAGTTCTCTGGTGGAACTTTTGGGATCACTTAAATATACTATCATATCATCTGCAAATAGTGATATTTTGACTTCTTCTTTTCCGATCTGTATCCCCTTGACCTCCTTTTGTTGTCTGATTGCTCTGGCTAGAACTTCAAGAACTATATTGAATAAGTAGGGAGAGAGTGGGCAGCCTTGTCTAGTCCCTGATTTTAGTGGGATTGCTTCAAGTTTCTCTCCATTTAGTTTAATGTTAGCCACTGGTTTGCTGTATATGGCTTTTACTATGTTTAGGTATGGGCCTTGGATTCCTATTCTTTCCAGGACTTTTATCATGAAGGGGTGTTGAATTTTGTCAAATGCTTTCTCAGCATCTAATGAAATGATCATGTGGTTTTGTTCTTTCAGTTTGTTTATATAATGGATCACGTTGATGGTTTTCCAGATATTAAACCATCCCTGCATGCCTGGGATGAAGCCTACTTGATCATGGTGGATGATTGTTTTGATGTGCTCTTGGATTCGGTTTGCCAGAATTTTGTTGAGTATTTTTAAGTCGATGTTCATAAGGGAAATTGGTCTGAAGTTCTCTTTCTTTGTTGGGTCTTTGTGTGGTTTTAGGTATAAGAGTAATTGTGGCTTCATAGAAGGAGTTCGGTAGTGCTCCATCTGTTTCAATTTTGTGGAATAGTTTGGATAATATTGGTATGAGGTCTTCTATGAAGGTCTGATAGAATTCTGCACTAAACCCGTCTGGACCTGGGCTCTTTTTTGGTTGGGAGACCTTTAATGACTGCTTCTATTTCCTTAGGAGTTATGGGGTTGTTTAACTGGTTTATCTGTTCCTGATTTCACTTCGGTACCTGGTATCTGTCTAGGAAATTGTCCATTTCCTGCAGATTTTCAAGTTTTGTTGAGTATAGGCTTTTATAGTAAGATCTGATGATATTTTGAATTTCCTCTGAATCTGTAGTTATGTCTCCCTTTTCATTTCTGATTTTGTTAATTTGGACACACTCTCTGTGTCCTCTCGTTAGTCTGGCTAAGGGTTTATCTATCTTGTTGATTTTCTCAAAGAACCAACTTTTGGTTCTGTTGATTCTTTCTATGGTCCTTTTTTTTTCTACTTGGTTGATTTCGGCTCTGAGTTTGATTATTTCCTGCCTTCTACTCCTCCTGGGTGTATTTGCTTCTTTTTGTTCTAGAGCTTTTAGGTGTGCTGTCAAGCTGCTGACATATGCTCTTTCCTGTTTCTTTCTGCAGGCACTCAGCGCTATGAGTTTTCCTCTTAGCACAGCTTTCATCGTGTCCCATAAGTTTGGGTATGTTGTACCTTCATTTTCATTAAATTCTAAAAAGTTTTTAATTTCTTTCTTTATTTCTTCCTTGACCAGGTTATCATTGAGTAGAGCATTGTTCAATTTCCACGTATATGTGGGCATTCTTCCCTTATTGTTATTGAAGACCAGCTTTAGGCCGTGGTGGTCCGATAGCACGCATGGGATTATTTCTATCTTTCTGTACCTGTTGAGGTCCGTTTTTTGACCAATTATATGGTCAATTTTGGAGAAAGTACCATGAGGAGCTGAGAAGAAGGTATATCCTTTTGCATTAGGGTAGAACGTTCTATAAATATCCGTTAAGTCCATTTGGCTCATGACTTCTCTTAGTCTGTCTACATCTCTGTTTAATTTCTGTTTCCATGATCTGTCCATTGATGAGAGTGGGGTGTTGAAGTCTCCTCTTTTTATTGTGTGAGGTGCAATGTGTGTTTTGAGCTTTAGTAAGTATTCTTTTATGTATGTAGGTGCCCTTGTATTTGGGGCATAGATATTTAGGATTGAGAGTTCATCTTGGTGGATTTTTCCTTTGATAAATATAAAGTGTCCTTCCTTATCTTTTTTGATGACTTTTAGTTGAAAATTGACTTTATTTGATATTAGAATGGCTACTCCAGCTTGCTTCTTCCGACCATTTCCCTGGAAAGTTGTTTTCCAGCCTTTCACTCTGAGGTAGTGCCTGTCTTTGTCTCTGAGGTGTGTTTCCTGTAGGCAGCAGAATGCAGGGTCATCGTTGCGTATCCAGTTTGTTAATCTATGTCTTTTTATTGGGGAGTTGAGGCCATTGATGTTGAGAGATATTAAGGAATAGTGATTATTGCTTCCTGTTATATTCATATGTGGATGTGTTATGTTTGTGTGCTTTTCTTCTCTTTGTTTTGTTGCCAAAACGATTAGTTTCTTGCCTCTTCTTGGGTATAGCTTGCCTCCTTATGTTGGGCTTTACCATTTATTATCCTTTGTAGTGCTGGATTTGTAGAAAGATATTGTGTAAATTTGGTTTTGTCATGGAATATCTTGGTTTCTCCATCTATGTTAATTGAGAGTTTTGCAGGATACAGTAGCCTGGGCTGGCATTTGTGTTCTCTTAGGGTCTGTATGACATCAGTCCAGGATCTTCTGGCCTTCATAGTTTCTGGCGAAAAGTCTGGTGTGATTCTGATAGGTCTGCTTTTATATGTTACTTGACCTTTTTCCCTTACTGCTTTTAATATTCTTTCTTTATTTTGTGCGTTTGGTGTTTTGACTATTATGTGACGGGAGGTGTTTCTTTTCTGGTCCAATCTATTTGGAGTTCTGTAGGCTTCCTGTATGCCTATGGGTATCTCTTTTTTTAGGTTAGGGAAGTTTTCTTCTATGATTTTGTTGAAGATATGTACTGGTCCTTTGAGCTGGGAGTCTTCACTCTCTTCTATACCTATTATCCTTAGGTTTGATCTTCTCATTGAGTCCTGGATTTCCTGTATGTTTTGGACCAGTAGCTTTTTCCGCTTTACATTATCTTTGACAGTTGAGTCAATGATTTCTATGGAATCTTCTGCTCCTGAGATTCTCTCTTCCATCTCTTGTATTCTGTTGGTAAAGCTTGTATCTACAGCTCCTTGTCTCTTCTTTTGGTTTTCTATATCCAGGGTTGTTTCCATGTGTTCTTTCTTGATTGCTTCTATTTCCATTTTTAATTCCTTCCACTGTTTGATTGTGTTTTCCTTTAATTCTTTCAGGGATTTTTGTGTCTCCTCTCTATGGGCTTCTACTTGTTTATTTATGTTTTCCTGGAATTCTTTCATGCATTTTTGCGATTCCTCTCTGTAGGCTTCTACTTGTTCTCTAAGGGAGTTCATCATGTCTTTCTTGAAGTTCTCCAGCATCATGATCAAATATGATTTTGAATCTAGATCTTGCTTTTCTGGTGTGTTTGGATATTCCATGTTTGTTTTGATGGGAGAATTGGGCTCCGATGGTGCCATGTAGTCTTGGTTTCTGTTGCTTGGGTTCCTGCGCTTGCCTCTCGCCATCAAATTATCTCTAGTGTTACTTTGTTCTGCTATTTCTGACAGTGGCTAAACTGTCCTATAGGCCTGTGTGTCAGGAGTGTTGTAGACCTGTTTTCCTCTCTTTCAGTCAGTTATGGGGACAGAGTGTTCTGCTTTCGGGCGTGTAGTTTTTCCTTTCTACAGGTCTTCAGCTGTTCCTGTGGACCTGTGCCTTGAGTTCACCAGGCAGGTCACTTGCAGCAGAAAAGTTGGTCTTACCTGTGGCCCCGAGGCTCAAGTTCGCTCGAGGGGTTCTGCCCACGGGCTCTCCGCGGTGGCAGCGACCAGGAAGATCTGCGCAGCCTCTTCCGGGAGCCTCCGTGCACCAGGGTTCCAGATGGCCTCCGGTGTTTTCCTCTGGAATCAGTAATGTGTGCAGAGAGCAGTCTCTTCTGGTTTTGCAGGCGTGTCTGCCTCTCTGAAGGTTTAGCTCTCCCTCCCACGGGATTTGGGTGCAGAGAACTGTTTACCCGGTCTGTTTCCTTCAGGTTCCGGCGGTGTCTCAGGCAGGGCTCCTGCTGCTCCTGGGCCCTCCCCCACAGGAACCCAGAGGCCTTGTACAGTTTCCTCTTGGGTCAGGGATGTGGGCAGGGGTGGGCAGTGTTGGTGGTCTCTTCCGCTCTGCAGCCTCAGGAGTGCCCACCCGACCAGGCAGTAAGGTATCTCTCCCACGGGTTCTGGGAGCAGAGAGCTGCTGCGGGCCGGATCGCGGGTGTTGGCACACGTCTGGTCAAGTCACGCCAATGCCTGGTCTAGAGGTATTTGTTCTGTTGTCCCGATTCCACCAGGCAAGTCACTTGCAGCAGATAAGTTAGTCTTACCTGTGGCCCCGAGGCTCGAGTTCGCTCAAGGGGTGCTGCCCACGGGCTCTCTGAGGTGGCAGCGACCGGGAAGATCTGCGCTGCCTCTTCCGGGAGCCTCCGGCACCAGGGTTCCAGATGGCCTCCGTGTTTTTCCTCTGGAATCAGCAATGTGTGCAGAGAGCAGTCTCTTCTGGTTTCGCAGGCGTGTCTGCCTCTCTGAAGGTTTAGCTCTCCCTCCCACGGGATTTGGGTGCAGAGAACTGTTTACCCGGTCTGTTTCCTTCAGGATCCGGCGGTGTCTCAGGCAGGGCTCCTGCTGCTCCTGGGCCCTCCCCCACAGGAACCCAGAGGCCTTGTACAGTTTCCTCTTGGGTCAGGGATGTGGGCAGGGGTGGGCAGTGTTGGTGGTCTCTTCCGCTCTGCAGCCTCAGGAGTGCCCACCCGACCAGGCAGTAAGGTATCTCTCCCACGGGTTCTGGGAGCAGAGAGCTGCTGCCGAGCAGTTTGATTCTAAAATGTCGATTTTTGTAGGGCACCAGTTATTATACCTGTTGAGACAAGTTCTACTTGGGGCGCCAAGCGGTCACTGTAGCTTCCATTTGCCAGGAGTCAAGCTTGTAGATGCTAGGCTGGTGCTCTACGATTGAGCTACATCCTAGTGATATAGGTCAGTCTTCTAGAGAGTAGTTCTTAACCTTCCTAATGCTGCACCCCTTTCATACAGTTCCTCGAGTTGCAGTAACCTCCAGCCATAAAATTATTTCATTGCTACTTTATAACTATAATTGTGCAGCTGTTATGCATTGTACTGTATCTTTGGAGATAGTTTGCCAAAGGGGTCACAAGTCAGAGTTTGAGCACTGCTGTTCGATCAGATGCATGCACCAGACAACTGGACGATAGCAACGATTTGTCTTTTCCAAAGAAAGTAAGCGAAGGCCAGGCACAGTGGCATGGGCCTTTAATGCTAGAACATCGGAGGCAGAGGCAGGCTGATCTCTGAGTTTGAGGCTAGCCTGATCTACAGAGGATGAGTTCCAGGACAGGTAGTGTATGTATGTCTAATATTAAATCTTTTGATTTTTTTTTTTTTTTAGCATCTCACCACTATGTTGTTGAGAACCGTTTAAGTTCTGTTCCTTTTGTCTCCATCCCTAGCCATAGGATGACATGCATGACTCTTCCTATCAATTTAATGAGTGCTACAGATCAAACCCAGAGCCTTGCACATGCTGGGAAGACACTCTATCAACTAAACTACAGTCAACCCAAGAAAAATATTTCAAAATTTATCAACTAGCATATTACATTCAGGTCAACCCAGTTGTCGCTGTGGTTTGTATTGTTTAAAGCTTTTTCCTTTACAAGAAAAAGAGTCATTTGTTTGTTTGTTTGTTTGTTTGTTTAATAAAAAATAAAAACTCCAGAATTTTACTCCAGTTTGGATTTCTTTTGTTGTTATTGTACTTTGTTTTGTAAGCAAAACAAATGTGATCAGTCAGGACTCCTAAACACCAACCCAGGCTAACTCATCCAGTTGGCCCTCCGTTTGCCATCTCTGCCACTGCCATTCAAAGTCAAGGTCCCATCCAGGTTTAAGAACCATCAAGGAACATTTCCTGGCTAGATGTGCAGAGCAACCAAGAAGATTTGCAAATAGTAACAGCTCGACACAGAAAGTTTCTGAATCTAACTTTTGAAATTTACTAAAAAACCCATTTTACCTGTTTTCTAATATTTATTAATTTACTTATTTATAGACGTGGACTTGCTATATAAGACCTCCAACTCGAAATCCTCTTGGCTCAGCCTCCTCCCTGCTGGGTTCATCGTTAAGAACCAACACATCCTATTTCTGTTGTTCTAATTTATTCCTCTAATTTTTAACCAAAAATATCAGTGAGCAATGGATTGAAAATCTTGCCCACAGTTTATGCATTCTGTAATTTATGTATTAATTAGCATACAAAATAACAAGTTTCCTTATGGTGCTTTCAGACTTAATTAGTTTGAATTGGTTCCCTTCCCCCATCTTCTCTCTGCCCCATCCCCACTTGTACTTCTGCAGCCCCCCTTCCACTTGCAGCTCACATGTGTCTGACTGCCCTCCTTAACCCTCTTCCTTGAAGCTTTTTTCCTCCAACTTGTGGGCCCCTTTCTCATTTCCTGACCTCTACCCACACACACTTACTCCCACATAAACAGTATATGTAAAAATGAAAAGCTAGGATCTGCATATGAGAGAGGACATGCAGTGTTACCTCACCTTTACATTATCCATAAATCAGTTGACGAACATCTAAGCTGGTTCTGTTGCCTAGCCAATGAGAATAGGGTAGCAATGAATGTGAACATGCTGGTACTTCTGACTCACTCTAGTGAGCTGGGTATGGCAGTTCCCATCTCTACTCTCACCTAATGGGGAGATGTACTGAGGAATTGCTTCAGCTAAGTTGTATGGGACCAACCTAAGGAGTGTGGTAAGACCTTTTCTCAAGCTCAGGTGAAGAATTGGCATTGTCGTCGTCTTCCTCAAAGCAAAGGGCATATTTCAATACTCTCTCTTTCCAAAACCAAGATGAGAGGGCTCTGCACCTGACCCATCTAAAAGAGAAGAAGCCTATGAGTCAAAGTACACCCGGTTCTAGCCAGTTGACAAATATTCAGTAAAAAAGGCTCAGAGCGAAACCCCTGTTCTCCAAAGAAAATAGAGAAATACCAGAGTCATTCCGGACCATATATGCTCCAACAGTGGGAGGAATGACTTCCTCTATTAGGTTCTGCCCAAACCAGCTTGTGTCCCTCTGCACAGGCAGAAGTACGGAGCAAGAAGATGATTGCCAGGTACAGAAAATCAGCACCCAGGACCAGATGGATAGAGGAGATCCTTGTCCAACAATAAGTCTTTTATCATCAGTTGTAATCAGGAGGGGCTCAAGCAAAGACGCGATCAGCTGAGCTTGCAAGTAACCGTGCTATTCGACACGTCCAACCCACTTCAAGGGTTGTACAGAGTACAGCGGAGAATGCATCCCAGCACAAAATCATAAACTGACTTTGATAGATTGATTGATTTGCTTACTTATAATTTGGTTGTGTAGTTCTTGAGCACAGGCTTTGTTTGGCCATACCTGGTTTAAGAGACTCTGCACCCTGAAAACCAAAGAGGCTTGGCACAAGATCAGAACTCCTCTCTCTTAAGCTGTGGGAAGCCCCTAAATAAGTAGTCCAAGGCTAGTTAAAGGTGAAGCTAGACTCCATGCTAACCTACTCTTTCAGAGATTCAGACTCAAGTAAAACTAGATCATTGGCTTTGATGCAGAAAACAATTTCAGGAGGAGCTACAAGGAAGTGGAGTTGGATGGATATTCTTTAAAAACAGAAAAAAGACAGGCACTTGGGGGTGGGGGAATAAGATACAACAGAGCTTGCTTATGGGTATGGCTGCTCAAAGAAGAGCCCACATTACTGTCTTTAGAATAGTCATATATAAGATATATATGTCATATATATATGTATATATATATTTGCATGATTTTTAAAAATCTTATTTTTTTAAAGGGTTGCTAAGGAATTTAGGTGAGTTCCCAGAATGGTTCCTGGGCGGCTTATGACAGGAATACAATTGATAAGGTTAAAGTAAACCCTGGGTTACAGGGATATGAGAAGGTAGGGCATCTCCACTGCAAACCAAGTTAATATCTTTTACTTCTAGAAATGTATGATCATATATTTACATGATATATGTACATGGGTTCACATGCCAGGCTGCACATGTGCTGGGCCTCCCTGGCCATCTAACCTAGCCTACTTCAAGGAGTAGACCACTGGGCTCGAGGTAGAGCCTTTGCTGCTTTTGCTGAAGACCAGAGATGAACCCCCAGTATCTACATCTGGGAACTCCCAACCACTGAAACCACTCCAGTTCCAGGAGATCAAACACCCTCTTCTAACCATAATAGGCCCTTGCATACATACATACATACATACATACATACATACATACATACATACATACATACACCCATACACATAAAAACAAAAACAAAAAACTGAGAAACTCCCCATCTTAAGCATAAAGTGGGAATCGCCTGGTGAGGAAAGACACTTGAGGTTGCATGCACATACACAGGAATATTGGTTGTATGACAGCCACCTTCACAGCAATTTCATCTTAAAAAAAAAAAAAATCTTCCTTTACAGCTGGCTAGAGGTTTCAACCAGGCTCCAAAGTGAGGGTTCATTTTCTCCCCCACCCCGTAACTTCCATTTTTCTGCATGTCTCACCGTTTCAGACACTTCTCGGGCAATCAGGGGCCATCTTGGAAGCTTTTGCCCTGACTCCCAGCTGTGTGCTCACCAGCTGTGGCTGAATTCAAGAAATGACAGCTTCAGACTGTTCTCCTTCATAGCATTTAGAGGGAAGTTGCCCTAACCTTCTGAAATGACGGGCTGCTGGGAGAGAAAACCTTACTCGTTGAGAGGCTGTCTGCTCTGTTTCCTCCAGGGGAGCACTTAAGGACTTTAGATCAGGCAGCTCCCTGCCGGGAGCAGGAGGGGTAAGATGAGGCCAAGGAGGGCCAGCCCTTCCTTCCCCTTGTCATTCTCCAAATTAGGGCTGGCTGCCATTTTTTTTCTCCCCAATTAAAAGTACCGAAGAGAATTTAAAGGAGACCTGTCCTGTGTCTGTAAATAAATAGCCTGTTTGGCCAAACAGAAAAGGCACCATGTTGCGTGAGTTATTGGATGTATTGTCTTTAATATGTGAATGTGTTCTCAAGAACAAAGTGGCAGCAATCTATACAATTAATTAGTATCAAAGCAACTTCAATGTACCGTTCACAGCAAGGGGGAGAGAAGTAAACTGCTTAAATGCATAGACTTAAAAAAAAAAATCCTCGTTCTAGGCAAAGGAACCACCGGAACAGTAAGATAAAGAGATCTTAATTAACACCAAATCCATCTACTTGCCCTGCTCCAGAACCGAAACAGAATGCTAAGGCAATTTGCTTGGAGAGCAGTTTTGCACCATAAATCTGGGCCGTGTTTTTCTGTGCGTTTGCCCTGCAGTAAGCTTAAAGGGAAACTCAGGCACCAAAACCTTCAGTTCAGCCTTGGAGGCAAAGCAAAGCGCTAATCAGCCGCAATGGTGATTACATAACACCCCACCCCCACCCCCACCCCCACCCCAAGCCTCAAGAGGCAGGGTTTGGCTTCTGGTTAGAGCAAATGCCTTTCTTTTTTGCCTCTGTGAGAATCATTGAAAATGCTCTTTAAGGACCAAAAGTCAGGGCATGTGTGTTTTCAGAAGAAATGGAGGTCACTTGAGGGTGACTTCTGAGTACACCCCCAAGCCAAAATGAATCTGTATCGATATCTAAAGTGCATCTGCTTTTAGAGCAGAAGCCACCATCTGTTCCTAATTGGTGCCCTGGAGGTACTCCGGGTGGAAAAAAGAGCCGGGCCACAGCAGCCGCGCCTCCCCGGGGCTGCAGACTCCGCTCTGGGCCTTGCTGGTGCAATCGAGTGCTCCTCTTTTAGATAATGCCAGGTATTCTGGAAAGTAGCCGTGTAATAATACACAAACCCCTGATGATGTCAGCGTGTTATTGACTTTCCAAGTCTGAATGACTGAGCAGAGGAGCGGGGGGTGGGGCGCCATCCATCCGGCGGCGCAGAGACCAGCCGAGCGAAAATGGGCTCACAGTCCGGCGGGGGAGGGGAACTGCGGCGGCTGCCTGGCCAGGCTGGATGGATCTCAGCCGCAACAGGATCGCCTCCACCAAGTCAAGAGGGGGCCCTGGGCTAGGGAGAAGGGGTTTTCAATGTTATGTTTAGCCAAAAATTTATCTGGCTGATAGAACTGGTGCCACCACCTACCTCCAAGCCCATACCACGCGGCAGAGGAGGTTACAAGGCTAGCAGCAGTCACCAAGGGAAGTAGAGATTGCAAAGGCCTTGCCCCATCCCAACATTTCGACATACACACAAGATACAGTCTTCAAGGTCTGGAAAGCTCCGGGTCCCTTTTCCTGCTGGAGTCCGCGATCCAAAGAGCCTCTAGGAACCTGCACCTCAGCTCTGGTGACATTTTGTAGGCCATGGTGTACGTGTTTCCTTACAGGTGCACAGTGTAGGCTCCTGTTCCCACCTTGCAAACTGGACCATTGGGTACTCTACCATCTTTAGTGCTAGGTTAACAGAATTTGCATTAAAAGACCCAGAACCACCACCCACCACCCCCTCCCCCTGTTTGTGCTACCAACTCACTCGGGTGGGGCCTGTGCGACCAAGCTGGTGTCTCCTGGAGCCCTGGCTTTTTTTTTTTTCCCTCTTCCACATCCAGCATACCCAGCTTGGATAGTGACACCAGGGGAGGAGAAGCCCACAGACTGCTTTCCCTGTCGCAGGCCTGTGCAAATGCCACCAAGAAGCCAAGTCTTATTTAGCTCAGGAAGGAAGGGGAGGGCTGGGCCTGTGCAGAGATGAAAGCGAGCTAGTGCTTTGGAGATGCAGGACTATTCAAGGCTTCTGAGCTTGGGCTGAGGGCTCAACCTGTTTGTGGACACATCAGCGAAGTGGGGAGAGCCATTGTCTTCTCAGCGACTAGGGAGTTATACATCTAGACTTTGCACCTCTCTGTCTCCTTTTTTTCAAATGGGCAACTCTTTCTGGAAACACTGCACTCAGGTCAAAGCCCCTGCCCCTGTTTCAGAAAACAGCCCACAGACTCTTGGTTTCCTAAATTCCACCCTAACCAGCAGCCTCCAGTCCCAGTTGAAGCTGCAGCCCCTTCTAAAGCTCCCACATCCACGAGGTTCCCGAAAGAACCACTTAGTCCAAGAAGGTGGAGACCACACTGGGCCCAGTTCACACTACTCTCCTACCTTGCCCCAGAGGACTGGTCCAGGAGCCTAGTGGTGACATATTTTAATCCAATCAGAAGCCGCCTGAGAGAACTAGAAACTGGAAGTGTAAAAGACAATTTCTCCCAAGGGATAAACTGAAAAACATTACAAAGTTCTACATGACCCCATTTCCTGGCCTACTGCAGGAGAGACCAACCAGTATGAAGGCAGAGATGGTCAGAAAATGAAACAAGAACAAAGCTGAAAAGCCAGCCCAGCAGGGACATTGAGGTTGTGGGTCACAACCGTGTCCCTGGTATAGCCCTCCCTGCCCCATATTCCTTGTGACAGCCTAGTTTTTTGTTTGTTTGTTTGTTTGTTTGTTTAAACACAAGAAACTCTCCTGTTGTTTAACTTAATTTATATCTGTGTTACATCCACCCTCAACCCTCAAAGCCAAACTGAGTTTCTTAATCCAAATTGCCCAAGATCTCAGAACTAGCTATTCAGACCTGGTGTGAGCCTCACTGTTAGGAGCTGTGTTCCCAGAGTGTTTGTGCCTCAGCCTCAACTCCCACCACCAGATGCTCAGTAAATCTACTGCAGATTGCAGGGGCCCAGTTTGAATGGCAGGGAAGTAGCCCCCCGATGGCTGTTGGAAGCAGAGAGTTGGGGTAATGTAAAGGAAGAGTGTTACATATTGCTTCAGGCTTCTAGAAGCCCATCTGCCCTGCCCTGGTGGTAATTAGCGTTTATTGGAGTGAATAGAAAAAGAGAGATTTTATCTCCCTCTAAATTGCATTTCATACAAATCTAGAAGAAAATGAGTGAATCGTCAGGCTTCATAAGTCCCTGCTGTGGTAGGAGGAAGGATGAAGCAGTATAAGGTTACCAGAGTTTATGGGAGAGCAGGCCGACACTTTATCTTAGGATAAAATTCAGTCAAGGCAGAACTGTCTTGCATTCCCCCACATTTGCTTCCAAAAGGTTTTTTTCCAACCCATGAGTCACTTCCAAGTCAGAATCAGAGACAAAAGCCCGTAACTGCGTGCCATGAGTCAGGTTTCCACCCTGCCGTATCATGGACTCCCTTCTAGCTCCAAGAAGGCAGGGCAGTCTGCAGCCATCAGACACAGCGTGGAAGCTGTTATATACTGCTGCTTGCTGGAACCAGCTCCCAAGCCCACCTCTCTGGCATCCAGCATCACATTTCAACCCATCAAAAGCAGGTTTTTTTCTTCCTAGTGTTATCCTCAATCAGGAACTGTCAGAGCTATCTATCATCCTCCCTGTTCAGAACGTGCCCCCACTGAGTCCAGGGAAATAAAGGTGAATTCAAAAGGAAGCCAAGCCTCTAGCAAATTACCAGATAAACAAAGAAGGCCAACATGTCTGTGCAGGCCAGTAATCTGAGGGCTCAGATGGATGTGAGGCCAGCCTAGGCAACAGTGTGAAGCCCTGACTCATAAAATAAGACAGCAGGGCTGGCAAGACTGATCAGCAGGTAATGATGTCTGCAACTAAGCCTGGTGCTCTGAGTTCCATCTCTGGGACACACATGCTACAGGAAGAAAACTGTCTTCCTCAGGTTATCTGTCCTCGGACATGTCCACACACATTGTGGCAGGTATACACACACACACACACACACACACACACACACACACACACACACACACACACACACACACACACACACGGGCCCAGTGTGGATTTCTGAAAATGCTAAAGGCACCCCAGTACCATACTTCCTCCAACAAGATCACAACTACTCCAACAAGGTCACACTTCCTAAACCTTCTAATCCTTTCAAACAGTCCTACTCCCTGGTGATAAAACATTCAAATATAGGAGCCTATAGGGGTCATTCTCATCCAAACCACCAACCCCTCCTAACAAAAGAGAGATTCATTGTTGAACAAGCCCAAAGGGTGTTAGGATGACAACAATATCCAAAAACTAACGTCTACTACAAGTATTTGATCTAGCAGGCTAGCTCTTTATTTGTTGATTTGCTCGCTTGCTTGCTTGCTTGCTTGCTTGCTTGCTTGCTTGCTTGCTTGCTTAATTTTGGAGTCAAGAGTTTGAAATGTACCTCCAATTTATTTTGCATCCTCCCAAGTGCTGCACCTCCATTCTGGGCTTCCAGCTTCTCAAAAACATTTCACCTTGAAGTTTATTGAACTCTTATTTTTAAACCAATTCTCTGCTTCTAATCCCCACTTCCTCTTTACTACCTCACATTTGGCTCTTACCAGGTATTTCCTTTCTAGATAATAGTCCTCATGTAGCTGACTGCCCAGGCCAAAAAAAAAAAAAAAAAAGCAAATTTTTTGAAGTGCAGAGTGTCCTCAAAATGTAACTATGTAACTGAGGATGACTCTGAATTCCTGATCCCCCTGCCTCCACCTCCTGAGTGCAGGAATAACAGACATGAGTCATCATGCCTGGCCTATGCAGTACTGTCAATCAAACCCAATCCTCATGGGTGTGAGGCAAGCACCTCAGCCCCCACAAAAAACAACTGTCAATTTGTTCTTTACTTTCATTCATTGTGTCTAATCCATCAGCAAGGTTACTCCAGAAGCCACCATCGCCTTCTCACAATGTAGAGAAGTGGGACTCCTGCAGAAATTGCCACACAGTGGGCAACTTTCTCTTGAGTCTGGGCTTTGGAAGTCTCCCAGCATGCTTTGCTTCCCATGTACTTTCCTGATGTCTTCTGCCCGACTCAACCACTCTAACCAATGACAGCCACTCTTCTTCCCTCCTTTTATTCCCTTCCATCTTAAAGTTTCCACTGTTAGAGAGCCTTTCTCTGGGCTAGAAGAGTCTTCTGGCCATTTTGGAAAAGACTTATGTATACCTAAATAAAACAAAAACATCACAGCCTGGGAGATTTAAAGAGTAGAGGTAAATTTCCTCTCCTTTCTGGATATTGGAAAGGACCAATTGATTTGGTTTCTGGTAAGACCACCTTCTTGGTTTGTAATGAATGTAGTCTTGTTATATCCTTGAGTAGAAGAGTCAGAAATCTTCCTGTGTCTCTTCTTACAAAGGCACTAATCCTATTCTTTGTGTCTTAATTACCCGTCAAAGTTCCCATGCCAGATGTCATTGTCCTAGGCTTTCAGGATGCAAATGGAGAGGGGTCACATTTACCTACAAAATACACGTCAGGGGCAGCTCCCATCTACCCATCCAGGGTGGTAGAAGGGATCAATTGTTCTATGCCTCTGCTTGTTTTCTTCACCCTATAAAGAAGTATCTCAGCCACATTCTACAAGACCACAGCCCACATCATACTTCTCATTGGGAGTGGTGAGCAGTGAACAAGGATTTTGTCTTCATCAGTCCCTTCTCTCCCTCTGGAATATGACCTCCAGGAAGGCAGCGATTTTATCAAGCTTGCTCATGCTTCATTGATGAGTTCACTGGCTACTTTCTCTTTCATAACAGGCACAAGATAAGCTCGTTGCAGAGACTCATGCTGCCAGAGAAAGAAGTGTGGAATAAGGATATCCGTAAATTAGTTCCTCAAGTCACTAGAACACGTTGTCTCAGAAAAGCAGGCTCAGAAAACAGGTTGTCTAGACATCAACCATGTCTTCGTTCCTGTCTCCCTCTTACTCCTCCTTAACAACTATCAGGTGTTTGCCTTCAAGCACACTTGACTGGGACTTCTAAAGGTTACCAAGGACTTCCCCCCAAGGAAATTCAAGACCCTGTTTATGCTCATCCTCAATGATTTAGCATCAACATCAAAAAAGAGGAGGGATCTGAGGCACTGCACTCTACCAGTTTTGTTTCTTTGTTTTTGAGACAGTCTCTCAAGTAGTAGTCAAGGCTGACCTTGTACACACTAGGCAGTTGAGAATGACCTTGAATTCCTACTCCTTCTGCCTCTACCTTCCAAGTGCTGGGAGCACAGACATGTGCCACCACGCCCAGTTTTATAAAGCGATAGGAATGGAACCCAGGCTTTTGTGCAAGTTACATAAACACTGAACTACATCCCTAGCTCTCTACTGAGTTTTCCCCTCATTTCCTGTCTACACTTTGCCAATAACTGTTTTGTCAATATTTTGTTTGGTTGGTTAGTTTGTTGGTTACTTGGTTGGAAGACTGTCTGATGTAACCCAGACTTGGCCTCAAACTTTACATAGACCTGGATGACTCCTGCACCTCCTAGGATTACAAGGGTGCATCACCATTTCTGATCTTGTAGTTACCAGCCCCCCTTCTATCCTTTGCAAATTTGAACGTCACACTCAAGTCCTGATGCTTGACCTAGCTGTCTCATACATCTTCATTGATCCAAACCATAGTCCTCTCTCAGCAGGACAGCAGTTGCTTCCCAAGTGATCTCCCCACTTTCATACCTTAGTCTGTTGTTCACACTGTAGCAATCACAATGATCCTTTGAGAGTATAAGCCAAGATATGCTGACCTCTAGAATAAAGCCTTTCTGGCTACTTTCCATTTCAGTTAATCCAAGCTAGAGCACCCATGGTAGCCTTTAGGACTCTGCCAGATCCAAACTCACTGTGCACACTCCACCAGTCTTTTCTTTTAACCTTCTCCAGTGTACTTCATGAACTTCTTGTCTTTGAGGCATCTGCTGCCTCTAGTTGGAAAGCTGGTCTCCAAAGCATGAACCTGTCTTGCTCCCTGTACGTGACAGCTGCTGTCATAATAGTACTGTCAAACTACAATATTCCTCCCACCCTCTAAGAGAGAGCTATCTGCAGGACATGTAGCCCAGGTTCCCATTCCCATTTCCTTTGAGGCTCTCCACTTATTGTGATTTTTTTCCCCCATAGTTAAGATTAATTTCTAATGACTAAGCAATGCTATCTTTTTTGTATCTCTGTGAAATGTAGGGTCCATTCACCAATGTCTTTCCTGCCCCAAGAACCATGCTTGAAATTCATTAATTACTTTTGTGCATTAAATATGTGCCAATTATATGGGACTGGAGAGGTGTGCACATGGAGTCCAGAGTTAACAACTCAGTGAAAGTTTATTATCAGAGACTTAAAATTTTTCACATGTGAAAGTTTATTATTAGAGACTGAAAATTTTTGTCATGGGAGACTGGGCAGTCATCACTGCTGAGATGTCACTTGAGAAAAAGAGAAGCTGCCTTTTTCAAAGCCTTGTATGGTATTTTTTTTTTCCTACCGGAAATGGAAGCAAAGTCTTCTGCTCTTCTTTCTCCTCCCCCTTCCCTCCCTCCCCCTCTCCCTCTCCCTCTCCCCCCCTCCCTCCTTTATGTGGCTGCTTTGGATTCAACCCCAGCTCTTGTTGCATAGCACAGATTCTTTCCTGCTAAGCCATCTCCACAGCCTGTCTTGTACCTTTAGGCAACAGACTATCAGAGAAGTGAATGTGTCTAAGATGGCCTTGACACCTTCAAGAATGGAATACGGTAGAGTCCAGTGGCCCAGAACACAGCTGATGAGCCATAGTCAGTATTCCACTGAGCTGGAAGCTCAACTCTATCCTCTCAGTTCCAGCTGTGTAGGCAGTTGCTAGCCTTGTCATCTGGCTTGGGATATTGTCAATTGTGATAAGAGCTCACAGTGTATGCCAGAAACAAAATAGAAATCTCAATTATCAGGAAAGAGACTCTGTCAGGCAGACTTTCTTCAGCTGAGCCACTTGAGAGTGTGCTATAACCTTGATAATCACACCTCTTGCATAGCACCGTTAAGCTTACAAAGGCTTGCCCAATTATTACACTCAAGGGCTCAAAGACACAAAGCACTCTTGCAGGTCAGATGAAGTGTCTAACCTCTTCACTGCCCAAGAATGGAAAGAACAGCTAGGCGGTGGTAGTGTACATCTTTAACCCCAGACAGAGGCAGGTGGATCTCTGGGAGTTCGAGTTCCAAGACAGCCAGAGCTACACAAAGAAACCCTGTCTTAAAATACAAAATTAATTAATTAATTTAATTAATTAATTAATTAAAGTTTAAGAAACAAACAAAATGGAAACAATGCAGATTCTAAAATAATACCAGGTAAATTTCCAGTGAACTGCCTAAGATCATAATTAAAATATAACCTGGAACCTTGTTTTTTTATTTCCCACTAGATAGCCCTGGTTAGCTTTAAAGTCGTAGGCAATCTTCCTACCTCTGCCTCCTGAGAACTGGGATTCTAGGCCTGTACTACCACCTCCAGCAGAGCCAGTGCTACAGTGCCTTACAAAATCTATATTGGACCTTAATCTTCCAGAGATGGGATGTGAATAGTGAAGCTCATGCTGGTCCTCTGGGTTCTTTTGAATCTAATCAAATGACTGCCTCTCTCTCTTTTGAAAGTCACAGATGCACAGATATACACATGAAAGCACAGGTACAGCCGGGACTTTCCCCAGTATCTTCTGAGAGAATCTGAGACCGTACCCTGCCTTCCCGAATCGCTCAGCCTTGAAAGAATATTTATAGGGTGATCAGGAGTTCCCCATTGGTGCCCCTAAACCTTTGCTTGCCCCAGAAAAGCTTTATTTCTACAGAAATATCTCGGTACATCTCACATGCCTGTCTCTCTTCGTAGCAACCCAATCTGACCAGCATTTGAATGTCACAGCTCAAATGTAGCTCTTCCTATAGAAACCAACACAATTAGAAGTTGCTTGGTAGTCACCTTCTGCCTCCATTCTCTATATTTTTCTATATGGGGTAAAAAAAATAACTTCAGCAAAGAAAGAGAAGGAAAGGGAAGAAAGTTCCCAGGAGAAGCCTAGGGCTGTGGCAAACAGAATGCCTTCTTCCATCCTTTCCCCTTTCTGTGGTCAGAAGCTTCTGCTGTAAATGTATTCCTCAAGGTTCCCCATAGGAATAGAATGTATATGGAAGGAGACAATTATGTTAAGGAATTCCCAGCACAATGAACAAACATCAATGGATAACAGTGTTGCTGCCAAGCCTCATGACTTGAGTTCAGTTCCCAGGACTCACATGGTAGGAAGAGAGAATCACCTCCTTCAAATAAGTGGCCATCTTATCTTCACGCAAGTGCTAGCCGTGTGCTAACCTACACAAACACAAGGAGCCAACAAATACATAAAATGTTAAAAGAAACGCCAATGTAGTTAACCTGATGAGCCCACATTGTGGGCTGTACTAGAAAAAGTGAGACTGCAACCCAAGTGCAGAAACTATCTGCTACTGCGTTTCTGCTCAGGGAGAGGTCAAGGCCTTCTGATGTTAGGGCAAGGTCCTCCCACTTCGTGCGGAATAATGCTGTTTGACTCAGAACCCACCTATTTAGAGCTGAGTGTGGAGATCAGTGGTACAGTACCTCCCTAACATGAGGTCTCGTGTTCCAAAACAGCACTGAAGGAAAACAACACAGCCATTGAACATTAATTTTATCCAAGATATCTTTTCCAAAGCAGACATAATTATGTTTGGCTAAATATCTGAGTGTTAGTTAGGCCAACTTGAGGTATAAAACTGTTATAGTGGACAATATCATTTTACAACTAGGTCTTGAAAAACTGGGTCCAAGAAACTCTACAGGTCTTCGTCAAGGTTACAGGTTGCTTATACAGGGGGCTTAAACAGTGTGTGTGTGTGTGTGTGTGTGTGTGTGTGTGAGAGAGAGAGAGAGAGAGAGAGAGAGAGAGAGAGAGAGAGAGAGAGAGAGAGAGAGAGAGAGAGAGAGAGAGAGAGAGAGAGAGAGAGAGAGATGCCAGTGATCAGAATCAGGTGTCATTCCTCCGGTACTTTGCTTTAGGAGACCAGGTGCCTCACTGACCCGGCACTCACCAAGAAGTTGAGCTCCCAGCTGCCTTGCCAGCACTGGGCTGCTAAGCAAACAATGACTCCAGGCTTTGTCATATGGTCAGTAGAGATGGATCTAAGTCTTTGTACTTGAAAAGCAAGCATTTC
This sequence comes from Rattus rattus, assembly GCF_011064425.1. Lineage (NCBI taxonomy): Eukaryota > Metazoa > Chordata > Mammalia > Rodentia > Muridae > Rattus > Rattus rattus. The sequence continues at coordinate 133,130,893 of NC_046156.1, forward strand.
ATTGTCTGAACCACTCCCAGCTCCAGGATTGGAGTCCTAATAATGTTGAGTTATAAGTCAGTGTGGAAATTTGTCTGTTAGTTCTACCATTCCCAAAACCCAGAATTTCTAAAGCATGTTTCTCCCTCCACTACATCTTTTTCACTTTGACAGGATGTAAATTTCTCCCACTTTTTTGTCCCTAAAAAGGCTCATCCAAAGTCTTCATCCATGAAGAGCTTTTAAAAACTCAACCCAAAGTGAATTAGGTAAAAAGTCTTATTAAGAGACTGACTTAAAAATATACAAACCCTTCCATATCAAAATGAGTATTGTACCAAAAAAAAAAAAAGCTACCCCAGGCAACAATATACTCAGGCATCACTCAAAACTGTATTGTGTCTCCTCTCTTTAAATTGCCTTCAGGGCCTGTATTTCTTGCTTTTCTGAAGGAGTTTTAATGTTGGCAAAATCTCATTGTTTGATTTGATTTTTGGGAAACAGCCTGAAATTGTCTGGTGCCAGTGCTGAAGGAGGCACAAGATGAAGTTAACAAAATGTAAATTAAGAAAGGGGGCAGGGAGCTACAAAGAGGCTTAGTCAGGAAAGGGCTTTCTGCTTGAGCACGAAGGCCTGATTTCAATTCCCAGAACCCAGAGAGAAAGCAAGGCATGGTTGTGTATGCTTCTAAGCCAGGCACTAGGAAAGTAGGTATAGGTAGATCCCTGGGGCTCACTGGTAAAATAGCCTCCCCTACTTAGGTAAGTTCTGAGTCAATAGGTTCCCTGTCTCTAAATATAAGGCAGATATATCCTGACATGAAACAGGGAATTGTCCTCTGGCCTCCACATGCACATAGATCCACACACATTCACACACACACACACACACACACACACACACACACACACACACACACACCACATCACATATATATGCATACACATAAGTACACGTTCTCATTGCCCCTGAATTTTCATGTGTTTGCTTTTGTTCTCCTAAGTGTCTGTGTGGACATGTTGTGTACACATTAGTGTATGTGAGGGTGCACACGGAGGCTGAAGGACAACTTCAGGTGCTATCTTTAGGAATCCTAGCCACTTTCTTTATGATGAAGACTCTTATTGGTCGGGAGCTCACCAAATAGGTTAGACTGGCTCCCCTGAATCTCAGGGATTCTCCCCTCCACCTCCCCAACTGTAATGCCTAGGGTGGTCCTTTTCACTGGGGAATTTATATGGGTTAGGAGGATCAAGTTTGGGTCTTTGCACTTGCTAGCTAATCTGTCCACCAACTCAGTGATTCCCTGAGCCTAGTGCCTTTCCTTATGTAGATCAAAAGGGAGCTTCAGAGATGTGCCAGACTCATTTTGAACAATGACAGGAAAGCCTGAATAACACGGAAGTTGGAGAAAGTTGCCTTTTAATGATTCCACAGGGCAGACAATGACCTTTTAACGGTCTATCATCCTGTTTATAACCAATTCACATGTGAAAGGTCTTGAAAAGGAAAGTCGACAATTTTTGGCCACTAGAACCAGATAATAAGAACCCATTACTGAAGATACTACACCCTTTAGTCCCAGGACTTAGAGAACTCATGGAGGGACTAAGCTGGAAGCTTCATCCTTACTGGCTAGTTTGTATGGCATCAGAAGATGGGTGACATAGGCTGCTGGAAAAGAATTGTCATCATCGGTATTACTCAACTGTGGACCCCATGTACCACAACCCAGCCAGCCATGATGAACTCCTAGTGCAATAGTTGCAAGTCTTGTTATGAGAGTAACCAACCTCCTTCTGATTAGATTTGAAAGCTCACATTTTATACTACAAACCTAGTCAAAAAGCACATAACTAGGGAGGCCATCAGTCCTCATATGAAAGCAACTGCTCTTGTTCTGCTAAATGGGCACAATGTGACTGTCAAACCCTCTTCTAAATAACTACATCTATGCTCATCATATAATCTTGTTGTCAGCTCTAGTGACAAAGAAGCTTCCTTTTGCAGTAGTTAGTAGGTAACTACAGAAATTGATAATAATGAGAATAATGCTTGTTCAGCCTGAATGGGACATCTATATCACCCCAAGCCTCCGAGAACACCAAGGAAGATGGAGTAGAGAGAAGAGATGGAGGAAGAGGTGTGGGTTGGTGTAGAAGGCCGATCTCTGGACATCACAAGGTGGTTTCAGTCTGGAATTTACAGCAGATGTGATCATCTGTACTGAATTGAGCCTATCTGGAAGGAGATGGGTTACACATTAATGGTTTGTGGAGGAGGGAGAGAAATTTTCTTTAGTGGTAGCCACTGGTAAGAAGTCCAGGTACCTATAAACAACCCTAAGGAGACTTGTGGGGTCATGAAGAAAAAGAAAAGACATGAAAACAGAAAGAGAGCTGATTAGGGAGAGGATATAGGGGTAGTAGGAGAGAGGAACAAGGACACTAACAAAGGCAGTGAAATGGCACAGAAACTAAAGGCTCTGACCACTGGGCAAGGCAACCTGGGTTTCATCCCCAGAACCCACATTGCAGAATAGAGAACTGACTTCAGCAAGCTGTTCTGCGACCTCTACTTATGTGCTGTGACATATGACCAGCCCCCTTCCACACACACAGACATAATTGTAATAAAAGCAAAAATTTTAAAAAGGAGAGCATAGGGGATGGGGATTTAGCTCAGTGGTAGAGCGCTTGCCTAGCAAGCACAAGGTCCTGGGTTCAGTCCCCAGCTCCAAAAAAAAAAAAAAAAAAAAAAAAAAAGGAGAGCATAACAGGGATGAAATGTGGACATGATCATAGTATATTATATACATATATGAATATGTCATAATAAATCCCATTATATATACATATATATAATTAATATATGCTAATAAAACATTTTTAAAATTTGTCAATACTTGCAAATACTTTGCAATATTGTGCTGGGATGAAACACTTTCATGTAGTCTTTGACTTATGTTAGCCACATGAAGATTGACAGAATGTTAAATCCTTTACTGCCTAAGAATTGCAGTCCAGATAACATTACGAATTTCCTTTTTTCCCCAATCTGATAATGCACAGAGATAATGAGTCAAAGAATTTTTCTCAAAAGTTAAGTATTTTCTCTTTTTCAGTGAGCATCACTAAAATCCATGGAGGAAAATATCCCCGCCTCAAAGCAGATGAAACATCCCGTCTTTACAGTCAGCACAGAATGCCCTTCCATTACCCAGCTGTGTCTCTTAATGTCCCCTCGGCACTCCCCCTACAAGCCACACAGGGAAGTCCCTTTAGACTCCACACATAATTAACTCTTGACAGAAATAAGCAGCTTCAGCCTGAGGCACCCTTAAATTTCATTTAAGAAATTCCAATTTCTGAAGGGGGAGATTAGAGAAAGGGAACACAGGCCTGCTGTTCTCCCAGCACTTCCAGTGGCTGAATTTTACAGGAGTTTATGAAAACGTCCCCAGCCAGTCAGTGGCGTTCACTCTGCATCTTCTATGTGTAGGATCCTGTGTGAATGAGGAAGGAGCTGCAAAGTAGTGTGAAACATGTAAATAGAATCAATACCTACCCAATGACTGGGGTCACTGCAGATCCTAAATGGGGTCTTTAAGTGAAGATGGTCAGACTGAGGAGCTCCAGGAGATGATGAGTGTGTGGTGGGGAGGCAGGGGAGTCTCTCCAACATGAACAGCAAGACTCCAGCAATAGGTATAAATAGTATGTAATCAGGTCAAACACTGGTAGGTGAGGATATCTCCCATCCCAGGCTAAGGAGTGACCTAGGAGGCTGCAGAGAAAGTCTTGCCTATCATTCACCATCCCCTTGGGTAGATGATTTCTAATTTCCACTACTGCTTGGGCCATGGGGACCTCTGTCTTTACAGTGTGTGTATGGCATGATGGTATGGCACTTGCATAACGAAAGGAAGATGGGAGTCAATCAGCTTAGCATAGGCCTCTTCAGTAGTTATCTGCTGTGAGAAAGGAAGAGCTAAACCTCCACTCTTGGCCAGTGCAGGACGCAGTGCATCCACGACAAAGTCCTTTACCACACATGATGTCTCGACTTGCACATGCACTTCTCTGCAATGATGTGTTCACCCACATTGTCCTTTGTGTTTTCCTCCCAACTGCATGGTAACCACAGGTCTATCCTCCATGTGTATTGCTGTTTAAACTTTTTTTAAAAATGTATTTAGTGAGATGGAAGGGTGTGTGTGTGCACATGTGGGTGGGTGGAGGACATGCATGTGCCACTGTGTGTGTGTAGAAGTCAAAGAACAACTTTTGAAAGTCATTGATTTCACCTTTCACCGTCCTGAGATAGGTATCTCTTGATGTTTCTTTTGAGATGCTACTGCAGGTTAACTGAACCATGAACTTCAGGGCAATTTGCTCATTCTGAACAATACAAGGCTGTCTGTAAGACAGTCTAACAAGTAGTTAGCTTTCTAGCCCTGCAAACAAGCAGGGTTTAGGAGAATGGCTGGATGATATTGATGGGCTGTTAAGACATAAGGCCTGGTTGGAGGGAAAAGAAGAGGTCACTGGGGATGTGTCCTGGAGGATCATGTCTTATCCCAGCTTGTGTGCTCACTCTACAACACATGGTCTCTCTGTATCTGTCTCTCTCTGTCTCTGTCTCTCTCTGTGTCTCTGTGTCTCTGTGTCTCTGTGTCTCTGTGTCTCTGTCTCCCTCTGTCTCTGTCTCTTTCTGTCTCTCTGTCTCTCTCTCTCTCTCTCTCTCTCTCTCTCTCTGTCTCTCTGTCTCTCCTCTCTCTCCTCTCTAATTCTTTCTCTCCTGTTCTCTCTTCTGGCTTCTACAAGGTGGGCAGCCTTCTTCCACAGTATCCTTGCCTTGTCAAACGCTACCAACCAATGCAGCCAGACAACTACAAACAAAATCTCTAAAAATATTTAGCCAAAATAAACTTTCTCTTTTTAAATTGTTTGAGTTGGGAGCAAGCAAAAGCTAAGATCTTTTTGAAAAGTACCCATTTTGTATTCCAAGAAGCCCTGTCCCTCAAGGCCACCTTGTTCTCTAGTCTTTACCCAGACCAATCGTAAGGGCCATGCTTTCCCTTGTAGATCTGCACTGCTGGAGGATAAGTTTCAGAAAATCTTAGCCAAATTGCTGGAAATAATGTAAGGTATTGTAAAACTGTTTGCTTACCTCTAAGCGTGCGTGTGTGTGTGTGTGTGTGTGTGTGTGTGTGTGTGTGTGTGTGTGTTTGTCTATGAATTGAAAATGTTTACGATTGCAGTGTAAGAATAATTTAAATGTGGTGGCATCGTCACAGAAATTTGGCTTATCAGAGTTCACAAACCATTTGCAAAACTTCTCAAGCACCATCTATGCCAGGGATTGTTACAGATCCTAAAATTAGATAATTCTTTTGAGATCCCTGGTTCCAAAAACCCTAAAGTCTAATGGAATGATAAACAAGTACTTCCCTTTCATTGTGCTAGGTGTCGACGGGGCTTAGTCACAGGCTTCTAGAGAAAAGAGGAGGTGGAAGCTTTGGGGGAGACTGGAATCTTCCAGGGACTTCAGGGAGTGGCCCTTAAACTGATTTGAAGAATTATGGGAGAACCACACAGGCATTCTAAGGCAGTGAGAGTCAGCACAGGAGCCCGGGAGCAACAGAAAGACAGCAAGGTGAGCCCCTGTGGATGGTCTCAGATGGCCGGATGAAGGTTACCTGAAGGAACAGGAAGCTAGAGAAATGGCTGAGTCCCAGAGCATGCCCATATACTACAAATAAACAAACAAACACAATCAGAATTTATTTCAACACTATGTCCTAGCTACCTCTTCTTTTCCATTTTTCCTCAGGTTTTGAGAGTAAATTCCAAGGATCTAACAATACATCTTACCCTCACTTATTAAACATCTCTGCTCAGCACTGTTAAGCAGAGTGTGGCGCTGGGATCAAATGTGATGATGCTTCATTATTTAAATCACACCCATGTAAATGGCTGCACTATGGTCATTTAGAACAGCACTAGTGTAGGTGGGGGACTGATTTTAGGGGATTTAAGAAGACACATATCTACCTTCAGTTTATAAAATACATCCTTTGGGTTAAGAAGATGGTCAATTGGTAATGTTCCCTAGCAAGCATGAGGACCTGAGTTCAGATCCCTGGAACCGATATAAAACCCATGTTTTTGTTGTTGTTTTGTTTTGTTTTGTTTGCTTGTTTGTTTTGTTTGTTTTAAATCGTGTTTTTTAATCTCGACATTGGGAAGGCAGAGACAGGAGGAACCCTGGAGCTCACTAACCAGTCAGCCTAGTGGAGTCAATGAACTCAAGGTTTGAAGTGTGGGAATGAGAGGAAGGCCGACTGAATGGAGTCCCAAGTGAATGTGTTTTTAGACGTGGGCACCACACCACCATTTCAAAGACCCTAAAGCCTCAGAGCCATGAAAAAAATAGCAAAGCAACACACTCCTCCGAGGTGAGGCCAGGGGGATGGCAACGCCTTCTCCTTGTCAGTGTGTGGATGTTGACAGTGTGTGCAGAAAATGTTCACCATAACCCTCCTCTGCCAGCTATGTAAGACCTGAAGACTATTCCCCTACAGAGATAGCTCCTACCAACCCTGCCTCCTTGTTCAGCTGTGTGCGATAACCCCACTTCTCTATTCAACTTCTTAACAACACGCTAAGCTGCCCAAGGCTGAGGTTTCTCCACCAGAGAGCCAAGTGTACCCAACCCATCTCCCTGTGTCTGTCTCTGTTTATCTTTCCTTCAGTCCCTTGCCATCCAAGACAGTTCCAACCCTGACACTGTACAAAGAACTTGGCAGCAGAGAGTGATCAAAGAAGGCAACCAGTCTTTTTGTTTTGTTTGCTTGTTTTGAGACAGGGTCGATCTGTGTAGCTGTGGCTACCCTGGGATTCACCATGTAGACGAGGCTGATCTCGAACTCAGTGATCTGCCTGCCTCTACATCCCAGGTGCTGGGATTAAAGGCATTAAAGGCATGAGCCACTATGCTCAGCTCAAGATACTGTATCTGGACTTCTGGACTCCATACATATAAGTACACACACACACACACACACACACACACACACACACAGAGAGAGAGAGAGAGAGAGAGAGAGAGAGAGAGAGAGAGAGGAGACTCATTCTTTTAAGCACCCCTAAGTCATCCGTGAGTGACGCATCTATAACAAATGTTCTTTATGTTGACTTTACAATTTGTGAAGTTGTAAACTGTCCCTTATGAAGACTTGTTCTAATGCTGAACTCTTAAATTAGCGTGTAATTATGCTGACTTCTGAAGCCAAACCACTTAGAAACGTTCTGCCCGCACTAGCATAGATAGCAGGGTAGTAGTCATTTATATCCTTTGCACAGTAATCTGAGAGCTGACTATGCTTTGGTCATTCTCGTAAGACTAGCTGGGGGAATGAAATCAATCAGAGTGCAGGAATTACAAGAAAAGTGCTGTTGGTGTCAATTACCTACACTCTCTGAATGTAAGTCTTCTAATTCCTGTTAAATCGGTAATGTTAATTGTGCCGTGTTATTTTAAATAGGGCTGCAGCTACAGCTGCTGGGCGTTTGGGAAGAGGGCAGGCCAATGTGAATAGTTAAGAGTCACACCAGCTAACACTAAGTGTAAGGTCCACCCTGGCCTCTACAAAAGGTTGAATTGTTTCTTTTTGTATCACGCTCCCCACGCCCTCCTTAAATCAGTTCTGTGTGCTGCCAACGGCAGCTGAATGTGGGCGTCCTGTCACCATAGAAGTTCCCAGCTTGCCCCTAGATAATGACCCTGAGTTGGAACAGGAAGTCCTGGCTGCACTTTCCCTTCTAATCTCCCCACCCCCAGTGTTCATGGCTGCATTTCAATGACTCATAATTTCCAAGTATGATCAGCATGCGAACAGGAAAAGACTCGGTCACCAGGCAGAGCACCAGACTGAAAAGCACCAGACTGAAAAGCCAGCCAAGACCTCACCAAAAACAGCACTGATGGCAGGCAGGACATCAGGACAACAATAACTCAAAACTAGAGCACAAGAACAGCTTTTGAATTGCACCCATGCAGTGAGTGCCATTGATTGCTTCTTCAACGTGCCAGGTGTGCCCCTTCCTCTCCACTGAAGGGTGCTCCGAGTTCTAAGCACCCCCCTCTTCCTTCCCAGACTGAAGGGAGTGTGAGGCACCGAACATGCACCCCTCCACCCTTTCCCCATTCACACCACACTAAAGTCGGGGTGGGGGTGTCAATGAGATAGCTTCATTTTCTGAAACCCTCAGTGAATAATGCTGCAAGATTCACACTGGCCAGGAACGTATGGTGGGGAAGCTGAGAGAGCTGCTGCGAGTCTTGGGGTATCCGACACCCTAAGACCAGGTTCCATTTTACAGGTTGTTCTCGGCCTCCTGCCATTATGAAGCAAGCTCTCCAGCAGCACATGCTTTTACTGTTGAACCAGACTCAAACAGAGAACAACTGTGCCCTTCACTTTCCTGGGTAAAGTCTCATTTTCTTTAAGAAAAAGCAAAACGAAACAAAAAACTTACTTGATGGTGGGTTAGATCGGGAGCAAGACAGAGAGAGGACACAAAGTTGGGTGGGTAGAGAGATGATGGTGGATCTTGGAGGAGTTGGGGGAGGCTAGGGGAATATGATAAAACACACTGTATAAAATTGCCAAAGAATTAATAAAATAGGTTAATGCAACGTTATAAAGCACCCCATTCTTTTTAAAATTTACATTCTTTTAGGCCTCAACATCTTTCTATTTTAAAACTACCAACAGTTCACCGAACCCATTCTCTATTACCTCAATCATGATGAAAGGGACCCTGTGACAAAAGGTGACCATACTTTTATCAATTCAACCTCTCAAACAAATCAAAGAGGGAGATCGTTTTATAAAAAAGTATTATGTATACATGCATGCATATATATAATGCATGCATATGTGTAATACAAGAGAGACTCTACCCATGACATTCTATATGTGTGGAAGTCAGAAGACAACTTTCAATAGTCTGTTCTCTTCTTCCACTATGGGTTCCTGAGATGAAACTTAGGTCATCAGGCTCTTGAGGCAAGTTTTTACCTAGAGCCATCTCACTAGCCTGACAGCTAAAGAGTGATATTCTAAAGAGACACGATGAGCTAGTGAGAGGTTCAAAGTCATACCCTAGAGTTATAGGCACTGGGTCAGTTCCTCCTAGACATTCTTAGGAAAGATTTTCTTAGTGCTTGGGATTTCAATGTGAAAATGGATAAATGAGTAGGTGGATGATGAATGGATAGATACATGGATGCTTGAATGACAGAGGAATGGGTGGATGATGGATGGATAAATAAGTAGGTGAAAGGGAGATCATCAATGACATATAGACAGACAGACAGACAGAAAGACAGAAGATGGATTGGTTGTTTATGGGTTAGTCATGGATGAATAGGTGGATGAATAGATGGATGGATAGATTATGGGTGGATCATGGATGAATGGATGAATGGATGGGATGGACAGATAAATAAGAGAGTGGGGGAAATTCAGCCAAAATTAAGTCCTGTACAATTCATCATTATGAGACCATTTAGTAGGCCCAAAGATTGAGTCTCAAGAAACTGTCAGGTCTCCCAGCTCAGATTTCCTAAGTTTGGATTGTGAATGATCACAGAAATTTTCTCTGTCTTGACTTCCAATTGGGGGGGGGGCAGACTGTGAAGATTTAAAGTACTGCAAAAAAAAAAAAAAAAAAAAAAAAGAAGAAGAAGAAGAAAAGAAAAAAAAAAAGAAACTCGCTTTATACATTTGGAAACTGAGTCACAGAAAAGACAAGAACAATACAGAGTTCTTTAACAGTCAACTTGAACTGGAATAGCCATGGCCAGAGTCCCTGAAATGTTCCTCAGAACCGCTAGGTAAGCTACATCTGTTCTGTGCAAAAGCCTCTGAGGTTCCTATGTGGGTTAATTATCTATTTCCAGTCTCTGTGGCTGTAAATGGAATTAGACAGTCTCTGTGTTAGGAAATTCTACGTCATATCTTGTGATAGCAAGAGAAGAAATGAACTTGGGATAAAAAAAATCCTCTCAGATACAAACAACACATTCAACTCTTGAGGAATGCCAGGTGTGTTCATATTGTGGCACTATTATTAGCCAAGCCTCTCACTGTTTTCCTAACTGCAGTCAGATGCAAAGAAAAAAAAGACACTAACTCTTCTATTTACCTAGAGCATAGTCTTTCACTCAGGAATCAAGTTATTTCCTGTTTCAATGTTTTTTAAAGTGCCTGTTTTTGTAAAATGGCCTTTCCATAAATACATCTTATCAGGGACTGTTGTAAGATTTTTCTAACGTTAGAAATGAAGGCTTTTTAAGTGGGAAGAAAACAAAGCAAAAACCTTCAGAGACGAACACACTAAATATGTCACTGAGAATTATTCTGGATGATGCTGGTATTTTATCCTTTTCTTCAGAACTATGAAATGCAAGGCATTCAAAGTTTCCCACGGAGTGAACAGGTCTCGGTGTCTGGGTTGTTGCTTGAGCTAAGGAAGAGAGAAGGAAGGGTGGGTGTGCGGAGCAAGAAAGCAGGGCCTAGTTTTTCTGAGCTTTGTACGGAGTCCTCTTGCCCTTGGCCTTCCCCACAGTGAGCCAGAAATAAGAATATATTTGTATAAATTATGAGCATTGGGAATATAACTCAGCATAATGCACTTTTCTAGCATACATCCTTAGCGTGCTGTTTGTTTAAAGGCTTGCTAATTGTGAGCTAACATTTAACACAGAAAGTTCTAGACTGGGCACTCTGTGTAAACTAGCTTCTTCTTCAAACTCTAGAAATAGGTGCTATGCTTCCTTCCATTTTGTAGATGGAGGATCTGAGAGATGAGAAAGCCTGCCCAGGGTATAAGGATGGTAGATTTAAGGCAACAAGCCAAGCAGTGTGATTACCACACACACTATCAACCTGCTGGAAGCAGCGAGTCTTTCTCAGCGTAGGAGGGGTGGGCTTGTGGAGCCATTGGTGACTTTTGCTCTAGTGATGCACTTTTACAGTTTGAAAAGTCAAACGATGTTACTTAACACAGCGCAAGCTGTTCAAACCAGCTTCCAGATCTCAAAGGAGACAAGATTTGCACACTGTGTCCCCGGTGATGAGGGGAACACTCCGCTTCAGAGTCCTTGGAGACTCAGGTTATAAACTTAATCCACAGATACCCAGGATCCTAAGCTCAGAAAAGGGGATGTGGGGTTTGACCAAGGAGACATGCTTCTACTGATTGGCCCAAATACAAACAATCACACGAGCACATACCTGTCATCTATCTGCGTCCTCAAATGGAACAGAGTACTGAAACCCTGGGGATTGATAGCAGCCTTGGCTTCAGGGATAGATACCTTTATTGGGATTTTTATTGAATTCCTTATTTCTCTGATGTCCAACCCCTTCTTTTTTAAAAGAATGCTTTAAGGAATACTGTCTGAAGAAGATCTCCTGAAACCATCCTTCTCCATTAATTTTAGACAGTGAATCCTGCACCAAAATTCATCACTCTTCTCCCTCAAGCTGCCCTGGAACACCTACTCCCATTTCTGTCCATCCGGTTTTAGCTTGTTTTGAGGCACTTAACAAGACAGAGCTCTACAAATCCATCACTCCATCACAATGTCTACTGAGAGGAGGTGGTGCTTACGTTTCTTGTTGCTATGATCAAACATCCAGCAAGAGCAGCTTAATGAAGAGCAGGTTTATTCTGGCTTCCCATCTAAGGGCTCCAAGTCCACTGAGGCAGGGAAGGCATGGTAGGCGCATGCAGCAGTCCTTTACATTCAGGTCTCAGTCAGGAAGTGTGGATGCCAGAGTTCACCACTCTCCACCTTTCTATTCAGTCAGGGAACCTCCACCTATGGGAATCCACAATCAAGGGGTGGGTCTTTCCTTCTCAGGCAACCGAATCTAGAAATCCTCTCTGAAAAGCCCAGAAGTTTGTCTTCTAGGTGATGCTAGGTCCTGGCAAGTTGACAGACAATTCTAACAGCAAAAACATTCTCTCAGGTCTTAGCATAAGAACCAAGCTCTGGGGGCTGGAGAGATGGCTCAGCAGTTAAGAGCACTGACTGCTATTCTGGAGGTCCTGAGTTCAATTCCCAGCAACCACATGGTGGCTCATAACCATCTGTAATGGAGTCCAGTTTCCTCTTCTTATGTGTGTCTGAAGGGTACTCACATACATAAAATAAATAAATACATCTTTTAAAAAAAAAGAACCAAGCTTCTCGTAAGTTAATTTTTTAAAGAAAATTTACATTCTGGATTCTTGACACATATCCTATTTCCCACTTTGCTTATGTCATTACGAGTCTCAGAGTCCCTGTGCTCCAGACACAGAGCAGGGTCTTTACAATGTTTACTAACATATGGATTAATAATTATGTCCATGTGCAAATGTTTTGATAATTTTCCTCTCAGAAGTAATGCTCCTTTCACTGTTTCTCTTGTTTCTTTTACCGTTTCATATTTTAGGAAGGGAGCTTCAAGACCATTGTGATTTAAGATGAAAAACATAATCCCCATGTACCTGGAAGGTCAACTGGTGATTTGATATTATGCAGGATTTGATAATATGTGGGATTTGAAGTGGAAACCGAATTGCACTTCAGTTACAGGAGTTATTCAGAGAAATGAATGTTACAGATGCTCCACCCCCAGTTGGGTCACTGTCCCCTACCCAGGAAGCTGTGTAAATAGCTGCCCCTCTCAGTTCCATAATAGTCCTGGTGACTTTGTCACAACATCTTAGAGGTGAGAATGCTGAATGTCACAGATATAATTAAAATGCTCTCTTAGGTTCTTTTCTTACAGAGGAGTTTGAACACACAGAACTAGTGAGAGTTCAGAAATTAGCCATGTGCTCACATTGAAGGTCAACTGTGACTCTGCAGCTTAGTGATGTCAGCGACCAGGTCACTCTGCCAGCTTTAACTCTTTACATATGAGATAAAGACACGGGACCATAGGACTACCTCATCTCTTCTCATACAATAAACCTATGATAAGTATTTAATACACATGAGAACAATTGTAAGCTCCAAGACTTTTGGTTAGTGGGTTGTTTGTGGCAGTCTATACTGTAGCCCAGGCTAGTCTCGAACTTTGTATATAGCCAAAGATGAACATAAGTTTCTGATCCTTCTACGTCTACTTTCTAAGGCCTAGGATTATAAGAATGTATACCATGCCAGATGCATGCAGTCCTGGAGATCAAACCCAGGAAGGGCAGCCTGCATACTAGAGAAGCAGACACTCTCCTGTCTAAGCTATAGCCTTAGGCTTCCCCAAAGGTTTTTAGGAATAATGCATTGTGTCTAGACAAAGAGCTAGAAGGTGACCTACATAATCCAAGCTAGCAATGAAGGTGCTCAGAAATCCCTGTGATCAAAGGAAGCTGCTGATCTCTCCACTTTGAAGAGCAGATCATTTTCACTTTATAAAGGTGGACATTGTATTGATGGGATGTATTAATATTAGCAGGAATTGGCTGGGGCACCTGGACAGTTAATCCATCTCTTGCCTTCAGGAATCTGATCCACCCTAAGAACACAGCAATAGATTTTCCAAGAACAGACTGGACTTGGAAGTAGGCTGGCTGCACCAGTAAGCTACTAAAAAGTCTTTGTCAGCCTGGCTGGGGCCAAGAACCCATCTCAATTTCCTGATTGCCTAAGTCAACATGACCAACTCATAGAACCTTCCAACCGTGGCAAGGGAGGCACTGAGCCTGCCACATTGAGGCTTTGCTTATAGTTCATAAACCATGGTTAAAAATGTATTTTATGGTGAAACAGGAGATTAACTAATCTGCCTGGTTAACGGAGAGCCGCCCTCAAATGTTTCCTGTATACATTGTGAAACCTTGAAGTGACAGAGAAGTTCCCCATGACCCCCAATGTCCCTCCCCTTTCCCCAATCCTGACTTTCATTGGCCACACAAGCCATTATCGAAGGCAAGTTATAGGTAGACCGCCATTGTCTAATGGTTCTTGGTTCCTGCTTCCAAATTAAATCTGCCTGGAGAAAGAAAACAAAAATTTAATTTAAATTTTGTTGTAAACTTTTGTTATTCCTGGAAGAAGTGGCTTTTAGTTTTGTTTTGTTTTATATTGAGTGGCTAGTTTTATTTGTGTGAGAAATGCATGTATACTCCAGAAACAAGCAAAAATAACAAAACTAACAAACAAATCAAGTAAACAAACCAAAATCAGCCTAGTTCTGCCTAACAACTGGCCACTGGAGCAGTAAAGACACAGACACCTGGGACTGGACTCAGACTTGCTACTTGACAGAAAGCAAGGCTTCTCGATAGATGTTTTTCTTAACTCACAGTGAATGCCATTAAAATTCTTTTCAGACTTCCTTTACAAGATCATTCTGGTTTTTGGTTTGGTTTGGTTTTTCTTTTTAGGGTAAAAGCATGGGGATTTCCCAACTGCAATGTTCCACTTCACACCTCAGACTCATACTATCTTCTTTCTCTTCTCTTTTTGTTTGTTCTGCAGACCACAGTGTAGGCACATCCCCATTGTCTGGTAGCAGTTGGGTGAGGAGTGAGGAAACTTTGACAAGCAGCTACTTCAGTAAAGCAGAGTCTGGAATCATGAGGACGCTTAGATTCACACATAGCAGATAGCTATGGCTACGTCTAAAGCATCTACTGGTTTAGAGCTGTGCCTTTTGCTTTTTGCTGTGTGTTGCCTATGTTTGTAGTGTTCACATGTATATTTTCCTCAGTCACTCTCCATGTTCCATTTTTGAAACAGGGTCTTTCACTAAGCCTTGAGCTCTCTGAATCAGCTAGAATGGTTGACCTTTGGGTCCTAAAGTGAGAAAGTGTTCTCCTAACAAGAGCCCATACTCTCTGAGCTCCCCTCTTCCCTTGCGTGCCAATGAGCCTACTGAGTCATATTGTGAAATCAAGCTTGCACCAGTGGAAGGAGACACAGTCACCACCTGTATAGAGATAAAAATCAGAGGTCACTTGGCCATGCGTATGTTTACTAGCCCTGTCTGGGTTCTGGCAAGCCCTTTGTACACCAAGTTCCTTGCCACGTTGCTTTTGCTTTGTTTGTGTGTTCCTTTGTTTGACATCACATTTATTCCTTTCCAACACTAGAGACTACCCTGTCTTATGGCTCCAGTACTTGCTTTTATATGTGTTCTGAGGACCAAACTAGGTCCTTGGGCTTGCCTTTCAAGCACTCTACTGACAGAGCCCTCGCCTCAGCCCTAAAGCTGCATTTCTATATTGCTTAATCTCTGATATAAAGAAGTCTATGTTGACTCTTTCCATGATAAACTGCTGTCTTGCCTGACCTCTCCCTTCATCCTTTTACTATTGAATTTGTTGTCATGTGTTTAATTAGGGAAGTCTAAACATTCCAAATGTAGAACTGAAAGGAGACTCGCCCCTCCCCCCCAGCAACACAAGGTTGTGTCTCCTTGGTTTTATCTGTGCATGAAAATTTCAAAGCAACACCCAACAAGGGTACTAAATTGTATAACAGTACTGGGTAAGAAATCTCGGTGCATATAGTTAATTCACATACTGTTCACACAACAAAGCAAACAGCATTTCAAAACAGAGAAAGTGAAAACCACAGCTTCCTGAGTCTTGTTTACAGATCTCATTAGTTAAGCCAGAGCCCATCTCCCTTGACAGCTCCTGCTAGATTTGTGTCCATGACAAGACACGGAAGTACTGGGCTGCTTAAAATACATACTGAATCTTGAATTCCAGCCTCATAGCTGCTCGGAGAGGGAACAGTTAAATTGAGTGCCTGATCGCTAACTAGACTCTGAGGCCGAAGATTAATAGGCAAGATTTCAGTGAAAATATTTAGATGACACATACCACACAGCTGGAAAGAGGGACAGAGTTACTGGAGAATTTGAATTATGTGTGCATGCAATCGAGAACAATAAATGTATCTGTGTCCAGGAATAATAATTCCTCAGTTGTGGACTGTTCATATAGTATTCCCCAGGAGTCTCTCCCTGAACCCCAAAACAACAGGATGCAAAGGACAACAGGATGCTAACCTATTTCAGAGGTAAGAGCCGAAAGGATCCAGGGGAATGGGTCAGCCCCTGTGAGACCACCTGAAGTTTCTCTGAACACTCTCTTGATCTTCAAATTCTGTCAATTAGGATGTCACCCACTTAAGCAACTTTTGCAGGAACCCTGCTACTAACTCTGAAACACAAAGACAAACCACTCTGCTTAAGAAAAGTGTAACACCAGTGGAAGGGAAGCCCTGGGTCCTGCTAAGACTGAACCCCTAGTGAACTAGACTGTTGGGGAGAGGGCAGCAATGGGGGGGAGGGTTGGGAGGAACACCATAAGGAAGGGGGGGGAGGGGGATGTTTGCCCGAAACCGGAAAGGAATAACACTTTCGAAATGTATATAAGAAATACTCAAGTTAATAAAAAAAAAAAAAAAAAGAAATGTAATAGTGATATTTAGATTAATGATGAAATGAAGCATAGATTTATTAACATCAAACAATATATCAATTGTTATTTTGAGCACCAAAGGAATTAATGCTGTTGTAGAAGAATAAAGAGAATTGCAATATGAGCAGAAAGAAAATTGTTTCACAATCAACTTAAGTGAAGCAGGGTAATGGGCATGCACCTCTGAGTTAGATGACATTATGTTATGTCCTATATATTTGGATATGCATAAAATATCCCTTAATGCAAAAGTAATATTAAAAATAAAAATAAGAAACCCTAAAAAAAAAAAAGAAAAGTGTAACAATGGTTACTTTGTAGTCCCCCTGCCCCTTTGGCTTGGATTCTTTTTTCCACTTTCCTCATTGCTTTTGTGACTCAGATTGTGTTAAAAATAAAAGGTAAGTTGAAACCAGGTGTGGAGTGACCGGAGGGTAGACATTCACTCTGGGACTCCCTGCTCTTTGATTGGAAGTTCTGACAAGAGGAATAATTGTGTCACGGTGACCAATGCAGTGTCATCTTATTTTCCTGAAAACATTTGTCCTTGCTGCAAGTAGCTTAGAGGTTAGAACGAAGGGCTGGCAGGCAGGATTTGTGGTGGCTATTATTAGAATTGCCACAGTTTTATCACACAGGGTTAGCCTGAAGCATCATGGTTTATTGGAGAGGGGATGTGACTGGAACTGACCTGTTGGTGAATGAGAGATGATACATTCCAGGATGGTGCATCAGCCACTCTCAAGGGACAGATTGTTTTGGGAGAGTCACTGCATCCATGAACATCATGCTAGTATGATGGAAGGGATCTGATTCTTCCATCGGCAGGAGAATGACAGAAGCAGCCCACCGAACTCTCTGCAGCCTCCCACAAGCATAATTATATTTTAATTAAAAATATAAAATATTTTAAGAACCAAAAAATATTTTAAAAAAAAACCAAAGAAAAGAGGTTTAAGCGAAGCTGGAAGAAGAGGTCGAAGTCCAGTTGGGCTTCCAGACCAGTGCACCAACTCAAAAGTTCTCACTTTGTACATGTGCGTGAGAGGAGAGGTCAGAGGCCAGCCTGCAAGTCACTGCTCTTCTGCTATGTGGGTTCTGGGAATCCAACTCAGATTGCTAGGCAGCAAGTACCTTTAACTGATGACCTCATTGCTGGCATTCTCACTTCAGATATGACAGGCCATGCAGGACCAAAGAACTTAGAAAAAACAAGAATTTTAAACAAGCTTTCTTCACTCTAACTCCCAGTGCCTTAGGTCTACATGGATTAGTGAGCAGAGGATAAAAGCAAAAGTTTCAGTAAAAATGTTCAGACACTAACTACAAACAAACAAGCAAAACAATAAATAAGAACAAAACAGCTCCAAATGCCTCTGAGCAACAAAAAGAATGGAATGAGCTAGACCTTTCAAAACATATTCGGTCAGCCTTGCATTATCCATGGAAAACAGGGATGCAAGACCCAGCCAGGCCATTCTGTCTCTTGAATAGGTCTACTCAGTCCTAATTCACAGCCCTGGGACCTACTACTCCAGTGACCAGAAGTTTTGAAATGCTTTTGCCCAGGTATTTGAGTGTCTAGAATCGAGGCCTACTGTCTTATCCCAACCTGCATTTATTTGATAATTCTGTTCCTGCCTTCCTCTCTAACAATCCCTGCAGTGGCTCAAAGTAATTCATTTCTTCAATTATTTATCCACTTATGTGTGAGTTGCTTTAAAAATGACTTATTTGCTTGTTAAAAATAGGAAAAGCATGTTCATTACATCTCAAACTTTATGCAAAACCAAACAAAGTAAGAAAATGCATGGTCTTTGTCTAATAAGAGTTGGACAAGCAATCCGTAGATACATGTCTAATTACAACCTTTGGCAAGTCCTGAGGAAGAAAGGATGGGAAATTGTAGGGCCCCTGCGCCCCACATTGAGGAGGACTTGATATCTAAAGGTAAATGTTCTAGACACCAAGCTCCTGTTGTCCTGGATACCTTCAGAATCTTCAAACCCAAGTTCCTTCTTTGCCCAAGGAATTCTTACTAGATGTCCTAGACTAGAACATACACTGTTTTCCCCAAATGCTGGCCTGTCTTTGCCACAGCTCAGCAAGCAACCATCAAACCCCAGTGACCGCAACAGTAGGTAGTTACCACATTCTGACATACAACGTTTTATCAACTGGCCCCAATACAAGGGAACATGTTTATGGCTTTTCAAAGAAAAACTTTGAAAGCAAAATTTACTGAAATGAACTGGATCTGTCTGAGGGTAGGAAAGAGACATTCTGAGTTAGCTCAGGACCAATGCTGGGCAGATTCATCCTTTCTGCCCCACCATTTGGAATGGATCATGGAGTAGTATTATAACATTGTTCTAAACACGGAAAAACCAGGCCTGGTCTGTCTTCCAGTTTTGTATCTGTGTTGGTGTCTCGAGGTCACTGAAGGGCCCACTATGCTCAGCTGCCTCTGAGTGTGACTGGGAAGCTCAGTCATTGGTTTGTATCAAGATGAAAGTTTAAGAGCTTATTTTTTTTTTTTTTTTTTTTTTTTTTTTTTTTTTTTTTTTTTTAGGCTGAACAAAATGTCACTTCTTCTTCAAAATGACTCTTCCAAAATGCCACATGTGTGTGGTGGCCCGTGAAAGCCTATCATTTTGCCTCCTATTCTGGTTGTTGGTTCACAAATGGGGAAACTCATCAGCCAGGACATGCTTAACCTCAGAGGGTGGGAGAGCAAAGCGGGGGTGAGCAGAGGGTGGGACTGTCTGTGGCTAGGAGTGCTGCCTCCTTCATTCTGTTAGATACTAATAATGTTTTATTCTGCTGAGATTACCAACTTTTTACTGAAAGATAATCACAAGCCATGCACCTGGCTAGAATCTGAGAACGAGGCGATAAATAAGATGCCCACAATCTCAGGAGTTTAGAAATTCCTAGAGAAAATGCAATTAAGTTTGCAATTAGAATAGGACATACCAATCTCACAGATAAAACCTGAGAGGGGGCATCTTGTCCAGATAAGCACCTTATCCAGATATAGGAGAGAAAGGTAAGGCCTAATCCAGTAGACAAGACAAGGTTTAAAGATGGGGGTCACTGAGTTCTCTCTCTCTCTCTCTCTCTCTCTCTCTCTCTCTCTCTCTCCCTCTTTCTCCTCCCCCTCTTCCTCTCTCCCCTCCCTCTCCCTCTTCCTCCCTCTTTGTCCCCCCCTTTGTGTTTGTGTCTTTGTGTGTGTGTGTGTGTGTGTGTGTCTTTCTCTGTGTAAATGTCTGTGTTTGTGTTTGTAAATACCACTGTCATTAGACTGCCCAAAGAAATAATTTATTACAAAGTTATCTTGATTGCTATCTACCCAATGGCCTGGGACATATGATTGATTTAGAAGAACTCCCTCATTTCTAAACTACTGTAACAAATGCAAACTCACATTGACTTCACTTTGTAAATTATAGACAAGGAAGAAAGCATTCTTGAACTGCTTCTCACAAACACATAGTTTTATATATTTTCCCCTGCTTGTAATCAGCATCTATAAAAAGAAGTTTAATTAATTGAAGATTTCATTTTTTAAAGATGTAGTATAAAAGCAAATATTCGCATTTTAAAAAAATTATATTGGGGGCTGGAGAGATGGCTCAGTGGTTGAGAGCAACGACTGCTCTTCCAGAGGTCCTGAGTTCAAATCCCAGCAACCACGTGATAGCTCACAACCATCTGTAATGGGATCCAATGCCCTCTTCTGGTGTGTCTGAAGACAGAGACAGTATACTACTCACATATAATAAATAAATCTTTAAAAAAAATTATATTGGGAGGATGGCTCAGCAGGTAAGAGTACATGCTGTGGAAGGGTGAGGACCCAAGTTCAAGTCTTCAACATCCATGTAAAAATGCCCAGCACATGTGGGAAGCAGAGGCACGAGGCTCCCTAGGGCTTGCTGGCAATCAGCTAAGCTCCAGGTTCTTTGAAAGACCCTGTCCCAAAGCAGTAAAATGCAGAGTGATAGAGCAGAAAGTTTTTGTCCTCCTCTGTCATGTGTATGCGCACAAGCACATGGACCTGCCCACACACACACACACACACACACACAACTGTACAATGTATCCTAAGATCAGATGTAAAATGTTTGTAACAGGCACATTCACAGAGCATGAGGCGTGGTTCACTGAGGGAAAGTAGCTCTGGGTGTCACATGTGCTCTAGATGATCCACAGTTTTTCTCCATTGCGACACATGGCAATTGAAAGCTGAGTTCAGACTTCATGAGTGTGTTTTTTCAGTGGAAAACTTAAAACCTTTAAAAATA
The DNA here is from genome assembly GCF_011064425.1 of Rattus rattus. Lineage (NCBI taxonomy): Eukaryota > Metazoa > Chordata > Mammalia > Rodentia > Muridae > Rattus > Rattus rattus. The sequence goes on from NC_046156.1 coordinate 133,151,684, forward strand.
CTTACAATCGTGTTTAAGGTATAGAAGGGAAGTTTTAGTCGGAGTCACAAATATTAGCCTTCCACATCACAGCTACAAAAAGATCAAGAATTCCTTTTTATTGGAATCTGCTAAAAAGAAGCACAGAAGAGGAGAGTGGATGGGCCCATCCTCTGCAAAATTAAATAGGAGCCATGCTGTTTCCCCTTGGCTCCTTTGTGCGATGCCTTCCTGAGGAGATCTGGTTTGTTCTCGAAAATCAGTGAAATTTACACCAGAGAATTTATAATGTCTGGAACAATACTGTGTGTCACACCTAACAAAAGATGACCTCCGCCAGTCAATGAAAGCAGTTACTTATGCAATCTGTTCAGTGTCCCCAAGAATGAAGAGAGCCTCAAAATATTCTTCTCAAATCCTCATCTAAATTTTCTACTTACACAATAAATGTTCAATAACCAGAGTCTACTTTTGTTCATTATATCCTCCAAAGAGTTCGTATTCTTCCAAAAGATATGAAATTGGTTGGGTCTGATTATCAGTTATGAAGAGAAAGCCATTTAATTTCCTTATTATTTGAAAAATGGGTTATTCTACCTGGAACGACTAAAAATCATAACAATAATAATCTCCTTTATTTGTTCTGTTCAAGATAAAAGCCTTGGTTGAAGTGTTAGGCGACTGTTGTATTTTTGTCATCGTCTCTTTTTGTATTTCAAGCAGTTGATGAAATAATTGTTTGAAGAAATGTCAAGAACATAATCTTTTATGGGGAAAAAAGTCTTGGCTCAGGACCATTTTGCTATGTACATATGCGCGAAGCAAGGGTTTTTAAACGTTAATTAAAAATAAAATTGCTCTAAGGAATTCAAAATTGTGACAGTATTCAGTAATATCAAATGGAAGGATTTTCATGAAAAAAAATATTTAGTGCCCCAAACACTCTACAGACCAAAGAGCTTCCTGTTTGAGGTTAATTGCCATCAGCTAGGCCTTTTGTTCAAGACTGCTCCTGAGTAAACCTGTTTCCATATAAATTCCTTTGACAAATCTAGGCAGAACAAGTCACTCCCTTCTGACTGCTAGGTACAGGCTGACTGATGGACATACAATATTCCTAGGACGCAGTCTCTGCTTGGCCCAGAAAGTAAAGGAGTATATCACAGGAACATAATCCAGCAGAAAACCTGTCCCTAGAACAATGTGACCATGCAAGAAGGTATGTGCTGTCTTCATGCTTTAATAACACAGCCTCCATCCTTCCACCAGACCAGTTTATTGGATTCAAATCACTCTCCACAACCCTCCTGCTCTAATGTTTGTGCGTTTATGTGTTTGTGTGTATGTGTAAGTGTAGTGTGTGTTTGCGTGTGATTATGTGTTTGTGTGTTGTATGTATTGTGTGTGTGTGTGTGTGTGTGTGTGTGTGTAAGCTAGAGATCAACATTGGATGTCTTATTTTATTGCTCTCTTTGTTGAGACAGGGTTTCTCATTGACTTCACTGTTTGACTAGACTGGATAACCAGTGAGATCCTGAGTTCCACCTCTTTCTACCCCCACCCCCTCCCCTCAGCCCTAGGATTACAAATGCACACCACCACACACAGCTTTAATGTGGGTCCTGGGAATCCAACTCCAGCTGCTAGAAACTGAACCTTGGCTCTCAGCAAGACAGTATATTAGCTTTTTTAACTATTAGCTATCTTTCTGACCCATTTTTTTTCAGATTTTTAAACATGCTTCTTAAAAAATCTACATTATCAGGGAACTGGATGATTTAGCTCAGTAGCACTTACTTAACATATTCAGCCCCTGAAGTCTGATTCTGGGTACTTTAAAACAAGTCAAATAAACTACTGTATTAGTTTAATAAATCATATCATAATATGAGTTAATTGTAGCTGAGGTCTTCACTACTGATGTGGCATTTGACCAGTGAAAGATAGAAGCCTTACCCTGTAAGTCTGACTGCCCAGTGCTGGTCTGAGCTGCTTCTGGTCTGTGATTGGCTATTGTGCCTAGCATGTGCTTTTCCATAAGCACTTCGTGCTCAGGGGTATCAAGCGTGACCACTCTTGTTTTGCCCTGCAGTCAGGCTTTGTGCTGACTCATTCCCAGCCTCTCACCTGGCTCCACTGACTGACTTTATGTGGGTTAGATTCTCCCTGTGGACCTGGAGCTGAAGGTCTCTTTCTCCCTAAATGTATTTGTCTGTATGGAAATGAGAACCCTGACCTTGGGCTCATTAGCACTCTCTAAACAGCTAAGCTATTCAGTGGCTGGCGCATCCCAAAATCATGTTGAGTTGATAGTAATATTAAGAGCACAAAAGACCGTTCTCTGCGCAAGTCTGCTGACGTGGAGGAAGGCCTTGGGTCCACACTCCTAACATCACAGCAGCTCTGCTTTCCACTGAAATGTCACAATATTTCATTTCATCCCGAAGGCAAATTATTTGAGTATTGGTCCTTAGTCTTCCAGGACCTTACTGCCTTGTGCAAACACCCTTGGGGAAGTTACTCAGAACATTCCTCTCAGACAGAATCCTCTTATCTTCACAGCAAGCCCTCCAAAACATGTTGTCATTGTCACACAGCTCTACTTACTCCTGCCAGCCTTGGCACAGACATCTTTGTGGGGCAGGAAGCCCCAGAGTCTGACATCAAGCCTCTCTAAGGACACTGCACTCACTTATCCCCTAGTTCCAAGGAGGTTCCAAGCAAACCAGGAAAGGTCTCCATGTCTTGAAGGTCAGGCTGGACACCACCATTTATTGCCAGACTCAGCACATCTTCTCGCTTCTGTCTACTTCTCCTAACTTCCCAAGTACAGCCTGGGCATAGAGCTTTTGAAGGGAAAATAAGCACAATGGGAAAAAGTGCAAGAAAATATAAATTTCGATCTCAGCCACGCCACATACGCTTACCCCTAACAATACCAAAAGTATCATTCAAGGTTTGAAGCTGAAGCCGTCACTGACCAACAGTGAGAATTCAGGCAGTTTCCTATACGCACTGCCTGCAGCTTTGTATTCCTCGTCTATAAAGTGAGAATGGGCTTCAGTCCAAGCGCTTTACAAGTCTAATTTAAGAACTAAAGAGACTAGCAATAATCTTGTGCCTTTCCCACAACCTCTTTTCCATTCGTTGATTCATCTATTATCCTATAATCCTTAACAGGTGTAGCAGTATTTTACAGTGAGTTAAAAATAAGTTACATAATGGTCTCTCATCTGTTTGTTTGCTGTGCTCTCTGGACATGCACATGTGTGTGCACACGCACAAACACAAACTCTTTCACAAACATGTCCACATGTGGAACCAGTTATTGAAGTCCAGTGTAAACCTTTGTCAATTGCCACCTTATTTTTTGAGGAAGGGTCTCACTAAAACTCAGGGTCACCACTCACCAATTTGGACCGACAGACTGAGGAGCAAACTGAAGAATCTTCCTGTCTCCGCTTCTCCAGCCCTGGGATTATGTGTGCATAGCACCACACCTAGGTTGCACATAGGTGTTAGGAATCAAACTTAGATCTCCACGCTTACGAGGCAAGCACAGCCAGTGATTGAGCCACCTCCCCAGTCCATGTAGTGCTTTTTAAATGATAATCCAGCACTTATATCTTGAAATAGTTTTTACAGTCTCTTCTATATCTGTTTAACTATTACATTACCCACCATATAGTCTCATGTTCTATTAACTATTTTACAGTTTTCTATTGTTCCTCAGGCCAGAACCCAATCTTCTAACTGATGTTAATCTGTGGTGGTTTGAAAGAAAAGGGCCCCTATAGGCTCATAGGTAGTGGCTCTAGTAGGAAATGTGGCCTTGTTGGAGTACACACGGCTTTATTAGAGGAAGTACGTCACTGAGGCAGGCATGAAGGTCTCAGATGCTCAAGCCACGCCCAGCGTGGCTCACATTGTCCTCCTGCTGCCTGCAGATCCAGGTGCAGAACTCTCAGCTTCCTCCCCAGCCTCCTGTCTGCCCGTTCATTACCACGCTGCCCACCAGGATGACAATGGACTAAATCTCTGAACCATAAGCCGGACCCAATTAAATGTTTTCCCTTATATATGTTGCTGTGCTCGTGGTGTCTCTTCACAGCAATGAAACCCCATGACAAGACCCTTTGCTCTGGAAGTTACTAGCCTAAGCTTTTTTTTCTACCCCTGTGTAAAGAACTGCTAGAGATACCTTGTCATCTGTACTAAGGACTACAACATTTTTCTTACACTGTTTACTCTGAAGAGATGGCAGCACGAAGGACATTGGGAAGCTCGCATATGATGGATACACTGTGGCTAGCATGTTCATTCCATGCCTGGGTAAAAGGCTTTAACCCATGAAGCCTCAGAGTCAGCATCTAAATGAAAATTCCAGGGTCCACTCTCAGGGTCTACTGGATGATTCAAAACTAAAAACAAATAAAAAAAGTAACACCAACAACAAAAACAGACAAAAGAGATGAAGCTTCTTTGTCTGGGTAAATCTGGTTTGCTATCAGCCTAATTATTAATCTGGGTGATAGACAACAGCTCGTGGGTCAAAAGGCATTCTCTAAGAAAGGTTAAATAGTTTCACAATTAACCTTTAAAGCTAATATATTCTCGAACTAAAGCTGCAAGCTGTTTCCCTTCTCACCTAGACCTTACAAACCCCATAGTACACACACACTGTGACTTCAAGGGAAGGTTGGCTGATAAAGGTCAGCAATACTTCATGGTAAGGGATATTATGTAGTACTTACTCTATGCCTTCCTCACGGATTCAATTTTCTACATCCCTGATAAAACCGAACAGTCTTAAAGATGTTCTTTTGACACATGATCAGGATAGACTATGTGAGCCAGCTATGGCAGGTAAAACCCAGAGGCTGAAAGATATCATCATGTTCCTCTGCCTTTGCCTCCTTTTTGGTTTTTGTTTGCATTTGTTGTGAGATAGATTGTTCATATGGCCCAGGCTGACCTAAAGCTCATTATGTAGACAAGAATGACCTTGAACTTCTGATCCTCCTGCCTCCACCTCACCAGTGCTGGGATTACATTCATGCACAGCAATGCTCAATTTATGCAGAATTAGGGATGAATCCCTGGGCCTCCTACATGCTAAGCAAGTGCTCTATCAACTGAGTCATATCACAGCCCCTGCCTTTGTCATGCACTGAGACCAATGTACTCATCTGAGTTCTCATGGAGTCTAAGTGAAATAGATCTAAGCTCTACACAAATTGTTGAACGTTATTTTATATGAATAAGTTATTTCTTGTGTTTTCTCATCTTCTTGACACAAGTTCCAAACCACTGACTAGAGAAATACATAATACTGAAAGCAAGAATTTATTGTACTGAGTTTCAACTTGAGCCAAGCTTTGACTAATACCCAAAGACTCATATTAATAATAGTATCACTTATTCTTTTAATTCCACTGAGTTGAAGAGCTATATGAGGTATCAAAGAATTTCACAAATGGCTGCTTTTTTCAGTGCTCTTATAAAATGGTTGATATAAATTATTACTGAGGTTTAACAATGTAATTTTAGAAACTTGCAAAGGAACAAAACATTATAATTTATTCTTTTTATTATAATGAATTCTAAGGCAGAATTAGGGGTACATAACTGCTGGGTGGATATTATGGATATTATAAGGCAATAGTCTTTAGGATTAAAGTCTTTGGATTTTTGTTTTATGTCAATGTGAATTTTATTAGAGGAAAGAAATGGCCACACAGAGTGACGCTGTAATAAAGACTGCCAGTAGTAACATCAGTAGATTCTGTTAGGGTTTGGGATTGTAGCTCCATCAGGGACCTGCTTGTCTTGCAACATGAAGATCTGAGCTGAATCCACAAAATGTCTATAAATGCCAGGGTTAATGGTGGTAGTTTGTAGTGCAGGCTCTGAGAAGGTAGAGACAGGAAGATTCCTCTGGCTCTATGGCCAAGCAGTCTAGCTGAATTGGTAAGTTTCAGACCAATGACTTATTTCAAAGACATTGGATGGTGTTCCTGAGGATGAGAATTGAGGTTGTTCTCTGGGCTTCAAATTACATGCATACACACAAACACACATGTGAGCATAAAAGATATTCTTCTGAAATAGAATGATTTTTTTTCCATTATAGAGCTTCTTACGTTTCATGTTCTTTAAAATTAAGGTAAGCAGTCATTTCTCAGTTGCACAGTCCTTCCTAGGAGAATTTCTAGTCTGTCATTTCAGTCAGCCCCTCATTCCTGAACACATGTGTTTCTATCTACCTCTCAGTGCCAGGGCTCATCTTTGTTCTAGTTTCATTCTGTCACTGTGATAAAACACTCTGGCCAAGAGTAATTCAGGGAGCGAAGGCTGTATTTAACTTACAGGTCACAGTCCAGTCTTGAGGGAAACCAGGGAAGGAACTCAAGCAGAAACCATGGAGGCTTGTTGGCCTACTCTGTGCTCTCTAGCTCACTCTCTTTCAGGCTCATGCTTAGTTAAGTTTCTCATGTAGCTCAGGGCCATCTGTCTGGAAAATGGAGCTACCCACAGCAGGCTGGGCCCTCCTATATCAATTAAAACAATCAAGACAGTCCCTCCCAGATCTATCCATAAACTAGACTGATCTAGGCAATTCCCCAGCTAAGGTTTCCCTGTCAGAAGTCTGTAGACTATGTCAGGAAGACATTAGCGCTAACTAGAACAATTTTCAACATCAACTCAGCTGAATTTAGAATGGCCTAGAGGACACACTTGTGACGTTATTTTTCCAGGAGGGAAAACCTACTCTAAGTGCAGGCAGCTCCACTGACTAGTCTAGGGCCTTAGAGACTTGGTAAAGGGAAAAGCAGAGAAAGTGAGTTGAGCATCAGCATTTCTTGCTTCCTGAATCCTGACTATGGACACCGAGTGGCCAGTTACTTCACTCTCCTGGCTCTCTGTCTTTCTACCATGGTGTATCGTATCCTCAAACTATGAACCAAGATCAACCTCGCCCCAACTGAAGAAGTTAGTCTTGTCAGGTACTTTGGTACAGAAACAAGGACAGTGGAGCTTTATATCTATACCTGGAGGACCTGGAGGCCAAGACCAAAAGGAAGAATAACTTCCCAACCTCCTTCTGTCCTGAGGGCATCCAGTGACACTGTCTTTCAGCAGCCATGGGTCACAGGGATGATATTTCTCCCCTCACGGTCCATCAAGTTCCGTGGAGCTTGGAAGATATCCTTCAGATTTATATGGCCTATTCTATTACCAGTTACTCTCAAGAATAATATTTTAAACATTCCACACAGACTTATAACTCTAGACATAATAAAGTAATAAGAACTGAACATACCCTTCCTCCTGGGGGAAAAAAATCCAACAAGTAGGTCAGAAAAGGTACAGGCTTGTCCACCAAGCCTGGTGATCTGAGATTGGTTATTGAAGAATCAGTCTACTTGGTGAAGGGAAGAACTGACTCCCATAGCTGTCCTTTGAGCTCCACATTCTTACTAGGGCATGTATACACCCATTCCCTCTCCACTCAATCCACACAGAAAATAACTTTTAAAGTATTTTTTAATAAGAATTGAAGCATCTAGGGCAAATGATCGGAAAACAAAGAACTTCGGCTCTAAAGGTCTTTAGAGGGCAGCCCTGCCACTCAGCTGAGAACTTCCTGCCTCAGGCAAGCAAGAAAGTTACTTGCAACCAGGTAGAAGACAAAGACATGTAAAACAGTAAATCTGGCTTTGTATGAAGTCATCTGTGTAGGATACCTAAGAGAGGCTGCACAAAAGGTGCAAACAATTATAAACAAGTTTGAAAATATTGCAGGGTATAAAATGGATATGTAAAATCCAATAGTGTCTCTAGTAACAAACTTGGAAACCTGGAAAGGAGATGACAAACAGTGGAAGAAACATCAGTTTAGAAAAGGATGCACCATACCTCCACATGGGAGCTACAGGACTCAACTAGGAGCCAGGAAAGAATATGAGATCAAGGAAACATGCTCACGTTCGTGTCTCGGAGAAACGCAATGGTAAGAAATGAATGAGCTAAAAAACGTGCCCACTGACTGAGACTCTGGCTCAATTTTTAAAGCCTTTGCTTGATTAGCAAGAGGGCGAGAGTTAAGATGTAAATGCTGGGTGGCTATGGGGCTATACAACACCCTGTGGAGGAGAAGCAGTGGGGGAAAGGTTGGAGGATAATAATGTGTATATCTCAGCAAACCTAACCATTAATCTATCTTCATCCCATAGGTAAAGACAAACTTGGAGCATTTAGTTGGTCTTCCTTAATAGGCACAGGCTACTTTTGTGTTCCTTTCTTATGAAGACAATCCCAGAGTGATGCTCAGTCTGAAATAAACACCCCTTCTTAGTGACCAAGAATAAGAGCCTTGCACCCACACACACACAGTGAAAGCAACTGACGGTGCATTGTAAGTCTTCTGAAAAGGTTTCCTTCCTCCTTCCTGCTGGTTTTCCTTTTTATGCTAACAGTGAAGGGAACAATGTAGTAAATTTTGTGTAAGTTCCTAGCTTCTAATGGGTTGCAATCTAAGACTCCGCTTTCAATCTCCACTACCAATTTAAAATGATTACATGGCTAAGGATTAAAGTGAGCAGACTTATACCAGATACATTTCTGAGAAGTAGAATGAATTTGTTTCTAAATAACATGAGTTCTAAAAATAATCACAGTCAATATTTATTGCAGAACTTGGCTACAAATTTCAGAGGATGATTCCCAAGAATAACTTAGAAATGTTTCACAGTGAGCTGAAAGGACCATTTTATTAACACAGGTGCAATCTGGGACATGGCAGGAGCCAAACCTTTGAACATTTGATCTTCTACTCTCTGAGTGCCCACAGAGTCCCAGATTCTGTAGCAACATTCCACCTCAAGCTGATATTTACTTGATGTGATATTTACAAGATGTGATGGTTGAGAGCCGCGGTTACCTAGAAAGCATCTTGTCCTAGCCTTGTGATTGAAGTAAGCTAGGTGACTATGAAACAGTGAGTGAAGGCTGCCCTGCCCTGTATGAGACATGGGAAAGATACAAAAACACAGTGGTATGCACAGTGTGGAGAGAGGCAGGACAAGAGACATAACAGTAGTGAGGACCAGGCTGATGGGAGTGGCCTGGGCCATGGTGATATCCAAACCATACTGTCACAGAGGGCCATGTCCAGGTCTGTGGGTTTATTGCAGCCAAGTGTGTGTTGATGTTCATGGTCTGTGTTACCACCAAAGGCCATGCAAATGTCTGTGGGCTATGCTGCAGCCTGAAATCACATTGATGTCCACGGTCTGGGATGCCAGCATGTGCCATATAGATGGGAGACCATGGCTATGTCCGGATTCATGCCTCACTGAGGGCCACATCTGGGTCATGAGATGAAATTAAATAATTAAATTAACTAAATTTGAATTTAATTTGTACTGCAGCCGGTCTCTATTGATGTCCTGTGTTGCCAACGGTGGACACTTGGATAGCTGTGGTCTATGCTGCAGTCCGAGCAATGTTGACCTCCATGAGCTGTGCAGTTGCCATGGGCCATATTGATGTGAGTAGCCTGTGCTGCCTGCCACCTGTGGCCATGATGATGTCCATGGTCCAGCCTGCCTCATCTGGGTTTTTGGTCTTCTGCAGCCAGGGCCATGTTTATGGTCTATGCTGTCATTAGAAACCATGTGGAAGCCCACAATCCATGCTTCTGTAAAGAGCAAGAAAGCTACTTCTGCAGTGACATTGATGACTGCAGACACACAGTTGACAAGAATGGCATGAAAGATTTCTGTGACAACCCCACCACTACCCCAGTCCCCAGCATCCCACTTGCCACTCCCTACCTCAAAAGGAAGCAGCCTAAAACAAGAAACCATTGAAGAGAACTCTTAAGAGTGTGATAAGGATGCTGAAGTTAGCTCTCCACAATAGATAGCTCTGGCAGGGGTGTGGAGGGGAAGGACTCAGCTCTATTTAAGCAATAGGCCCCTGAGAGTTTGACCATGCTCCACTGAGTATATAGATAGCACAGGTTGGACTTGAGTTCTTTTATTTTTTGAGGGGGGTGTTTTATTAATTTAATTTAATATTAATCTTTACTTAGAGGGGTTACAAGGGTGAGGTGGACCTACAAGTGAAATGAATGTGATAAGGGTGAATGGTGTGAAATTCCCAAAGAATCAATAAAATATTATGTTAAAAGAAGAATGAATGACTAATTGAAATTAAATTAAAAATTATAAACACAAGACTGGATAGATGGTTACATGGTAAGAACGCATGTTATACCAGCTTGAAGATTTATGTTTGTATCCAAGAATCTACCTGAATAAATAGCTGGGAGTGGTCCCAAGCACCTAAAGGCCCAACACTGTGGGAGACAGACATGAGAGGATTGCTGGAGCTTGCTGGTTGCCAGCTGAGTACCAACTTCCAACTTCAATGGGAGATCATCTCAGGGGAACAGAGTAGAAACTGATAGAGTAGAATATAAGCTGTCCTATTCTGACTTCTTGCCCACATGTATAAGCACATAACACAAGCATATATGCACATATACCACACACACAGACACACACATACACACACACATGAGGCGTGTGCATGCAAGTGAATCATAAACACTGAGACACTGTGATGTAGCTCAGTTGATGTGTGCTTGCTTAGCCTTCATGAAGCCCTAGATTTGATTCCCAATGTTGTATAAACCAGGCATAGTGGCACATGCATGTAAACATAGTGGAAGGTGGAGAAAGGAGAATCAGTCAACCTCAGATATAAGGAGTTCAAGACCACCCTGGCTATATATGATCAGGAAAAGATATCTATGGAGGAAGGAAGAAGGGGAGGGAGGAAAGAAGGAAGGAAGGGAGGAGGAAGGGAGGGAGGGACAGAGGGAGGAAGGGAGGTAGGGAGGAAGGAAGGGAGGAAAGAAGAAGGGAAGGAAAGAAGGAGGGAAGAAAGGAAGGAAGAAAAGAAAAGAAGGGAAGGAAGGAAGAAGGGAAGGGAAGGAAGGAAACAGTATATAACAATTCTCTCAAAACTCTTTAGCTAAGCATTGATTCTACTCAGACCAAAGATACCTTAGAAGCATGGGTGATGACGGGTGCAAAATCAAGGATGTCAATGAACTTATTTTACCTCCCAGCATCTATGGAACTATAAAATGCAACCTCATGGAATGACTGCTATTTAAAATATGCACATTTGAAAGGGAAATATGAAAATCCAGTAAGGCTGTAGGAGGAAGAGATAAAAGTTTACTACTCAGAGTAAGACTTATAATCAAATCACCTTGTCTGAGTGCTCCAGGTTGAACTGTGCAACAAGCCTCATGGTCAGACTTCATACTGCTCTCTCAAAAACAGAGATTTTATGGTCTTGAAACATATTTTTATATATACCTGTTCTTTGGAAAGAAATTCTATCCAAATAAAAACAACAGTACCAATCTCTTGAAATGCAGAAAGGATGGTAAACATCTCAAAACATAATACTGCTAGTCACCCATCAGTGTGAAAGCTTGAGGCAGTACCAATGTGGATGGCATAAATCACAAACATTTGCTTGCTTGTCTCTGGCTGTGGAAAGGTTTAAACCTGACAAGCTCAGCAGAAATGACCTAGAACATCTGCCAGAGTAGTCATACTCTCTCTCCTTGTCACACCGCTATGCTCAGATTCCCCCAAGTAGCTCACTCATTCCTTTGATTTGATGTTTTGACTCATAAATACAAAGGGCCGACCAATGAACTTCCCATCTCCCAATGTTGAGATTTCAGGCTAGGGCCACCACAACCCTTTTACTTTGTCTCACTTGAGCCTTGGAGAGCTCTAAGAGGGACTCAGGACAGATGCTCTCATCCCATCCCATGGCTTTGGAAAATGAGAGCCAAGGGAGCTCCCCCAGTTAGAGCAGTGGATAGTGACCCTTAGGCCTGGAGGCTAAGGAAGCTTCTGAAGTCCAGGCTTCTTTCCCTTCCAAAACACAGTCTGCTTGTATCCCAACAAGATGGGACCTCTTAACTGAAAAAGAGAAAATGTCACTGGAGTTATGTGGGTCCATTTTTTTAGTTCCCTCATGTATCATTCCAATTCCTGTCTTATAACTTCTGAAAACATGAAAGGAGATGAAATAAAAAATAACCTCAAACACATAACAGTTGAACAGAATAAGATCTAAGAATGTCCTTAGGTAGCTGAATGGGTTTGCAGCACCATAGGAAGAACAACAATATCAACCAACCCCAGAGCCCCCAGGGACTAAACCACTAACCAAAGAGTACACATGGAGGGACCCATGGCTCCAGCTGCTTATGTAGCAGATATTGTCTGATATCAACAGGAGAAGCCCTTGGTCCTATGAAGGCTCATTTCCCCAGTATAGGGGGATGCCAGAGTGGTGAAGTGGGAGTGGGTTGTTGAGAGGGAGAGCATCCTCACTGAAGCAAGGAGAGGGGTGATGGGAAAGAGGGAAACTGGGAAAGGGGATAACATTTGAAATGTAAATAGATAAAATATCCAATACAAGAAAAGAAGAAATAATAATTTTTTTAAAAAGTCCTTAGGCATCAATTCACAAAACACAACGAACAAGGAGAGGATGGGTGTTAATGTCCCATTTAAAAAGCTGACCATCTGGAGAGAAAGAAGATTCCAACAAAAGTAGGCTGGCTTCATTCAGCTTTAATCGTAAGCACAGGATCCCAGAGCCATAGAAACTGTTTACTTCAGAATGTAAACAATAGAAATGTCTGAGATTTCAGTTTTTGGTCAGAAATCACATGGAGTTAAGAGGACTTGATGTCTACTCTGCACAGAGGAAAAAGGAAAGGGAGGAAGACAGGCTGACAAGGAGAGAAGAGAGGAAGAAGGGAGGAAGGAATGGGGAGAGGAGAGAGAGGAGGGAAGGTTTGGAGAGAAAAGAATAATTAAGGGTGGGGGGAGAGAAGAGAAAGAAAGAGGAAAGAGGGGAGGGACGGGAATACAAAAAGAGGGAGGAAGAATGAGATCTAGGACAAAAACCAACTTGAAGCCCAGAAGGAAATTATTTGAGCTTGTTTGGAAGAACATGGGAACATGGACTAGTGAGAGAGTGAACTTTATATAGCATGAGAGTCAAAGGGATTTGACAGTCTCCATCCATGCAGAACCAGTCACTAAGCCCAGGAGGCAAGGGAAAGCGGGCACTACAGGAATTGAAAGTGTAAATAAAAAAATTAACAACTATTTATTTATTAGGGCAAGGCACGTACTACAGTACGTGTATGGAAGCCAGAGGACAATTTAGGGGACTAGATTCTCTCCTTTGGCCATGTATACCCCAGAGATTGGACTCAGGTCTTCAGGCCATCTCACCAGATCAGAGTGTAAAATTTTAAAAGTAAAAGTATATATTTAGCATTGAACCGGGGATGTGACTCATTGGGTAGAGTGCTTGGTTAGTACATGCATGAAGCCCTGAATTGTACTTCTAGTACTTCATAAACCTGTCACAGTGCCGTCTACAACCTCTGTACTCAAGAGGGTCAGCTGGGAGCAGCTGAAGGTCATCTCTGTCTATATAACAGAAGTTACACTTGACCCTGAGTCAAGGAGGAGGGAGGAGGGAGGGAGGGGGAGGGAGGGAGGGAGGGGGAGGGGAGGAAGGAGGGAGGAAGGAAGGAAGGAAAGAAGGAAGGAAGGGAAAGGAGAGAAGGGAAGGAAAGAAGGAAAGGAAGGAATGGAGAGGGAAGGAAGGAGGGAGGGGGGGGGGAGGGGAGGAGGGAGGGAGAGGAAGGGAAGCTAAATCCAAGGGTGTTTTCTCAGGCCTTGAGCTTTGGTCTTCTCCAGCCCTCAGAGACAAACGGAGCACCTCTTCTCATTGAGTCTTACTATGGTTTGATTCTGAAATATCCTGACAGGCTCATGTTTGAATGCTTCCTCTCTGGCTCATGTGCTGTTTGGGGAGCTGTAGAGTTTTCAGTAGATGAGGCCTGACTGGCAGAAGTAAGTAACCTTTGACGGTTAGAGCCTAGCTGCTGTTCCTCTCTGCTTCCTGCTCCACCACAGTGGGAGGAAGCTGTCCCACACTCCAACTGCCAGCAACACCTTCCTTCTATGATGAACTGATGCCCTCTGAAGCCATGAGCCAGAATAAACTTTCCTCCCTTGGCTTGAGTCTGTCTAGTATTTTGTGACAACCATCCCAAAGTAAAGCAGGTAGGCATGCAGTTCAGTTGGTAGAACACTTGCCTAACTACACAAGGCCCTGGGCTTAATGCCCAGCACTGCAAAGACAAGACAGCTCTCTCGCCTATTGCCCTGAAGTTAAATTATCACCGTCAGCCTCTGGCTCCCAGTGTCTCAGACCCAGGTGATCCTGGAACATCCTGGCTCTCTGAGGTCTGTACCTCACCATGTGCAGATGGGGGTTAGAAACCACCAAACCTCCAAAGTCACACAAACCAACTGAGTTAACTTCTTACAACAGTAAAGTAGGGCTAACAAAATGCCCTTGTGGGTAAAGACACTTTTTGCCAAGCCCAATAGCCTGAAATCAATTGTAGTACAAGGAAAGAAACATATCCAGCACCATAGCGTACGTGTGCTCATACATAGTTTTAAAATAGTGTGTGTGGGATTTTTTTAAAATTTATTTATTTATGAGTACACTGCAACTATCTCCAGAACATACCCGAAGAGGGCATCAGATATCATTACAGATTGTTGTGAGCCACCATGTGGTGGCTGGGAATTGAATTCAGGACCCCTGGAAGAGCAGTCAGTACTCTTAACCATTGAGTCATCTCTCCAGCCCAAAATAATGTGGTTTTTAAACTTAAATAAAAACAAACAAACAAAAAAAAAAACCCAACCTCTTGTTTATTTACGTTGCATCTGTGTAGAGGTCAGAGGACAACCTGTGGCAATCAGTTCTTGCCTTCCACCATATGCACATATTCTTCATGACAAAACACACACACACACACACACAAACACAAACACAAACAGACACACACACAATACTGGTTCCTCTTCTCTGGAGAATCCTGATTCACACACCTAAAAGATTTTTTAAAAAGGGAGGGGGGGTAAAGAAAAACATCAAACTGACCTCATGGGTCTCCGCAGTAACATACAATGATTGAACCCTGGAGAAACCTCCACAGAATTTTAATGAAAAGAAACTGTGACTCAGGAACGTTGAGTTGGGACATCATTCTTGTATGCTGACAACTGCAGTCTTTTCAAAATAGAAGAATCAGAGAACACAGGCAATGTGACCTCCTGGGAAAAGAAGACAGTGAGACCTAGGCTGATGAGAGAGAAAACATAGGAAAGATGAGAGAGGCTGAGCACGAAGCCTGGCAGAAAGTTTGTGACGCAGGGAAATTATACTAACACAGTAGAAATTACAATGACAAGGGCAACTTGAACAGAGTAATTCTGGAGCTCGGTTGGTGAAATGCTCGCAGAGTTAGAGGAATGCACAAAGCTGAGTTCCATCTCCAGCATTTGGTAAATCAGGAATGGTGGTACTCTCTGTGATCCCAGATTTGGAAGGTAAAGGCAGGAGGATCAGAGGTTCAAGGTTACCCTCAACTACATTGAGGGTTTCAGACAAGTCTGATATAGGTGAAATCCTGATTCAAAGAGAAAGAAAAGGAGGAGGGAGTGCTATAATTTGTATCTTAAATGTCCCCCAGAGCTCTTTCCGCTAAGGCCGGATTCTCTTCATGGATAATATACCGGGAAGGGATAGAAACTTTGAAAGGTGGTGCCACAGAGAAAATCTTCAGGTCATGTAGGTGAGCCCTGACAGAGGATTGTGGAATTGCAGCCCCTTCTCCTTTCTCCTTTTGCTCTGCCTCTTGAGATGGCTACCCCCAAAGCCTAAAGTAATGAGACAGCCTGATCGTGGGAAGTAGACTCCACGAGTAAGTTCCAAATTAAGCCAGATCCCAGACATTTGTCACAGCAAGTTGAAGGTAATGCAAAAACACAACTCAGAGCAAGTGGGGGAGGGGCACGAAGTAGGGGAGTGTGGCAGTACCCTCATTCTCTGCTATCTAAAATTGAGGAAAATGCCTCTAAGTGTTTGTCACAGCCATTCATACATTGAAAGGCTTCTGTAGAAAATACTTCTAATAAAGAAATTGCTTTACTTCTTCATGTGTACTCATATAAATTTATAGGGATGGTGAGATATTTTGACAGATCCAGACAGTTGCTAACAATCAAGTCAGTGTAATTAGCACATACCTGACTCAAAGACAAAAAGAGCTTTTTCCAACTCAGTTCTTCTGGTTTCATTTCATGAGTTTTCTTCTTTAGATTCAGTGGTTCTGTTACTGGCTTTGTTATCTTGGTATTTTCCTCCTTTTGAGATAGCTACCCATGAAGCCTTATGTGGCTCAAGATGACTGAACTTCGGATCTTCCCGCGTCCACCTTCAGAGTGCTAGGATTATACGCCTGTACCACCACGCGTGGCAGTCATGGCGCTGAAGATCAAATGCAGGCCTTTGTGCATGCCGGCAAGTATTCTATTAACTGTGACATAGCATTTGTATCATAATGTCATTTTTTATAGTCCATCTATTTTTAGCCCATCTATTTAAATATCTAGCTGGAAAGATTCAAGTCTATTCAGCATTGACTATAGCAATTTCTGGTGATTCCATTCTAAATAAATAATAAATGAAACTCATTTGTGGTGCTGCAACCAACAAGAGCCTCCCCTCCCCCCCACTGCCTCTAACACACACTGAATAAAGAAATGTTAAGCAAAAATAAAACAGCTTTGCAGGTTTTACTGGAAGGAAGAGTTTCCCTTTATTTCCCCCATTATTACCTTTTTTAGTTATCCTACAAAATAGTAAGTTTCATTAAGCAGTCTCTTTCTTAAACCACAGTAGGAATTCGTCTGAAAGATCCTAGCAGCAGTGGAGATGTAACACATGCTCTTTACTTGTTTGGTTAAAATAAATTTCAGCTTCTAAAAATACCCTGTTCCTCCCCTGCTAGCTTCTTGCCATTTAAAATTTGACACAGTGCTTACCAAAGATGACTCAAAATTCAGTTATTCTTATTTCCTGCATGCTTGATTTCCATACAGAGCTGCAGAATCTTCCCAAGGAAGAAAAGTGGACCCTCCACCCATTCCTACTTTCCACTGGTGAAACTGCCATGGCTGCATTTTACCTTCACAGGAGACCAGGGAAATGCCCCAGACACTGCCTTTCAGATGGCAGGATTCCAACATGTGAACAGTGGTAGCAGGAACTCCTGATTTAAAAGAAGAACTCTCAGGGGCTGGGTAGGAGGCTCAATGGGTAAGGGCTCCTGCTCTGCAAGCATGAAAACCTGAGTTCAAATCTTCAGTATGCAAGTAAAAAGCCAGTCATGGCTGCTCCCTTTCATAAGTGCAGCTTTGCGGGCAGAGAGAGACAGATTCTAAGAGTTCATTGGCCAGGCAACTCCATCTAAATGGTAGTCTTCTGGTTCAGTGATAGACACTGTCTCAAGGCAACTGAAACCATTAGAGAAGGAAACACTACACCCTTTTCTGGCCCCTGGATGAGTGCCCTTCCCCAAATACACACACACCCCCACACACATGCACATGCATATGCACACGCATACAGGAGAGAGAGAAAGAGAGGGAAAAATGATTCTGGTATTGTGGCTATGTAACATCATTGCTTTTTTGCTGATTCTCAGGGAATAAGACCACTGGATGTGACACG
The DNA here is from genome assembly GCF_011064425.1 of Rattus rattus. Taxonomy (NCBI): domain Eukaryota; kingdom Metazoa; phylum Chordata; class Mammalia; order Rodentia; family Muridae; genus Rattus; species Rattus rattus. The sequence continues at coordinate 133,169,387 of NC_046156.1, forward strand.
TGTTAAGATTAAACAGGCAACATATGTATATAAATTGGCACAGATTAAGGCTTCAGGAATCCGTAGAAAATAGTATTTTCAAACAATTAATGACGCTACTCAATCACAATGAGATAAGCCCATCACTAGATGAAAATATCACTTAATACCCATCACCTACGGGACACACCAGCTAAACAACCGTGCTGGAGAATATTGGTTGTTTGCATTTGTGATCCCAGGCTGACCACAAACTGAGAGTATGGGAGCCACTGCCCACTGTAAGTCACTGCCCCAGGAGGAAGATCAAAGGCCAACAACCCTAAAGAAAAAAGAAATCACTAACCCCAACCACCTCAGCTGTCAACATAAAATAGTTTCGTTGGCTGGAAAGTAAAGAAAACCTGGAGAATGAATCAAATTGGAGAACATTCTAGAAATCTTTCCAGCTTTTCCTATTTTTATGGCATCTAAATTGGGTTCTGTTGTTGTTATTTGGCTTGCTTTTTAGTTTATTGAGGTAAGGTCTTACCTAGGCTAAGATGACCTCTAATTACATAGCTGAGGAGAACTTTGAAGAGCGGATCCTCTTGCCTCTACCTCCTAAATTTGAATATCACAAGAAAGCACTATTTGTCTTTACTTACATGGTGCAGAGACAGATCCCAGAGCCTCATCAATGGTAAGCATGCACTGTGCCAACTGAGCTGCATGCCCAGCCCCAACATTTAAGTGACCGAGCCAGACGCAGCATATACAGGCCTCTCCAGAGATTCCAAGCACGGTGTGGAAACCTCTGCCAGCTTTTGCCTACCCATGGCCAGACAACTAGACATCTCTGCTCATCACCCAGGGTATGAGCTTGGAAGCCTGGGTCTGGATTAACTTTTACGAGCCCTATCGTTGATCCTACTCAATGAGAATAGGACCATTATCCCCACTTTTGAACCAAAGTTGAAGTAAGTTTTATTAAATGCTGGCCAAGACTAGGGACACTGGTCAGATCCATACTCAGGATTCCCAGAAAATGGCCTCAAATTATGTTAATCTGGTGATTATAAAGGCACAACCCACAAGGATGTATACTTGCTACCTTGGGCGGAAGCATACATCCTGGCTATGTACTTCCTGGTACATGTGATTAAGCACATTCTGGGCGGTTGGAGCAACCAATCAACCTCGTTTACAAATGTGAAAACATTTTCATGGCTTGTTCTCTTGCACAAATAATAGCCCCCAAGTTCCAGGAAGTTATCTGTCCATGGACAAGTAGAGCTTATAGGCTAGAGACATTTTTGTTTCATACATCTCTTAAGCACAGTAATTAAAACTTAAAATATAACTTTAGCCCTCACAGTTGGAGTGTATCATTTACCAAGCTGTAAAGGGCAATGAGGTTGTCTGATTTCACAAGATCAGGTTCACAGGATGGTGTCCAGCTTCCCCTGGTGAATGAGTGACCAGAACAAAAGCACTCTTCACCTCTGCTGAACTTGGGTCCTTGAAGGTGGGGCTGACTAGTATCACCAGGCTGCACAGTGCTGTCTGGCCACATCTTGGAGCTGGGCACACTCCTCCTCCTTCTCCTAAGGAGGGGTTTATAGCATACACACTGTTTCAAAGCACACACACTGTTTCAAAGAGGAACATTTCCTTAAACTGGACACCTTAGGCTTATCTGTTGTAGAACAATTGACATAAGCTTTGTGAAGATTTGCCACTGAGAAAACACTGGTTATTGAGCCAAGTCCAGTCACTTACATTGGCAGAGCCCACCCTCAGAGTTATTGAAGGCATAGGGTGTTCTCTAGAACTTGGTCCTGGTCCTGAGTTAGCCCAAAGACAAATAGTCCTTGCCTAAGAGTTGGTGTTCCAGGCAAAAAGCAGATATGTAGTTACCAGGATGACTGTCTCCAACTCAGCTGGGTTTGTTATCATCTGTCCTTTTAAAAAGATGTTGGCTCAGGGGACAGACACATTCTGTAGCCAGCCAACAGGTACCCTGCCAAAAATTCTGTGTCAAAAGCTGATGGTGAAGACTGAGGGATGTATGTCAGCCGACAGAGAGCACAAAGACCTAGGATCAACCCCAGCACTGCATAAAAGGAATGTGGTAGCACATATCTGCCATTGGGAAGTAGATGCAAGACAATGGGAAGGTCAAGGTCATCGTAAGCTATATAGAAATGTCAAAGGAAACCCAGACAGCTTGAGACCCTGTTTTAAAACAAGGGGAAGGAACTGAGTAATAAATAGCCACTGATGTTTGGGCATTTGAATTTGTTGTTGTATTTTTCATGTATACAGCTATGTATAGCAATGGTATCCTGATTTCAGGACTCTTGACAGAGCAATCTCTACTTTATGGTTGAGTGTAGAAAGAGCTTCCATATTAACCAAGACGAGGGTTGGAGAAGTTTATTCTAAGGGACTATTGCACACAATTATGGAGACTTGGTATGAACCTAAACCTCTTGGGTCAGCATCAGTCTTCAGCACTACCTTCAGTTGACTAGAGGGAGCTCATCGTGTCATGAAAAGTAATCTTGCTGTATTAAGAATCCACTGGTTTCTATGTTAATCTCACTCAAAGTTGTTGTTACAGAAACATCTAAAATAATGCTTGACTGAAATTCCAGCCCCACAGCCCAGCCAAGTTGAGATATAGAATGACTCATGATGGTTTCTAAACACCTGCCAGTCTCCTCCAGCCTCTGACACCATTAACCACAAAGGGGGGAGGGGAGATTTTCTCTTTCCCCTACCCATCTCACTGTTAGTCTAGACTCATTACCAAAACCAGACATGAATACCGGGCTCTTACTGTGAAAGCAGAAGGTTTAAAGAGATGGGCGAGAGAAAGCTCCCTTAACACAGTTGAACCTAGCATGAGAAGTAAGAAGAAATGAGAAAATTCAAATGGCACAAGTCACCAGGCTCCTAATGAACATAGCACACTCTGCTGGAGGCCTTCTCTGGCCTACACACTTGCCTGGAAGGCAACAACTCCTTTTCAATTCCTTAAACTGTGGCTTTTCTTCCCCATATCTTCTCCTGTGCTCCTTTCCTCCAGGGAGAGTCGTGACATCTGCACACAGAGACACCGTGGGAGGCACCAGCTTTGTCCGTTGGAGTTTAAAGTCTAACGCAAACCCTGAGCCTTTATCTCGCTCTTTACTGTTACATAAGGAAACAGTCTTGGCCGATACCCCTTTCTGCGGTCATGAGATGTTTCCTCATTGCTCTTCCCTCAGCAGTCTCACCTTTAACACAGAAGGTGAGAACATGTCTGCCACGTGTATGTACCTCAGGCCCAAGTAGAGCAGGGTTTTCATTTTGTTAGACTGAACTAAGGAAGGTTTAGCTCCATTGAGACAAACACTCACAGAGTTTCCACTATTTGCAATCTCTCTCACTATGACTGAAGTATAAAGTCATCCATGGTGGCCTTGGGGATCTTTTGATAGACTGATATAATAGACATAGAGCATATACATTCTGAGGCACTATGGGGAACATATATCAGCAGAAGTATCTACCTAGCATGTTTCCAATTTATTCCCTCTGTTTCTTATTCTCCCAGACTACATTTTCACTATGGGAGCACGCTTCCCATCCACATGTGAAGGCCCTGATCCATGGAGCCTGTGGAGACAGTCACAGATCATCATTGAACTAGACCATACCTCTTCTTGGTGGCACATAGCCTTGGCAGAAAGACTGGGTGGAAATACGCTCTCAAATAGCTCAGCAGTTCCACGTAGACATGCATTTCCGGTAAGCATGCCTTCCACTACTTAGACCACGCCAGTGAGGGGCTCAGACAACACAGAACAAGGAGCAGAAGGAGGAAAAGGGTGCAGACAACCCTTCCATTCTCATCTGTCAGCATTCAAGACCCCGTGACATCTCTGCGCTCCCTGGATCTCACTTGTCAGTGTTTCCTGGAAGTCTATAAAGTAAAACAAAGTGCTCACGTTTGCAGTGTCCATCCAATAAATGTCATCTTTATATAGCTGGGTTAATAGTAGGTTTCCAGCACCTGAAAAAAAGAGGAGGAGAGACGGAGGCAAATCCTGGAAATTATATTATGAGGCACTCTTCAGTGCTCAGATTGTGTGAGCAGAGTTAAATGAGATCATTAACATAAAACGTGCCATTTGTAAAGTGAAATTCATAGCTATGATTCTCTAGACATCTTTAACTGGGAGTAAAAATGATTCCTTAAAGACTAACAGATTTTTCATGCTTTATCATTTTCTTATTTTTAGAAAAAATATCCCAAGACTGAGTTTCATATATTTCAAGTCTGGCCTCAAACTTACTTTGTAGCTGAGGATGACCTGGAACTCACGGCCTTCTTGCCTCTATCTTACAAGTGTTGGAGTTTCAGGCACACAATACCACTTCCTACAATGCTGGGACTGGAGTCAGGGTTGCATGCTATGCAGACAAGCACTCAACGGGCTGAGCTACATTCCCAGACTGATTGTTTTTTCAAACTCTTCATAATACATTATCACAGATATCTCTACCTGTGATTCCCAAGGGTTTTATATAATATAAATTAATTCTTAGATTGATGAGCTCTTGAGTACGAAGCAATGTGTGCAAGTGTGTTGTATACCTGTATGAAAATGTCATGATCAAACTCACTAAGGCATGCTAATAAAGAAAAAAACAGCACATGCTGCAGAAACAGAATAACAGCATTTAATGAACTGATTATATGTCTCATCTATATACAATGCCTCTACTCTCAGGTGTTTAGAATCAGCAAGACAAGCTCCTAAAGGCAATTGTATCTACCTCATGGATGTGTTAACTCGAATTAACTGTAACATTGTATTTCTTTGCTTTGAGGCTTGAATCAAATCAGCTCAGTCTAGCAACTGACTAGGTCACATTACTTAGAAGTTCTGATTGGCTGCTGTTGATGCTGCAGGCATTTCTCTGAGGAAGCTCACTTGTTGGATGGGTATACATACAGGAAAAGCTAGATGGCCGAACTTAAGGAATCTTTAGCAGGAAATGGTCCCTATAGTTTGGTATATTTATATAATTTTGCTTGGTTTCACTGTATAGCAACTATGGTTTTGTTGACTAGGGGAAAAAAAAGTATGGGATAAACACCAAGTGGCCTCGGGGTGGTGAGGGAATGGTAACTTCAGGTCAATGGTCTAACATAATCTAGTAGAAGAGTGCTTTTGCATATTTCCCCAATACTAACTCTGACGCATAAGTGCAAAGAAGGAGGAGGAGTAGGAGCAGGAGGAGGAGGAAGAGAGGGGTGGAGGAGCAGGAGGAGGAGGAGGAGGAGGAAAAGTTGCATGTAAAAATAGCCCATTGAGAGAGGAGAGAGATGGTTCAGGGTGTAAAGGTGCTTATCACAAAAACCTGACAAGCTGAGTTCAAGTTTGGTGCCCATGTAGAGGTGAAGAAATGATTCCACAAAGTTGCCTTATGACTTGCACATATACACAAAATGAAAGAGAAAACAACAACATTTAATTCTTTAAAGGGCCAAGTTTACTTGGTTAACACTGAGACAAATAGATGTCTTTGTTTATGGGAGGAATTCTCAGAGACTTGAACATTTCACACTTTGTGACTCTCCACAAAGTTGTTAGAATTTAACCCAGTTTTATCTGCTAAAGGCATTTGATGAACCCAGTAGACCATCAAATATACTTTGAGAAATGTTGGCCCTAGTAAAGTCTCAACTGGCAGCTTCTTACTTCTTTTGGTTTGTTTGTTTGGGTTTTGGTTTTTTGAAACAGGGTTTTGCTATGTAGCCCCTAGCTTAGATGTAACAATTGTTCTGCCTTGGTCTCCTAAAGTGCCAGGATTACAGGCACGAGTCATCATCCTCAACTTAACAGAGCTTCTTAATTCATTTAAGCAGCCCACAAGTAGATTTTTCACTGGAGCTGGTCTTGTCTCCCGGTAAGATATGTGACATTAGAGTCATTTCATATGCACACTCAAAAGATTTTGGCGTGTATTTACCTTCTCTTTATTTCTATTATCAAAGTGCTGTTTCTGGGACTCGGAATGGAAACTGTGTCAGAGTACTCACCGACATAGAATTCACGAAGTCCTGGGTTCTGTCCCTAGCCCCTCACAAAACAGATATGATGGCATTGCCCTGTAACCTAAACACTCAGGGGGTAGAGGCAGGAGGATCAGAAACAGAAGCCATTATCTACACAGCAAATCTGAAACCAACTTGGACTACATGGTTCCTTGTTGTGTTGTTGCTGTTGTTGTTATTTGTAAAAAAAAAAAAAATGAAGAAAGAAAAAGAAAAAAAAGAAAAACAAAAGAAAAGAAAGAAAGAAAAGAAAAAAAGAAAAGAAAAGAAAAAAGTGAGTTCTAGTACAGCCAGGGCTACACATTGAAACCCTGTCTCAGAAAACACACACACACAATTTTAGGGATGGAAAAATGGCTTGGTGTGGTGGGTAAAGCTTGCTACACAAGCATGAGAATCTGAGTTTTGATCCCAGCACCCACAGTACACAGTGGCATGCAACCATAACCCCAGGGCTGGGGATTAGGAACAGGAGGATCCCTGGGGTGTGCTGGCCATCTAGTTTAGGCTAATCAGTGAGTCCAGATTTAATGGAGGACACTGTATCAAAAGTCAGGATACCTGGCTTCCACATTTGCACATATGTACGAGTGCACATTAAATGCCCTTGGAGAAATGAATCCAAACTATAAGAAGATGCCCCAGCCAAGTCACAGCCTGAGCTACAGGTAAGCCTGGTACAATCCTGGGCAGTCAAACACAGAGCTGGAAGCTTTAAGAACTGTCAACGCAGAGTCCATTCCTCTGAGTTCTACTCTGTGGCCCCAGTGGCTTCTCTTTCCTGATGGTCACGAAGGCTGCTCTATGTGCACAGTAACCTTTCCCCCCGACTTCCTCTTTCTTTTTCTGTTCCTTAACTTCTCTTTTGCCACATCCCCCTCCTGCTATTTTTTTTTTTATTTCCTCTTCTCTGCTTGTAATCTAAATGTGAACTTTATCTGATGGGGGTGGTTGGGTCAAAGTTTGCCATAACCTTGTGAAAGAAGAAAGAGGTTTTTTTTCCTTGCAATTTCATACCTTAGGATCTGAATGACTGCAGACACAGCAGCAAAGAGGGGAAAGAACATTCCTTCTTTTTTTCTTCTTCTAATAACTGGCGCTGGTATCTAAAGAGAACATTGACACCACAGAGCTGTGACGTCTTTGTGCTTTTGCAATTGAGGAACACTTCTTCAAATCAATTCATTTGAGACAAAGAAAAGTTATTTGCAGACATAGGACGCATGAAACACAACTGAAAACCACTTCGTTCATTCTTTGCCTGTTCTGTGAGGCTGCGATCCCTCCACTGGATTTAGAGCCATCCTTGTCTGCTCCCTAATGGGCCTACTAAGAACGAAGCTCTGTGCTGGCTGTATCTCTCCAGGCAAGTCTCCCACAATGTTAATCTGATAAGGCTAGCTTTAAAAACACTCAGAACTCCTTCCAAAGAGTCTGACCAGAGGACTTCCAGAGTGACCACAGAGAGATAGGGCTTTGGGCTGGCTGTGTCTCCATCCGGATCTCTGTCTGAGCTGGTATTTGCTATGTAACCCAGCAAGGCCTGCAACCCATGGCAATCCTCCTGCCTTAGTTTCTGGAATGCTAGAATTGCAAAAAAGGAGCCACTAGTTTCTAAAGTAGTCTCTCTCTCTTTTTCCTTCCCTCCTTCCCTCCCTACCTCCCTCCCTCTCATCCTCCTTTCAAGCACCTATATATGCAGATGAACTGAGAGAACAGGCAGAAGCCACAGTTTGACATCAAGATGTCTTCTTCCATTGACTCTCCACCTTGCTTTTTGAAGCAGGGCCTCTCACTGAACCTGGAGGCTGACATTTTGACTATACAAGCAGGCAAGTGAGCGCTAAGGATCCACTCATTGCTGCCTCTACATCCAACCTTATGCTGGAATTAGAACCACGGGTTTCGCGCATCCTTGTGAGTAGTTTACCTGCTGGACCATCTCTCTAGTTTAATCTAGGTCTTTACTTCCCACTTCTGCCTCCTTTCTCCTACTAATTAGTGAAGACACCTCCAGAAAGAAGGAGACCAGAGACAGGAAAATTCCCAACTGGTAGGTGTTAATGGCACTGTCTCTGTTACTTTGTTAATAAAGTCTGCCCTTCCTCTCATGGGGTCTGTAATGGGTTCCTGAGAGACACTTCATTTCCTTGGACTTCCATCGGCTATTCTTGGGAAAGTTTGTAAATTAATGTGTTTGCACTGATGGTGAAGAAGACTTACATAGATGTTGACCTCCAGCCTTTTTCTCCAGAAACCTTTTTATTATCCTAGTTAGTCAGAAGCAGAAGCTGAGTCCATCAGCACTAGCTCCTTTCCTGCTCCCATGATGCATTGGGCCTGAACCATGCCTCTCTGCCCCTAGATTACCAGATGGCTACTTTCTGGATCATGGTCTTGCACAGCACATGGGCAGCTCTGGTCCAAGTGTTCAGAGTCAAGTTCTGAGCCTCTCAATTAGCTGTCCTCCAACTGCATGGACCTATGTTAATGTCTCCAAGAGGTTGTCCTGAGGTGCTCCTCCTTCTCCCTCCAACACGAATGAAGACTATTAACAGCACAGGGATAACTCCCTGAGATCTCAGACTCCACTTTCCACCTAGCCTTGGCCTCTTCACCTTTAATCCCTTTCTGTCCCAAAGCAGAGGAAGGGTTAAAGGTTGCAGAACTAGCTTTCAACATCCTTTGGTTGGTTCTGCTCAGTGGATCCCCCCACCCCCAAATATTTTTTAGTTCATTTTTGCAACATTTGAACTAAGGTACTGTTTATAAATCAACTTGGAATTTCAAAAACAACAGTTCAGATTGGTTTCTGGGGCAAATGTCAGTCTCCACCTCTGGAAAAGCAGAGCCAGGCAGACCTTTGGCACACCTGAGCTGAACTCTTGTCTTCAGTCTCTAGTCTTCTTCAAGTACTTGCTCTCAGAACGGAAGAGACCAGGGAGGATTCTAAATGAACTATGAGACTGTGTATCACATGGATAACCAAGTGATGTTGTCACTCACCCATAATGCCCACTCCTGTGTAGTTATAGCCACCAAGTCTTGGCCAGATCCAGAGAAAAGCAGGTTAAGTAACTACAGCAACTTTAATCTCTGGATCCTGAGATTGTGCCCTTAGAGTTTTCAGCTACACCTTTTGTCCTCTGGACACCTTGAATCAACACTACCTGTGACATGACAGGAGTATGAAAGAACAAATGGCTCATTGATAAGATAACATTTTTTTCTGAATTATTTTTTTTGAGACAGGATCTCACATAGAATAATCTGAACTAGAATTTGCTATATAGTTAAGAATAGCCTTGAACTTCCTATCTTTCCATCTCTGACTAGAAAAGTACATTTTAAACTTTGAGGCTTAATCAGTTACTGGTTACCACTGTTATGTCGGAAGTATTTTCAAGAGAACCTCAATCTTGAGATTATGACATTTATTTAAAATTCTTTATTTATGGTAAGTGTTCTTTTATGAGAAATGCATGCTCTAAAAGGCTCAAAAGTTTCCCTAATTTTTTTTAAGCAGCTGTATATATGTGACACTACTTATCTTTTAAAAATACATTTTTTCGTTGATTTACGTTTTTTTTTTCCTCCAAGACAGGGTTTCACTGTGTTGTGCTGGATGTCTTGAAACTCTCTTTGTAGACCAGGCTGGCCTCAAAAGCATAGAGATCTGCCTGCATCTGCCTCCAGAGTTGTGGAATTAAAGGCATGTGCCAGTATGCCCAACAAAAAGACATACATACAGCATTTTGTAAAAAGCAGTTTGTAGCTCAGCTGCTATAGTGCTTACGTAGCATGCATGAAGCCTGGGCTGGACACCCAGCCCTGACAGTGGTGATGCACACTTACAACTCCAACATCCTGGGAGGTGGAGGCAAAAGAATCAGAAGTTCAAAGGCATTCTCCATTAAATGACAATTATAGGTCAACCTATACTACAAGCAAACCTGTCTCAAAAAAAGAACAAATAAGGTAAAGGAAATATCCACGAGAAAAAATTATCAATTATGTAAAAAACAAGTAGTTTGCAAAGCAATCTTTGTAACTAAATGTGAGACAAGGGCCAAATCTCATTTACAGGGTAGTAGGTTTGACTCCTGCAAAACCATGGAGAAAGACAGAAGTGTCCCCTGAGAAGTCTATCTGTACCAGACTACTGTGAGGTACACTTGAATGCCACGTAAGTCTGAAAGTTGTTCTGACATAAAGAGGAAAAACACACACCAGGTGGCTTGTCCTGAAAGAGTTCTTGAAACAAATCAATGTCAAAGGCACAGAGCGAAGCAGAGCAGGCCAAGGGTGACTTATTAAGGCTTAGAAGGAAGGGTTTTGGCACAATCTCCTTCTCTGAGCAGGAACCCTGACCTTTATCCTTGCTCGATCTCTCTGGATTGCAAAATCCATGCAACCTTTTCTCTTCTGACCTAAGAGCTTCCCAGAAGAGAAAAAGGTTGGGGTAGGGACACTGAACAGGAGAGGAAATATGTGTTCTGTTGTCACTGTTTTCTGAGACAATCGAGAGAGATCAAAGGATAAGACATGATTTACAATGGAAAATTCTAGTTTCTACCTAGTCATTGAGTGTATGAGGAAGCTTACATTAGATTTTACTTAAGCACATTAAAAGCCAAGTTTGGAATGAGTTGTGAACACTTATCTAATAGGAGGCCACTTATCTAAATGGGTGACCCAAAAGGAGTGGTGGCCCAGATAAGACTGCCACAGGCAAACAGCCCTATGCCCTTGGCTACCTAAGAAAGCAGTTCATGTATCATTGCACACACACAGCCATACTAAGTCATTTGTGGTTTCTACTATGATTTTAAAGGAAAATGTTCAAGGGTGACATAACAGTTCTGTTTTATTTTTCATTTGGGAAGTAACTTAGTAGAATGCCTGCCTAGCTTACACAAAGCTTTGGGTTCAACCCCCAGGAGTGCATACACAGTAGCACATGACTGCAATCTTAACACAGGAAGATGGAAGCCAGATGATCAGAAGTTGAAACTCAGCCTAGGTTACATATGAGACTCTGTCAAGAAAGGGAGAGAGAGATATAGATAGCTAGAGAGAGAGAGAGAGAGAGAGAGAGAGAGAGAGAGAGAGAGGGAGGAGGGGAGGGGAGAGAGGGAAAGGGAATGTCATCCTGGGTTAAATGAGAGACTCTGTCAAGAAGAAAGAAAGAAAGAAAAAAGAAAGAAAGAAAGAAAAAAGAAAGAAAGAAAGAAAGAAAGAAAGAAAGAAAGAAAGAAAGAAAGAGGGAGGGAGGGAGGGAGGGAGGGAGGGAGGGAGGGAGGGAAGAAACAAAGAAAGGAAGGAAGGAGGAAAGAAAAAAAGGAAAGAAAGAAAGAAAGGAAGGAAGGAAGGAAGGAAAGAAAGGAAAGAAAGAGAGAGAGAGAAAGAGAGAAAGAGAGAAAGAGAGAAAGAAAGAGAGGGGGAAGGGGAGAGAAGGTCAGGTTGTTCATTTTTGCTTTAGTGCTGTTATGAGGCTCTCAGGACCAAAATTGTACCAGCTTGTGTGTCTATAATCTCTAAGTCTACTCATCCAATTTTGAATGACTAAATGAAATCAGTCCAAGGTGCTACAGAATTTATCCAGGGCATTTGGGAGAACTGGAGCCCTAAAGAAGATGCTTTAGAACTGTTAAACAGGAAACAAACCAGTGAATATTCTAGAAGATAACCCCGAAAGAAAGCATCAGTCTCCGTTTCCCAAGTAGAAGCAGCTCCGGATGTCCTACCTCTGACTGCATCAGACTTAAGCCCCATCTTCCCAATGTGATTGTGAATCTCTCCACTGAAGAAAAGAGAGCCTTCCTATTCTGCATTTTCCCACAAAGAAACTGAGCTCTAGGAACAGTGTGTTCACTCATCTCAAATTTGGTCTATATGCCTCTACTATATTTATTATTTTTTTTATTTGTGTGTATGTCTGTATGCACGTATATATGTATGTGTGTATACATGTATATATCTGTATGTGTGTATATACATATATGTTTGTATGTGTATGAATGTGTGTATGTATGTGTGTGTATGTGTATGTATGTATATGAATGAATACATGGGCCATGATATGTGTGTAGGTCAAAGGATTTGTGGGTATCTGTTCTCTCATTTTACCAGGAGAGTCCCTGGGATCAAACTCAGGTCACCAGGCTTGGCAGCAAGCACCTTTACAATTTAACACACACACACACACACACACACACACACACACACACACACACACACACACACGCCCTGTTCTATTTTAATCTGGTCAATCTCTCTTCATGTTCTTCCTCCTTTCCCCCAGGGAACAATGCTCTACAGGCAGGAAGTATGGAGTCAATGAGTGAACAAATGGATGTGCTAATAAACATGTATTGTCTGATCATATACAAATGCATCTGTATAACGTGGGAATACAATTATACTTTCATTATAATGCCATTTGCTTGAACACAATGTCATTATTTATTATGATAAACGCACTTTTACATGTTTAGGACTTTGTCCTAAATACAGAATGTTTTCACCACATTTATCTGATTTATTTCTCCCATAGTACTGCAAAAGAAATATCACCCCTCCCCCTCACCCCCCCAATGAAAGATAAGAGAGGTGCTGTGTCCAAAGTGCACACAACATAGAGCTGGGCTTGAACCCAAGGCTTGTCATATGTACATACTGAGCCGTGAGGAGGAAGGAAAAGGCTGTGCTCACTCATATACAGATTCTTGCTTCTGAAAATGTTGCTACGTGCAATGTCCAGACATGGCAAGTGACTTCACTCAACTGACAGCATGCTCTCTCTCCAGTTACAAGGTTTATGGTGGCTACACCTGATTTTGTTTACACAGTCTTAGGTCAGGACTAAGGTCAGGATAGGGTTTACACTTGTCTATGGCTATGTGATATCAAAAAAACTAATAGAAGAATGTTCACATTTGATATTTTTCCCTTTATATTTGCTGTATTCACAAAGATGCCACAATATTTTTCTCTGCCTATATGTCAACCCATGATATACTTGCTTGCTTATTTTTGAGACAGAATTCCACACAATCCAGGCTGGCCTCAAACTGAATATGTTGCCAAAGATGACATTGAGTTTCTGATCCTTCTCCTTTCACCCCCTAGAAAACTAGTGTCACAGACGTGTGCCACCTTGTTCACTTTTTGCTGTCCTGGGAATCAAACTCACAGCTTCCTGCATGCTACTTACCAACTCAACCAAGTCACACACCCAAACTCTTCTTGGTGACTTTGAAACAACATACACATATAAACATATACATAATCCTAAGAAAGATGATTTTTCCTCAAGCAAGCTAAGTTGAGAAACTTTCCAACCCTCAGAGAAGAGCATGGGTGTCTGCAACCACGTGGAGCAATGGTAACCCCTTTAGCCTGCTGTACTTGCTGGGTGTGTACCTTCTCACCCACAGCAACTAGCTGTGTGCTTTACGATGTTGACAACATCATAAAACTAAGATTACACCCTGGTGATGGTGGCCTACTTTGGAAGCAGAAGCAGGCAAATCTCTATGAGTCCAAAGCCAGCCTGGTCTACAGAGTTTCAGTATAGCCAAGAATGCACACACGTACGTGCATGTGTGCACATGAACACACACACACACACACACACACACACAGAGAGAGAGAGAGAGAGAGAGAGAGAGAGAGAGAGTTTCAAAAACAAAACAAAATGAGCAAAAACAATCAAACAAACAAAACAACTAAAATTACAATGGAATGCGTGTGTGCTTTTTCTGAGTTATGAGTTTTTCTTCTTTCCCAAATACCATAAGGTAAGCACAGCAGATAAGACATCTTGCTAGTTACCTTTAACATTCCTTCTCCAGCATAGGAATAGAATTTCAAATGCTTAGATAGCTAGCAAGCTAAAGACCTGGGTTGTAGCCACTTTGACAATAGAAAAAGACTAGAGTCAACTAAATCCCACCCAGTGGAATGTGAGAAAGAGACATTTATCATTTTTCTCAGTCTTTTGTTCAAAAACATGGAGAATGCGTACTGGGCCCTTCCTGTCTGCTGACATGAAATGTATAGAAGGAAAGCTGACAGACTTTTGCAATGAAAGAAAGAAGTACCAATTTTGATAAGAAAGGCAACACACTATGGCTACTATTTGTTATAGAAGCTTTTGTAAGTCACTGTCAAATACAGTAACATCCTCATGGATGCCCGATTCCTTGCTGTAGATGCAACCACTGAGAAGCAGCTCCGGGGCTTGGATGTCTTTGTTTTTACATTATTCTCCAACAAAGGGATCCTGCTTTGCGATCTTGCATTTCATTCCAAATCCTGTTGTAGACCGCCTGTTTAGACCAGCTAGTCAGTGTTTCCCTTATCAAGGATTGTATAGCTTCGGACCTGCCCAACTCATGGCTGCATTAGCTTGGTCCAGGAGGACCTTCTGAAAAGAAAGGTAACTTTGGTCTTAAAAAATTTGTCAGGTCATTTTTAACCTTAAGTTTAATGCCTTTGACCAACAAGGTCAAAGAGACTTTAGATGTAAAAAGAGAAACGGAAGATCCTGCACCAAGTACAATCTGCTAATGTCGTGAACTAGCTTTTCCCTTCCCCCTGCTGAGGAACACAGGAGTGTGCAGGGGAAATCGTGAGTTTATTGCCAACCCAACGAAGATAGCAGGAAGCAGAAGTCTATTTCAGACCCTTGAAATAGAGTTTTCATCCTTGCCAGGTAGGAGAAATCACCATTGGACAATTTCCATGGCTGTGGATGGATTCCATACAGAGATGGTACTAATCTTCTTTTCTGATCTGCTTTAAACAATAGCAGTAGACTCTTCATAGAGAGATTTTTCACATATTAACTCTTCTACCCCTCTATGGAGATACAATTACTTTTTCCCATCTTAGAGGCAAGACAAAAAAAAAATCAGCACAAATACGTTTTACATGTTTGTTCGTAAACTAAGTTTATTTTGAGAGGATGAAAAGTGACCGCAGGGTATTTTGAGAGCATACTGAGTGATTGCTGTGGAGAAAGTGCAAGAACTTCTGTTTTCCCCTGAAACTCTACCAACTACGCTGAACTTGTACTGAAATTGGACTACACCCAGCTAGTTGATGCTGCTTTACTGGCCAGAAAAATGCTCTCACCGTCGTCTCTAGAATGCAACTCTAAAGTTCCAGGTCTTCATCATATTCAGCTGTTCACTTTGCACTTCCCAGGACGCTTCACCTTTGAGTTGCTTATTTCTGTATAATTGATGATGATACTTACTGCTCTTCAATGTAGAAAGGAAATTAGAATTTAAATACCTACCTTTCAAAAAATCCATGCTTTTGTGAACCAATAGTTAATGACTCAAAAAAAAAAAGATTCACCAGATTTTGAAGCACTTGAGGAAGTAGAAAGAGATGGAGCTCCTCTACTGGAATTTAGATATATAGTCCCTTTTTTATTCAGATAGCCAAAGATATGTAGAAAAATTATAGATTGATAGTTAATAGATTGATAGATGATAGATTGATAGATAATAAATCAATAAATAGGTATCTTTTAATGTTAAAGTAATCTATTGCATTCTGTTGTCACAATGTTTTATGTCAATGTCACAGTACTGATACTTTGAAACCTTTCTCCCCCATGCAAACTTGGAGAATTCACATAGCTCTTCTTTAAATAATAGTTTCTCTTATGCTATGTGAGGTAAGATTTATAATTTCTTCTATTCTCATTTTCTTTCCATCTGGTAGAGAAAAGTGGTTAAAGGCCAGTAAGACAGCCCAACAGGTGAGGGAACTTGCCATGCAAACCTAAAAAGGATTCTGTCACAGGAACCAACCCAGAGGTGGGAGTGGAGAATCAACTTTACAAGGCTGTCCTCTGAACTCCACTCATACACTGGGTCATGAGCCTCCGCCCTAAAAATGAATAACAAAAGCAAATAACAAAAAAAGGAAGATGTTGCTAGATTTCTAAGAAAGCTTCATGGCACATAGAATTAATCATATGCTCTCATCTATCAGATGTAAGGGATTTCACTGAATGAGACTTCTGGGAGACCAGCTTAAGATGAGGAGAAACTCAGCTAACAGATACTATTTCCTTGAACTTTCTCGTCTCCTTTCTTTCACAGACGAAGTGATGTTAGAAGTGGTCATTTAGGGTGGGCTCCTCCACGAATAAACACAGCTGTCCATACATGTCCTGGAGGCCTACGTCCTGATACCATGTAAACAGGATAGTGGACATTGTTGTATAAAAGTCTGTTCTGATTTTGCTAATGGCCAAATAAAATGTCTAATTTCTACCTGATCAGATAAACAGCAGCAGAAGATAGGAAGATGTCTTAATTAGGGTTTTACTGCTGTGAACACACACCATGGACAAGGCAACTCTTATGAAGACAACATTGAATTGGGGCTGGTTTACAGGTTCAGAGGGTCAGTCCATTATCATCAAGGTGGCAGCATGCTAACATCCAGGGAGGCATGGTACAGGAGATGCTGAGGGTTCTACATCTTCTATTCTGCTAGCAAATACTGACTTCCAGGCAGTTAGGATGAGGAACTTAAAGCCCACACCCACAGTGACACACCTACTCTGACAGGGCCACACCTTCTAATAATGCCACTCTCATACCATCACAAAAAGTTTTTAACATATTGGGCTATGGCTATAAAACAGGGCTAAATACTCTGTCATCCAGTGATTAGCTATTTTAAACAGCTTCTGAAACAAAACAATCTGTTGGTGAATCAATCCTTTGGAACTAGGATTTAGCTACCTTTAAAAACAAAAACATCCATTCTTTACTTATTTCAGTAAAACTAATTTGCTCATTAAAAAAATAAAACATGCATCTATGATTTTCCCTTTAGATATTGTCAAGTCCATAAAGTATTCCATTTTATTGTTTTGTTTAGCTTTGGTTTTACATGAAAGCCGTGTTGCTCAGGATGATGTGCACTCAAGGGCATGAGTCTTAGATTTTAAAATGGAAACCAGAGGAGCCTCTGAACTGAAGATGTTGAAGAACACATAAAGTCAGCTGTCCAAGTGTGTTCCTACAATCCTGGCGCATTTGATCAACCCTTTCATGGAGAGTCTAAGCTCCAGGATAATTAAAACCCTCTCAAAAAGAGAGCTCAAGCTCTAGAGGCAGTTTTGTTGTGGGAATCTAGCCACTCTGTGATTGTAACAGAAGCCATTGCATAGAAAGGAATCCATCCATGTCTAGTATTATTAAATTGGTCTAAGGGATGGCTGCCAGTTGGGAAATGTCATAAACTCTTATAGAGAAACTATAGCGGTTGTTCTGCTAAATGGCTATAATGTGCTCATTGTGTTACCTTCTGAATAATAGCTTTTATGCCTGTAGATTACTCTTGCTGTTAGCTTTTATCAGAGAAACTTCTTGCAATGGGATGCAGGTAATGGAGAGATTCATAGTTAAAGTGAGGAGAGCAAGTTGACTGTTGAATACTCAGTCATAAACAGAACATTTATACCAATTTTTTCACAGCTCAGATCTTTGCAGAAAAGAGGACAGAAAGAAGGTAAGAGTTGGAGGAAGGAGTGAAATGTTATGGGATCCTGTCCTCTGGAAATGACTTGGTCATGTCACCTCTAAACTCACAGTGGCTGGGATTATCTTAATAAAATCTGCACAAGATTGGGCCTATTCTTATCCTGCCATGTACATAGGAGGAATTCATGACAGCTTGCTCTTTCCTGAGGCTCTCAGGCAGATAATGGCTGCTAGGGCAGAGAAAGCTAGGCTTCAGTGGTGAAGCCAGTGGTGCAAAGTCCATGCTCCTCTAAGCAACCCTAGCTGAACTTACTGAGAACACAGAAAGAAAAGAGGATATGAAAACAAAAGGGGTGTAGTAGAAAAGAGTAAGGCCTCAGTTCATCATGAGTGGGGAGGGAACAACAGAAAGGTAATAATGGGTGAATATAATAAACAATTGTCATAACGAAACACACAATTGTACGTAATTAATAAAAACATGAAAAGGGTAAAAAGCCAAAAGAAGTGTGAAAACTATCAATAAGAATGAGACTTTTGCTTATTGTTTCTTGTTTTATCCTGGTTGCTGTTGTCTTTGGAGGCCTGTTAATCTTTGAAGAGGCTACAGAGGAGTAGATCGGAAGCATTTGGGAGGTTGGGGACAATCTAGGACAAGTAGAAGGAAGGGATACTGTGTGTTTATATAATGGAGGAGTTAAAGAAAGGACTGAGGGAGCTGAAGGGGTTTGCAACCCCATAGGAAGGACAACAATATCAACCAACCAGACACCCTAGAGCTCCCAGGGACTAAACCATCAACCAAAGAGTACAGATGGAGGGACCCATGACTCCAGCCACATATATAGCAGAGGATGGCATTGTGTGACATCAATAGGAAGAGAAGCCCTTGGTCCTGTGAAGACTGTTTCTCCAATATAGGAGAATGCTAGGTTGGTAGGGTGGGAATAGATGGGTTAGAGGGGGAGCATCCTCATAGAAGCAGGAGAAGAGGGCACGAGAGAAGGGAAAATCAAGAAAGGGGATAATATTTGAAATGTAAATATATAAAATGTCCAATAAAAACTGGGAAAAAAAAAAGAATGAGACTTTTGCCAGTTCAGGTACAAACCTGTAATCTCAGCCACTTAAGAGGAAGGAGAATTACAAATTCAGGGCCTATCTATACTACAGCGTTAATTCAAGGTGAGTCTGGGCAAGTAAGTGAGACCCTGTTTCAAACTGTAAAGAGTAAAAAGGGGAGTGAGATTAATGGTGAAGTGTTTTCCTGGCATTCTTGAGGCCCTGAATTCCAATTCTATTACCATAAAAAAGTTACATATATTTGATATGAGCGACTATTGAAAATGGATCGTTCCTGACCAGGCTCTCTAACAGATACTAGGAACTGGAGGTAGGCCTTTTGACTGACTACCCTAGATTTTAGCCCAGGCTTTGGTTCTTTCTTTCAATCACTAGCCAGAGCATAAGAATCCCATACTTAAAGAAGAGAAGAATTCATTACTGAATTAGTTCTTCTTTTGTGCCCCTATTTTTTAAAATGTCTCTAGGCACAGGAGTGACAGCTAAGAAGTTAAGAACATTTAATATTCTTGTAAAAGGACCTGAATTCAGTTTCCAGACCCCCATGAATGCTCACAACCATCTATACGTACAACCCTTAAGGATCCAATGCCTTCTGCTAGCCTTTGTGGCACATGTTGGGCTTATATACATATAAGTAAACATTCATACACATAAAATAAATACATGTTTTAAAGATCTAATGTCTCTACTTCCAATAAATAAATAAATTTGAGAGGAATCTTTATGCCACTAAAAATATCTCATTGATGGATTCAAATCTCCTCTGTAACCATTTTCTATTTTGTATAAGGAATTATTACCAACCTTAGTGGCTAAAACAATAAATACCCAAGTATCACCTCATAATTAGGATCAGACACATGGGAAGACTGGGAGAACACATTGTGTCATATGCTTAAAACCTCATAAGACTGAAGTCAGGGCATCAGACAAGCTACATTTTTCTCAGGATCAAGCTTTCTTCTAAGCTCTCTCTGAATGTCAGTCAAATCCAGTTCCTTTGGCAGAGGACTAAGTCCTGGCTTTCTTTCAACTGTGTGCTTATCTTCCAACCCAAGAGCATTTCATGGATGCTTCACTTTCTAAAGAGCCTGTTTATGAGCTGGGGAGGGGATGGCTCAGTGGCTAAGAGTTCTTGCTCTTAACCCTAGCATTGGAAGGGCCCAGACAAGCATATTTCAAAAGCCAACCAGCTTTGCTAAAATGTTTCTTGTAGAAAACTATAGGAAGACACTCGGCATCTTGCTCTACATGTACACATTCATACACTCCTCTGCATGCATTGTATACATGAACAACACATGCTCATACATATGCACACATGTGCACACACACACACACACACACACAGAGAGCATACACTCCTCTGCATACATGAACAACACATGCACGTACTTACACACACATGTGCATACATACACACACACACAGAGAGAGAGAGAGAGAGAGAGAGAGAGAGAGAGAGAGAGAGAGAGGATAAGAGCTCATTATTTAGCTCCAAGTGAGGTACACACCTGAAGACCCAGTATTCAGACGCTTGGGCTACACAGAAAGACCTTATCTCAAAACAAACAAACAAACAAATAAAAACAAAATAAAAGATACTTGTAATCTTAGCACTCAGGAGACTTGGTCACATAGATCAGGAGTCCAAGGTCATTCATGTGAAACTTGGCCACAACAAGTTCCAAACAAACATGTTCTCGCTCTCACTTGACCAAAACCAAACCACCAAAGACAGCTAACTACTAAGCAAGTTGCTGATTTGATGAAGTGTGGCCCATCTAGGATAACTTTTGTGATTCTCCCAAGGACAACCACTTATAACCTCATTCTCCAGCCTCAGAATTCCAGGTCTCTGCGTCCGTCATTGTCAATATTCTCAGTTGTTGAGCTTGTATATTACAGGACTGAATCTTAGGGAGCATTTCAGAATGCTTCCTACAGCATTCTAAATCATTCCGTAGTTTGAAAACACAGTTAGTCTGTGGCCTGGCCAGGGTTACATAGTAGCACACTCATTTAATCCCAGCCCTTAGCAGGTAGAGGTGGGCAGATTTCTTTGAGTTCAAGGTGAGCCTCATCTACATATGAGCTCCAGAATAGCCAGAGTTATATAATGAGACCTTTTCTCAAAACCGAAGCAAAAGTCTGTAGCCTGAACTCACCTGAGCTATCTATCTGAAAAACAAGTAAAGGGTCTAGGGATATGTTTCAGCCTTGCACGTGCAAAACTCTGGGTTCATACTGGGATGAAAAGGGAGTTGTAATGGTTACATTTGGGTCACAGCTCTGCAGAGGGAAGAAATTCCCAAATTCTTACAAGCTATCCCGGAATTTCATTGTTAGCTCTGCATGGTCACCGCCATCTTGAAACTGGATGTTCTACGTGTTAGCAAGATGACACCTATGTTAGTTAGTTTCACTGTTGCTGTAGCAGAATGCCTGAAACAGTCAGCTTGTGGGAAGAAGGATTCCTCCAGGTTCCCGGTTTCAGAAAGTTTAGTGTATTGGGCAGGGAGAAGTGTTGGACAGAACAGCTCCTGCAGGGCAGGCTGAGATGCAGAGGTGGATCAGAATCCTTTCTCTTCTTCCATTCCATCTGGAGTTCCAGCCCATGGAATAGTGCTGCCCACATTCAGGCTGGATCTTCTTCCCTTTTTGGAAATTTCTTCACAGACATACACCACAGTCTTCCTAAATAGTCTCCTAGGGCATAAGTGATTCTGAGTCCAGTTGAGTGAATGAAAGCTCACAGCTCCTAGGTGTGGTTCAGGACAAGGGTTTGATTATAGATACGAGGGAGAGAACACCCAGAGGCATCGGGAACAGAACAACTGAACTGAGGGGTCAGGGGTGAAAGAGCAAGAGGGTCAAGAGGGAGAACCAGGAACCAAGAGCAGAGGACCAAGAGGCTAATTGCAGGTTTTATAGAGGAAAGAGAAGCTGGGGGAAGGGAATCCAAGACCAGCCCCTAGGTTAGAGATGTTTAGCATGGTGGGTGGGGTGAGAAGTGCTGGGAGGAGCCCCAGGGACTGAGTGAGCCTTGTCACCAGTTTCTCTGAGACCTGACGTTGAGTTGACAGTGAAGATTACCCATCGTGTTTTCCTCAGCCTAGAGTGGAAAAAGATGAACAACTCTGCCTGATTTCCTTGTAATCAACTCCCAGACCTTCACACATCTACTGGGGCTTAAGAGCATCTGCCTTCGCTCTGAATTTGATCTGGCGCTAGCAGCCATGGGGCAGCTGCCTCATGCGATTCTATCTCCAGTTCGACTTCGCAGCAAAGGCATTTCTCTTCATTTCCTGTAGGATCCCATGAGCTTTTATTTCGCCCACTGCAACTAAAACCAGCCCCAGGTGAACTGTGTTATTTTCAGATAAGAACGTCGAGCAGCATGGCAATTATAGCAGACTTGAAGCTAAGCAACCTTACCCTCAAGAAATGCTTATCTAATGATGTTCTAGAGAACTGTAGTCACATGGAAGGAAGAGCTAGGCAAGCCTTGGAAGACCAAGTTACTAATTACCAAGAGTAGAAGTTCATGTGAGGTAAAAAAGAAAAATCCTGATTAGCCTGTGCACTACTATTACAGAAGCAAAAACAGTATGATAGTTAATTTCATGTGCCAACTTACCTAGATCAACTACACCCAGATATTTAGTTCAATGGAGGTCAGAGTGTGGCTGTGACATTATTTACACATTTGCATATTTGTATGTATGTATGTGGAGGAGAATACATATATACACATGGGAGCCAGAAGACAAACTAGAACAATCTTTCTCAAGCTCTGTGCACCTCTTCTTAATTTTTTTCTCTTCTCTCTCTTTTATTTTTTCATTCTTTTCTTTTTGTTTGTTTTGGTTTATTTGTATGGGTTTCTTTCATTTCTTTTGGGGGCAGAGTGCTAAGATTCAGCCTCTCACTGTCCTAGTATTTGTCTAAGTTAGAGGAGTTATTCATGAGCCCCAGAGATCTGCTATATATGTCTTTCTATCACCAAGGTTGTAAAAGTGCATCAGCACAACCAGATTCTTTAAATTTTTGCTTTATTATTTACTTATTTATTTACTTAATTACTACTTATTTAATGTGTATAATTAGTTTTCCCATAGTATGTATGTGTCTAGTGCCTGAAGAGGTTATGGATTATTGGAAGTCACCTTGTGAGTGCTGAAGTTGAACTCAAGACCTCAAAAGACCAAGTACCACTTCACCTACTGAAGGGATTCTGGGGTTCAAATTCAAGTCATCACATTTTCAGGGCAAACAATTTACCAATTGAGGCATCGCCCCAGCTCAACGTATTGTTAGTTCATCATGTATCCCAGGCTGGCCTCAAATTCCCTTTGTAGAATAAAACGACTTTTGAATTCCTGATCTTCCCACCTCTACCTTCAGAGTGCTGTGATTATAGGATTATAGGTGTGTATCACCAGGCCAGTATTATGCAGACCTTAGGACAAAATCCAGGCTTCACGTACACTAAGCAAGCACTTTATCAGTTAAACTTTACCCTTGGCCCTCCTGAAGACTTTTTTTTTTTAAATACTATACTGATTTGCTTTGAGTTCCTATGAAAGGTAGTCTCCTCACAACCAGTTACAACCCCAGGAGAAAAATATGGACTAAAGTGGAAGAGGGAGTTCTGCCTTCAGAGTTTGAACAGGACTCTCTCTCGAGTCTCCATCTTATTACCGAACTTTACATTGATTCCAATTGGCAGCACCTATAAAGGCAAGAGGCAATTCTTTTGAAATCTCCTCCCATATCCTCAGATAAAGCAGAACTGTGACTAATCCAGACAGGGGAACAATTTAGCCATGACCTGGGTTGGTTTAGAGAACCATATGGTCTCTAAAAAGACTGCCTTGTGTTCCTAAAGCCACAGACTTGGAGACTGAAATTATGACGCTGTGTTATCTTATGGGTTGTTGAATTACAGCATTCCTGAATTTCAGCACCTCCTAATTTCTCTAAGTATCTCCCAGTCAGTGATTAGATGGGACACTTTAGGAAGTCGGGTGACTCATAATGCTCAAACTCCCAAATCCCTCTGGATTTCCCAGACACAAGCAGCCCTTCTTGATTTGTCTGATGAGGCCATTCCGATCTCTCTTGCGTTCCAGGCATCAGTCCAAACTGGCAATTGCCTCTTCCCATGCCTTTTACAGGAGAGCAGAGCTCTCAGCCTGTAATGATATGATCTGCCATCCTGACTAGAGCCTGTCATACCACTATGGTTTAGGTCTGGGCTTTCTCCAAAAGCACATGTGTTGAAGAATGATTTACAATGTAGTGGAAATCAGACGTGTGGCTTTGGATGTTCACTGGCTCATGAACACTTTCACCTCTTTAGCATCTTATGCCATGAATCTATTGTAGTGTAGAGGGCTATCTGGGGGGTGACACCACGGGGAAGTGGGCCCAGTATGAAGAAGCAGGACCCTGGTGACCTGCCCTGGTTTATGTTCTTCAGACTCAGACACAATGCAGATAATGGCCGTCTGACTGGAAGCTCTGAGCCCACAAGATACAGCACTTCCTTCTGGCTGATCTTCTAAAGGATTGTGTCACAGTACTAGAAAGCTGACAAACATGCACATCAATAATAAAAATAAAAAGAAGCCTGTGCAGAGAGACAGATCAGGAAGTAAAAGTGCTTGCCACTAAAATGGATGACTAGTACGGTGGAGGGAAATAGCCAACTCTGTCAGGTTGGCTTTCGCCCTTCACTCCTTTGATGTGGTCAGTGACACACACACACACACACACAGAGAGAGAGAGAGAGAGAGAGAGAGAGAGAGAGAGAGAGAGAGAGAGGGAGGGAAGCAGATATACACAATAAATAATAATAAATGTCATTTAAGTGTTCTTTTTTAAAAAGAAAAGCAATTCAGTTGTTAAAATGAAGAAAAAGTGAGGCAGACATGCCTCTAACCTCAAAATTCTAGAGGCTGGGAACAATATTGCCATATTTTGGTAAACGAGTGAGTTCTAGGCCAGTCTAGACAAAAAAATAAGACCCATACCACTATATATATTATAATATATTCACCAGTAGCAACAACAATAAAATAGCAAAAATGCTTCTACTTCTGAAGAACAGAAAAATTCATCAAACTCCTCCGAGACCTGAGTCAGTTAAGAAAACATGAAACCCATGGATTAGGGGCCTTGAGGAAGAACCCTACAGGGACAGCAGACAAGCGGTGGGTAAATCTACTGCCTGGCTTGTCAACATCTACTTTGCAAGGAAGACACTACCACATGAGACAAGAAAAGGCCATTGGGTGTTTCTGAACTTCAGCTCTGAGCAACAGTCTGTCCCAGGGAACCCAAACTCCTGCTCTGTTCACTGACTGGAGTGGTAGCCCAGGGGTCAGGCAGTGACTGAGTTTTGAAGACCTGGTTGGTCTAAGAGGAGACCTGATGTTGATGCCTCTCCACTTTTCAGAATTGTCTGAATGGATAAACTCAACTGTCAGAATCTATGCCATGGTAGAAATGGTCAAATGTAAACTCCTGGAGCTAGTCTCTCTCCCAAACCTTTAATCAAAATCAATAAATATAAACACGTTTTAGCAGTGGATGCCAATAATCCCTGAATTTGGGTGGAAGAGGCAAGAAGACCAGAAGTTCAAGGTCACCCCCAATCATACAGGGTTAAATGAGACTCTATCTCAAGAAAACAAACAAGAGCTGGATTCCATAAGTAATGGTCATGCTTTGAACCTTAAGGTCCTGAGTTCTGCCTTGAGAATCCACTGGTCTTAGTCAGGGTTATCAATGCTGTGATGAAGCATAATGGACAAAGTTACTTGAGGAGGAAAGGGTTTCTTTGGCCTGCCTTTCCATATTACTGTTCGTAATTGAAAGAAGTCAGAACAGAACCTCAAACAGGGCAGGAACCTGAAGGCAGGAGCTGATACTAAGACATGGACAGGTGTTGTTTTCTGGTTTAGTCTCTATGGCCTGTTCATCCTACTTCCTTATAGAATATAAGACCACCTGTCCTCAGTGGGTACTACCCACGATGAAATGGGCCATCATGCATCAATCACTAATTAAGAATATACTCTGCAGGCCTGAGAATAGCACAGTATTATTGAGGCATCAATTGAGTCTTTCTCCTCCCCAGTGACTCTAGCTTGTGTCAAGTTGACATGAAATTGGCTAGCACACCATGTAAAAGAAGAAGTATGAAGGAAGAAATATTGTTCTTTGATATTTACCTGATACAGCACATGTGTACACACACATGCACATACACACACTAATAATACATTTTAAATTCAATATATTTGAACACACATGGCACCTAACAGTGGAAGGATTTAAACCACACCTGGCTGTAGTACACACCCCAACATGGCAAAGAAGTCTCCTTGCTAGTAAGTAGTTCTAGTGATTGCAGTGAGAGACACTTGGCATGCACAGTGTGACTGTGGAACTTGGGCTGCCCTTCATGGACTATGTGACATTTAATGTCCCTCACTGGACTGTCTAACACTCTTCTGCATCCCATCATCCCGTGAAACTGTTTATGTTTGAATAACTTCAAGTAGGTTGGAGAAGCAACTGGGAAAGCTTATGTGCAATAGACCTCTGCCACACTGTTAGCATTCTTAGGTCATATCTGAGATCTTTGTGATCAGACGTAGGTCTGTGTACTGGAAGCTTTTCCCAAGGTCTCTGGCCCAGTGAGGTGCAAGGGTTCAGGCGAAGGGGAGAGAACATGAATAGGGAGGGGGGATTACCCCAGCGCCTCTGCTGCTGTAGCTGCCTCCACCTTGGTCTCCACTGCTGCTGCTTCAGTTGCTCCAAGATGCTGCACCAATCACTCTGCTCAGAGATTTGAGCCAGATTGAGCCAGCAGGAAGCTGACTAGCCAGTGAAGGATACAGGGGACATTTTCCGGGACAGCAAATCTCTTCCCCAAACGGCAGTGTTACAGCTCTTATGACAGAAACTCTCAGACAATGGAGCAGTTTTCACACACTTTTATTTCTAGATAGAATCCTTATATACAACTTTGGGGTGGGTCAGGGTCTGACAATTGGTACTTCCTATTGGCTTGGTCTGAGAGCTTGTACCTTATCTACATGAGGGCTTGGGGTGCTGCTCCTACATGACTGATGGCCACAAACCTACAGGGGTGTGCTGTGGGAGGCTGTAGCTACATGACAGGAGCTTGGTGTCCAGGAACAAGCAAAATGCCTACCATTCTTTCAGGGTCTCTGGGGTTTCTAGCCTTAGCTCAATGGTGAGCCAGGCTATCTTTCACAGCCCACCACGCCACAACTCGCCCTTTTCTTTTTATAAACAAGAGGTGTCATCAGAGTAACTGTCTCCTATGTTGGGAACAGTTTGATACTGAACCAAGACCTGATTGGTAGTGATCTTTGCAATGCTACTCATCTGCTGCTTTAGAAACTGAATGAGACAGTGTGCTAAGAGAAGCAAGGCTCCAATGGCTAGTGTGGGGTCAAGGAGGGGAAGAATCCAGGCTACCAAGGGGTTAGAGTACGAAAGAGAAGGGGTGTTGGGAGTATAGCATGCCTGGAGGTTCTCCCAGAGCTCTTCGAACATCTGTATATCTTGTTCTACTAGCCCGGATACATTGACAGAGAAATAACATTCCTCCCCCAGCAAAACACAAGTCCCTCCCTGTTCAGCATTCAATAAGTCTAGGGCTCTCCAGTTTTGGAGAGCAACACATGCTAAGTAGGTTATCAGGTGTTGAAGAGACTGAAGACTCTCTGTAGTGGAAGCCATTGCCTGGTTAAGCTTGTCTTGGAAGTCGCTGGCTGGATGTTGTGTTTGAACAAGGGCTGCTCCAGTGGTTCCTGTCACACCCAATGAAAAAGCAAGGCCTAATCCAATGAGCAGAGGGATGAAGATCTCTCTCTTCTTTCAACTTTCCCCCGTCTTCAAGGTGAGTTCTTCAGATCCGTGGAGATAAACCTGGGGGACAATTATCACAGCAGTGCAGGAACCTTGAAAAGGGGGTTAATACAAGTACCTGTAGTGCCTTTGCATCAGAGGAAAGCAGGAGGGTTAACACATACTGACTTAGTGGTGGTGTTACACGTCATGGGCACATGTAAGATGGGGTTTGGAGGAGGGTCCTACAAGGCAAAAGGGGGTAGAGGTAGGTCAAAGAGAGGAATGCCCTGTACTTTCCTCATGGGTAGGGATCCATGGAGGTGGAGAAGGGAAATATTAAAGCGAACAGTTGCTAATAATGGATGGGAGAGAGAAGCACAGAAAAAGCATTGGGAAGAGTTGGGGTGGTGGTTAAGGGAAGGAGGTCAGCTGCATATTGGATGTACTGTAGCCAGGGGAGGGTAGCTCGGAGTTCCTTCTGAGACTGATTTTCATATTGGATAATGGTAGCATGAGTAAAGACTGATTTGGAGGCAGGAATAAGCTCATGGGAGATGTGCAGGTCATCGATGGGGTATTTGGCATAGCCAAAGGGGTAAAGTTTACTTGTGATTCTGGTTCACCAACGTTCATTCCATGGATCACTAATGGAAAGCTGAAAATGAGTTTGAAGGTTGGCAAGCATGGCGCTGCCACGACTGGTGGATTCCATTCTGCAGGTCCAATATCTGCAACCTCCATATGTGGAGACCTCCTGGAGACATTCACCTGTGTTTCAGTAAGGAAAGCAGAGGGAAGGACTGGGGATGGTGGAGATGGAATCCAGGTGTAGGGGGATCCCAATCTTGGTTTGACATTCTTCAGTCCTGGGTTCCTATGACTTTCTTATGACTGTTGTGTCCGTTGTGGTTTCCCTAGCATAGAATCTCCAATGGTAGATAATGGGAAGACTAGGGAGAGGCTGGACAGTAGCAGAGGTAGAATGAAGAATGACAAAAACAGTCAAGAGAATATAAAAGATGGGAGCTTGTGGGAGGCACAATGCCTGGGCAGCAGTTACCAGGTCCTGGATATCCTTCCAGTAGATCTTTCTCTCCCTCTGGACATAGTGTTTCCGCTGCCTCCTCCTTTTCCTCTGTCCTTGATCTGCCAGCCAGATGTGGGCCATCTTCTTGGTTGGTGGGGTGGTGTCAGACATTTCTGACAGGAACCCAGATAGGCTTAGGCTGGTCTTGCAGAAAAACACTAGTGAACTCAGTTGGTACAGTATGAGACTCAATCTCAAGGTCGTGGATTCAAGCCTCACTTTGAACACCAGGTGTCGGATTAGTGGGGTCCCGTGTCTGCTCCACCACAGGGCATGGGCCGCTGGGGAGGCAGGGTATGGAGGGTTAACTATACTTACCCTACACTGTCGCTGGGCAGGTGTTGAAGCCCTGGGATACTGCTCTGGGGATGGGGAAGCACAGTATAAGCACAGGATATCGGAGTTGGTTCAGGGGTCCCCAGGGCTGCAGCGAGGCCTGGGTGTCTGGTTCTCAGGCCCTCAGTTATCCAGGCACTGCTGGAAGCCCGGAGGATCTGAGAATAGAGTAGGAGCCCACGGGCTGGATCTAGTCTGGAACTAATGGAGGGGAAAAGAAGGTGGGAAGCTCCAGCTGGTCCAACCGGAAGAGAGTCCTTAGCTTTGCAGCTGTTAGCTTGAGATTGGCATCAGTCATGGCTGGGAGCACAGAGAGACCTTCTGTGATAGATTAGACAGCGGCTCTAGGAGAAGGCCTTCTCTGTGGCTCCCTATGGCAGAACCCAATGAAAAGAAGGAGTTCATGGTTTTATGATATTTATTGTCATGGCAGAAAGTGGATGTGTAAAACAATTCCCCGCTATTCAGGGGGGCCCTGAGATTAAATACCTTTTGTAGGGAGGAGTATCTGGGAAGGAAAGAATATTGACCCTTCAGGCCTTTAGGTACCTCATTAAAATGAAGATCACGTCCTCTTTTTTTTTTTTTTTTTTAATTTTTTGAAGGTTTATTTATTTATTATATACATTGTAGTTATCTTCAAACACACCAGAAGAGGGCATCAGATCTCATTACAGATGGTTGTGAGCCACCATGTGGTTGCTAGGATTTGAACTCAGGACCTTTGGAAGTGCAGTTGGTGCTCTTAACTACTGAGCCATCTCTCCAGCCCAAGATCATGTTCTTTACATGTAGAGGGGCTTGGGGCATTGTCCTTATGTGACTGATGGCCTCTTTAGGGAGCTGTGGCTAGTGATAGGGGCCTGGTGCCCTGGAACAGGTGAAACGCTTATCGTCTTTCGAGCCTTAGTTCAGCCTGGTTCCTATCAGGCTATCTTTCACGGTCCTACAATCAGATGACTAAAAATCATATTCCTGCCTCTACTAGCATGTAATACTAACACACATCCCCAGGAACCCTTGTATTATAGATACATTTTTGTGTGTTCATATTTTATAGCATTATTTTATTGCTCTCCCCCTTTTACTTATTTATTCTCAGAAATTTATTTATTTTGAGAAATGAGTTTTGAACTCACTAGGTGGTTAAAGATAACTTGAGCTTCTGATCCTTCTGCCCCTCCCTCTCCAATGAGTACTGAGATTATGAATGTGAACCACACACCAATTTTATACAGTGCTAGTGATCAGATCCAAGGCTTCTTCATTCTAGGCACTTATTCTACCAATTGAGCTTCATTTCCGGCTACTTCTGACTGTTCTAATGCAGCTGTCAATCACCCTTGCCTACAAGGGACCAACGCAGCATGATAATCCTACTCGGAGGTAACCTTTCATCTGAAGCATAGAATCTGAGAATTCTCGTGACCCAAGTGGATAAACAAAACAAATGGTGTGTAGGTGGCTTTCAGAAGATGTAGGTGGCAGGAGGAGCTGCAGAGGTAGCTCAGTGGACAAAGCACCTGACACACAAATACAAAAAGCTACGTGGAATGGTAGCCTCTTACAATCTCAGCACAAGATGAGTAGAGAGACAGGGACTCCTTGGAGCAAGATAGGTAGGCTAGCTGAATCAGTGAGCTGCAGGGGTCAGTGAGAAGCCCTACTGCAGTACAGGAATATTCAAGGTAAACATCAACTTCGGGCCTACACACACACACACACACACACACACACACACACAAACATACACACGGAAACACATATACATGCACTCATAAGGAAAATTAAGGTGTCTGGACTAGATAAAGCCCTGTGGAGCTGGGATTGTTAACCTTTTGTTTTTGTTGTTGTTTTTTTAATCACTGTCTCCTCAGGAACTGTCAGATATCCTCTAGGAAGCCTGATTGTCACTTCAGAAAGGGTGTAGGCATGGGTCTATCAACCCAGCCTTTTTCTATAAATTCTGAGACCACAACAAGCATTAGCCCTGTCATGTCTTCATATCCCTAAAGGACTAGTCAGTCTCTTGGCAGCAGGCTACCCCAGGCTCCTGCATCTGGGGAGGGATAGAGTCTGTTCTCTCTGAAATTATACATTTTAACATTGTTTTTGTCCACTTGGTCTACCAAGCTTCTCTCTAGCCCATCTCTGACCTTTACCAATGTAACAGCAGTTCTGCCCCCAAGATCTTGTTTTATAGCAAAATGATTAGGACATTGGTCAGAAGCCTTTTAGGATGCTGCTATGGTTTGAATGTGAAAATGTCTGCAACAGGCTTGCATGTTTGAACAGCTGGTCCTCAGTCGGTGGCCCTACTCTCAGAGGTTGTGGAATGTTTTGGGACCTAGCTGACAGATGTAGACCTGCTGAGGCAGAACTTAGAGATTGTAGCCCAGCCTTGGCTGCACACTGCATCATTCTGCTTCCTGGTCTGCAGAAGAATGAGAGGGTAGCTACAAACTATGGGGCTACCTCAATGAGCCATGTGACTTCAAACTGTGGGACAAAACAAAATCCCCCGCCCCCCAAGTCACTTCTGGTCAGGGCATTTGGTCCCAGTGGCAAGAAAAGCATCAAAGTTTCTAAACAGCAGTGGGCTTATAACTAGTAAAAATGACTTCCTTTGGTTTAGTTCCTATTGGCAGGTATTTTCAATGCTGGGTTGCCTTCCTAGAAGATACAGAACATGACACAAAACAGAGACTAATGAATGTATTTCATGGTTTTATGTTTATTCCAAGCCAGAATACACAGACTTAGGAACCAAAATAAGAAGCCAGGCATGAGGAGGCTGAGGCAAGATCACCATGACTTCAAAGCCAACATGGGCTAAAGAATGAGTTCAAAGCCATGCATATGCCCCACCTCAGTAATGAAGCCCTCGAGTAGAAGAATTTGTAGTCTACCTCTGCCATTGATTCCTTCTATGTATGTTTTACTTGATTGCCCCAAGCTTCACTCTCCTGCCTTCTGCCATGTTTTCTCCTAAATGTGAATAAGAAACTATAATTCACACACACAGGCATGTCTAGTATAGAACCAGCTTCTGAAGAATGAAAGTCTGGGTTACACCCGATTGAAGACCCCAGTTAACTGAATCAGCACTTGCCTGAAATTGGAAGCAACACAGAATGCTTAATCAATGAAGAAAGTGGTAACGACTACAAAACTGTTCGCACAAAATACAGCTGATTCTGTTTACATTTGCTTTATCATGTCACCATGGTATGTATTTATAATTTAATCTATATGTTACAAAACATCAAGGCAGAAACAAGGGAACACAATTAGGACTACATATACTTGATCTGAGAACAGTTTTGAATCTACTTGTTCTGTGAGAGGGTGAAATCATCATGTTAGGAAAGGGGGTTTTATTCCTATTTAAGGGAAATGTCTGAGTTCAGGTAGTAAAGGTAAGTGAAGGTGCAAGCGTGTGCCTGTGTGTGTGTGTGTGTGTGTGTGTGTGTGTGTGTGTGTGTGTGTGTGTGTGTGTGTGTGTGTGTGTGCGTGCATGTGTATGTATGGGCCCGTGTGGAAGCCAGAAGGCAACCTTTGGGCTCATTTCTCATGTACCATCACATTTTTTTTAATTTGGCACTTTATTATTTATTATTTATTTGAGGGGTGGAGGTAGAAGCATACATGCTCTGTTCAGAAGACAATTTGTGGGATTTGGTTTTCTCTTTCCTTTTTTTTTTTTCGGAGCTGGGGACCGAACCCAGGGCCTTGAGCTTGCTAGGCAAGCGCTCTACCACTGAGCTAAATCCCCAACCCCTTCTCTTTCCACATGTGTCTTAGTTAGAGTTTCTGTGGCTGTGATAAAACAAGACTGTGGTGGTTTGAATAATGCAAAGTGGCACTATTGGGGGTGTGGCCTTGTTGGAGTGGGTGTGGCCTTGTTGGAGTGGGTGTGGCCTTGTTGGAGTGGGTGTGGCCTTGTTGGAGTGGGTGTGGCCTTGTGTGCAGCACTATGGGGATGGGCTTTGAAGCTCCACCCAGTGGGGAAGAGACCTTCCTCCTGGTTGCCTGCAGAGGAGAGTTTCCTGCTGCTGGGATGGGATGAAGACAGAATTCTCAGCTCCTCCAGCACCATGTCTGCCTGCCTCCATGCTGTCATGCTTCCCCCCACAATGATGATGTGCTGAACCTCTGAACCTGGAAGCCAGACCGAACTAAATGTCCTTTATAAAAGTTGCCTTGGTCATAGTGTCTCCTCACATCAATGAAATCCTAAGACAATGATCAAGCAACTTGGAAAGGGAAGGTTTTATTTCCACTTGCAGCTGTCAGGATAAGCTCCCTTACTGCTGGAAGTCAGGGCAGGAACCCACACACAGCAGGAGCCTAGAAGTAGACACTGAAGCAGAGACTATGTCTTGTTCCCCATGAATTTCTCAGTCTGATTTCTGATAGGACTCAGGAACCACAGTCCAGAGATGGCAACCCTCACAGTAAGTTTGTCCTTCCTCATCAGCCATGAAAATGCACCACGGACCTACCCACACACCAAACTAGCTGTGACATTTTCCCCCTGCCCCCATGACATTTCATCTATGGGAAATCCCTCTTTCAAAATAACTTCAGCTTTTGTCAAGTTGACATAAAACTAGCTAGTACAATGTGGGTCCCAGGGATTAAACTCAGGTCTTCAGGCTTGGTGCAAGCATTGTTAGCCACCAAGGCCTTTTTCAGCCTCACCTCTTTTTGAAACAGGGTCTCTCACTGGGACCTTGGGCTCACTGCTTAGGTTAGGCTGGCTAGTCAGCCAGTGAGCCCAGTGATGTGTACTGTTTCTCTTCTCCAGCACTAAAAATACAAGTTCATGCTGATTTTCCTGTTCTTTTATATTTGTTCTTGGGAAGAGACAGACTGAGCCATCTTTCTGGTCTGTGTTCCTATTTCCTATAAGTTTAGAAAATGGATGCACGTCAGACTAACAACAAAACTCTTTTGTGACTATTCAAAATATTTAAAAGACTTTGTTTGGTTTTGATTGTATGGTTTGACCTAGGGCGTGGCACTATTAGGAGGTGTGGTCTTGTTGGAGTAGGTGTGGCCTTGCAGGAGAAAGTATATCACTTTGGGGGTTGGCTTTGAGACCCTCCTCCAAGAGACAGTCCTCTTCTGGCTGCAGCTGGATCAAGATACAGAGTTCTCAGTTTTCTCCAGCACTATGTCTGCCCCGATGATGCCGTGCTTCTCACCTTAATGATAATGGACTAAACCTCTGAACCTGTAAGCGAGCCCTAATTAAATGTTGTCCTTTATAAGAGTTGCCTTGGTTATGGTGTCTATTCACAGTAATTGAAACCCTAATTGAGACAGATTGTTTTTTTTTTTTTTTTTTTTTTTAAAGATTTATTTATTCACTTATATATGAGTACACTGTAGCTGTCTTCAGATACACCAGGAGAGGGAATCGGATCTGTTTACAGATGGTTGTGAGCCACCATGTGGTTGCTGGGAATTGAACTCAGGACCTCTGGAAGAGCAGTCGGGTGCTCTTAACCACTGAGCCATCTCTCCAGCCCCGAGACAGATTGTTTCTTACTTTGTCTTGATCGTTTTACGTTCAATCTTAAAACAGTTACTTTATGACTGTTAAAAATCGTGCAAATTGGGCTGGGATTGTATGAGGCTTAATTGGTAGTGTTTACTAAACATGCTCAAAGTCTTGGAATCAATACCTATCATAAACTAAGAGTGGTAGTACACACCTATAGTCGTATATTCAGGAGGTAGAGACAGAAGGATCAGGGGTTCCCGGCCAACTCTGACTGTATAGCAAGTTGAAGGCCAGCTTGTACTACATGAGAGGAAAGGACACATAAGCAGTTAGCTACCTGCCTTCTGCTATAGGGGACAATGGTGTAGATGCACAGAACTGAATTTTGAATTGTACAAATTTGGAAACTTCTTCCTGCATCCAGCAGAGATCCTGTTGTTAGCACGAGTAGCAATGACTCTGCCAGCCTCTTCCTCTGGACTGATCTGTGGGTGTTTATGAAGATGGTAGTGCTGTTACATGACGCCACTTTTCATGAGTTTACTTCAGGATTTGCCCCAACTATTATTCCAAGTGGCCTAAGGAGTTTTTCTAACTCTGATCCTATGTAAGGACAGCTATGGTTATCATTTAAACTAAAATACCTTTGCAAGTAAGCAGGTTCCTGCTGAAAGTTTCAAGGGTAAGCAAGCCAGGCCTCTGCTCAGTGGAAGGCATGTTGATACAGAGCTAAGAGCGCTCAGAACCTTTACTGCTTAGCCAGGATAGACTTCGCTGTTTTTAATTAAGAATCCCCTCCCCCCAAAAGCTATATGCACTCTTTCCAGTGGAGGAGTTTGGAGACAACTTTCAGAAATGGCACCTTACAAGGGGAAAGAAAGGAAAGAAGAACAAGTCATTAGCCTTAAACCTCAAGTGGCTGAAGGAGAAAATGTATTTGGTGTCTGCCACATCTTTGCATCCTTCAGTGATACCTTTGTCCATGTTACCATTCTTTCTGACAAGGCGTCCATTTGCCAAGGGACTGGTGGGATGAGAGGAAAGGCTAACTGTGGGGATTGTTCTCCCTATGCAACCATGCTGGCTGCCCAGGCTGTGGCCCAGAGGGGCAAGAATCCGGCATCACTGCCCTGCATATTAAGTTCCATGCCAGAGGGGAAAACAGGACCAAGATCCCTGGTCTTGGAGCCTAGTCAGCCCTCAAAGCCCTTGCTTGTAAGAGATGAATATTGGATGGATTGAGGATGTCACCCTATCCCCTCTGACAGCACTTGAAGGAAGGGGGATCATAGTGGTCACTGTCTATAAACAGGGCTTCTCAAATTCGTTTCTGTTAAGAAATTGCTTTGGGTAAGTGAAGAAAAAACTATATTTATATATGCGAGAATGTGTGTGTATATATTTAATTACCTAAATAGACCCTGTATGCTATAATTGTATTTATAGCATAGGTAACATATTCTATTCTGCATATGTTTAAAGAAAATATACGTTAACTTAGATTAATAGACTCTGCTATATCAATATTGGGCCTCTTAATGTAGCCATATGCTTGTTACCTCAAAGAATATTACCCTGATGTTCTAAGCTGTTAATGAGACTCAGAAACGGAAACACAGTATCTCATTATAACATTTTTGTAAACAGTGATTTGGTGACTTACAGGTGAGTTGAAGTATGTTAAATAAAATATTACCAGGAAAATATATATGTTGAGAAATTCATAATTTGGCATCTTTTAAAAGTGATGTCAGTTTGCTTGTATAAATATAGTTATTCCATGATAGAGATATATAGCTGTGTGTGTACTAACATCTGCGCTCTGGGCTATAAATGTATTTGTTGGACAGTACAAGAAGAATCTAACTCAAGTCTCTCATGGCATTCTAAAGTCTATGTTCAAGCCACATGACTTTCATCAGGTACTCTGCTTAGCTGAGAAGCAATAAGCAAAACACACATGATCCTGGGGTGCAGAGGTGACCCCAGTACTCTCAGAAAAGAAATAAATTAATGAGATTATAATACCAGGAAACACAGCCACAAATGTTGCCAAAGGCCACAAAGAGCCTTCTGTGCTCTGGGGCCTCAGCAGTTGGGGAAATGGATCTGCCAAAGTGATACTGGAGTTGAAACCTGAACGTGACATCAAACTACTCAGTGTGCAGTGTCCCCTCTCAGGGTAGACAACTGTGCAAACCAACAGGAAGCAGCACTGACTCTGAACTTATCTCACCACCGTGAAAGAAGACAGTGCGGCCGGAAAGGCTACTCAGCGGCCCTCACCCCTCTTACTGGAGTTCTGTAGTCCAGACACAGGTCAACATAGCCACAGTTCTGTTTTTATTGCTTAACCTGGGCTCTGGGCATTGAATTTCACTGTGAGACTCACACA
The DNA here is from genome assembly GCF_011064425.1 of Rattus rattus. Lineage (NCBI taxonomy): Eukaryota > Metazoa > Chordata > Mammalia > Rodentia > Muridae > Rattus > Rattus rattus. Next base: position 133,206,290 of record NC_046156.1, read on the forward strand.
CCGAATGCTTTTATTTGCTGAGCCATGTTCTTTATATTTAAAGGAAAATGTAATAATTTGTGTGTGTGTGTGTGTGTGTGTGTGTGTTAGATAGAGAGAAAACTTACAGGAAATAGACTACACACAAAAAACAAAACCCACTTACCCTAAAACACAGATAAACATTTTAGCGTGGATATAGTATATAAGCAGACTCAGTTTAAAATAAAAAAAAGAAAATGCCCACTGAAGGGGAATTCATTGTCACTTCATGCCTGTTACATCTAAAGTCCAGTGTTCAGTGCACTAGTGCTCTGGGATGAGCTCCAGGAGGCCTAGGGCTGGTAGAGGGCCAGCTCACCTGGAAAAACAGCCCTGGGCCATTGCTTTCCCATCCATCTCTTGCACAGTAAGCCTTCTGGAACGTAAGCGTGCAGGAATGCTCTGGGGGAGGGGAAAGGATCATGGGCTAGTACACATCTGGTAAAATATCAAAGTCTCCAGAACAGTTAGAGTGGTAGGGAGTCTGAGGGCACCGCAGCTATTGAAAGGCCCTCAGCAGAAGACACCTGTGTGTGTGCGTACAGGCTGCCAAGGTCCCCTTCCTTTGCTCCCATCAGTGCCTGCGTGTAGCAGCTCTCCTACCTTTCAAGATGTGTTTGATCTGTCTCCCAGCCAATACAGCCATCTTTCTGAAGCCTCAAACCACCTGTTTAAAATAATAACCCTAAAGGAAGCGATAAGAGCTGTTCTTAAAGAGTTGTCGTGGAAAGATCACATTGCACTTGACAAGAATGTCTTTTTAGGATTCAGTACGGTTGATTTTCCTCAGTGTTGGAACTGAATGGTGTCTGTTGGTTAAACACCTGCTGCACTGCCTGCCTTACATTTTGAAGCCAAGGGATCGGGATGAATCTGTCTTCCTTCGTCACAGATGCATTCTCTGTGGCAAGTGCTTTCACTAGCAGAGGCACCTGGGAACCAAATGGGAAAAGGACAGCTTTCTCTTCTATTCATGGGGGAAATTTACCACCAAAAAACAACCAGATAAGGGCGAAGATAATGAATGCCTTGCTTCATCCAAGGACGATGGCAGTCTCCCAGAAAAGAGACACAGAGGCAGCTCCTAAGTCATCTGGCCTTCTGCCTACAGGAACTTTCCAGATTTCGTTCTGGAAATGTGGACCTCAGCAGAGCATGGTCAATGGCAGTGAACTATAGGAATGCCATGATGACTAAAAGAAAGGGAGCAAACACCACAGAAATGTCTTTTCAAGAGATGGAGCGCCCTCACACTCCCTATCACTGTAATTGTTCTGGGCACTTTCTTCATGTGGCTGTTAACAAGTGCTCTTTGCAGAGGACCTATGGTCAGTTCCGAATATTCACATTAATTGTCTCCTAACCATCTATAACTCCAGCTCTAAGGAATCCAATTCCTCTGGTCTACATGGGCACTTTCACTCATGTGTACACACACATATAATACAATTAAGTTTTTTTTTTTTTTTTTTTTTTTTTTTTTTTTTTTTTTGGGCTGGGGGACCTAACCCAGGGCCTTATGTACACACACCACTGATAATAACAAATACAATTAAATATGAAATTTAAAACATTAGATTCCAAATGCTAGTAGTCCTGAAGATAAGAAAACTGATAAAAATTAAAATGTTACAAATAACAAAACAAAAAATATAAGTCTGATTAAAATAAGCCTATTTTACTTTAAATGTATTAATATTATTTTATTTTGTTTGAGAGAAAGTCTCACTATATAGACAATCCCATCCTGGAATTCAACGTGTTATGCAGCCTTTTACTGGAGGCAATCCTCCAGTAACTTAAGGCTACTTTAGATCTGACATAACAAAGTACAAAAGCAAAGAGGCCTAGCTTGGGGCCCACACCAAAGTCTCAGCAAGTGGGAGGTACAGAAGGGAGAATTAGGAGTTAAAGGTCATCCTTGGCTACAAAGAAAATTGGAGGTCAGCTGGGGATACCTGAGACCCTGTCTCAAAAAAAAAAAAAAAACAAAAAAAAAAACAAACCCACAGGAGCAAACCTCAAATAGAGCACACTAATACTCATTTAAGTAGATAGCAGCTCACAAAAGGAACCGTTGAGGTTTGATCTGTTGCTATGTCGTGTAATGCTAAATTCTAAGCCGGAAGTCTAGGCAAGTTCTCAGGTTTACAAGCCTTTGTTGTGCAAACCTTGTTCCTTAATTCAAAACTACTGGTTAAATAAAATTGGCTACAGCCAATTACTGGAAGGAGGAGAGATAGGTGGGTTTGGAATGCCCTGGTTAGAGGATAGAGAGAGGAAGAAGAGGACTAAGGGAAGAGAGGAGGAAGCCACCTTGAGGAAAGAGGAACATGGCCAGGAGAAACAGTAAATATCTGGGGTACACTGCTGGGGAGGTGGCCAGGCCAGTAGTTAGGTTAGGGTTACTCTCCATTAATTGTCAAAAGCCAAATAAAATAAGCATAGTCTGAGTCTCATTCACTTGTAAGCTAGTCAGGGGTAAGTTTAAATTGGTGGTACCACAAAGAACAGCAACACTGTAAAAGGAAAGAGAATTCAAGATAAGTATTCTAGCTAGGGTTGCTGTCTTGCTTTTTGGTTTTGTTGTTGTTCATTTGTTTGTTTGTTTGTTTGTTTGTTTTGCTAAAACGAAACATCATGATGAAAAAGCAAGTTGGGGAGGAAAAGGTTTATTCAGCTTACACTTCCACATTGCTGTTCATCTCTGAAGGAAGTCAAGACAGGAGCTCAAGAAGGGCAGGAACTTAGAGGCAGGAGCTGAGCAGAGGAGAGTCCTGCTTACTGGCCTGGTCCCCATGGCCCATGGCTTGCCCGTCCTGCTTTCTTTCGAACCCAGAACCACCATCCCAGAGATGGCACCACCCACAATGGGCTGGCGACTAACTGAGAAGATGCCTTACTCCTGGATCTCGTGGGCATTTCCTCAGCCGAGGCTCCTTTCTCTCCGATGATGCTTGTTTGTGTCAAGTTGACACACAAAAACGGTCAGTACAGTAAGAGATTTCAGAAACTGTTTAGAAACATTATCACAATATCCATTGTAGGTTATGTATATATTTATGACAGCCTCACTATACAGCCTCACTATGCACTGGCCTGCACTTCCAGGCTGGCCTTAAACTTACTGCAGTCCTCCAACATCTTCCTTCCCACATGCTGGGATTACTTTACAGTAGTGAGTCATCATGTGTGGCTCATATAAAAAACATGTAGACATCTGAGAAGCAAAAACCTTTACTGCAGAAAATGTAAGGTCCTTAGAAAAGATAACCACAGCGACAGTTGGAAGTGCTGAAGAAAAAGTAAATGGAGCGAAGACAGAAATGGGAGCTGTAAGGACCCACACACTTCCAGGGCCAGAGGAGCAACTAGTCCAGGTAAAAACTCACCAGGAGTTCTCAAAAGATTAGGAATGGCACAGCAAAAACAACAAACACTTCTGAAAGTAAAGAAACCCCAAGTAAATGAAGATGGAATGGGATACAATGTGTTTATTCATTTTCCCGGTACCCAAGGTTGTGATCATTAAATCCCCTCCAAACTGAAGTGTAGATTCAATGAAATTCCTATCAAGTACCAGCAGGCCTCCTGGCCCACACAAATTAACAAATGTTTTTGACATGGATAATTAATTATATAAAAAAAAAAAAAAAGAATGGGGTTGTCAAAATAGTTCAGGAGGAAAAAAAAAAAAAAGCACTTGTAGTCAAGCCCTAGGTTCCATACACAAGGCCTGCATGGTGGAAGGAGAACCAATCTGATAATTTGACTATTTAAAATTGTTTGTGGATGACTGTTTTTCCTGTGTATATGTATGTGTGCTACATGTGTGTGCCTGGCCCTCTCAGGGAAAGTCATCCCTAACATGAAGGTATTCAGTCAACTTTGCAGAGCTCTGTAGGGGAGGGTTCAGCCTTTCTCAGTGAAAGATTTCATCTTCCCAGCTGTGGGAGGGAGAGAGCCCCGTTGGTGCCTTTCCTCTAGTACCTACACATAACATCTGGATAACAACCTCATAGAAAGCCCAAGGGCAAAATGCTCAGTGATGCAAATGCTTATTTTCTGACCCATAAAAGAGGGATTGGTTTTATGGTTTTGTTGTTGTTTTTATTTCCCAGTATCCTTATTTTCATTTTTTGGTTTTGTTTTGTTTTGTTTTGCCGGGTAGGGGTGGGATGGTAGTGAAGGGGGCGGTGGCACAGGGTTTCTCTGTGTAGTCCTTGCTGTCCTGAAACTCACTCTCTGTAGAACAGACTGGCCTCAAAATCAGAAAGTTGTCTGCCTCTGAGGATTCAAGGTATGTGCCACGACCATCCCGCAGTATCTTTCCTTCTATTTTTCTTTTTTATGTTATTTGTGGTGGTAATGGTACTGGGGATTTGTTGGTTTGAGTCATGGCCTCATGTAGCTCAGGCTAGTCTCAAACTTGCTATGCTGGTCAGACTCACCTTGAATTTCTTATCTTCTATAACCTGTAGTCTGGTATTACAGGTTACAGCCAGCACTCTGTTTTAATATCTGTAATTGACTGTAGCCACTAAATTCCGGCATAATTTCTTACCCAGTAGTAAATAACTGACATAGATTTCCAACTGTAGGGTTTATTGTAGGAAATTAATTTGATAATATGGGCAGCTTGCTAACAAGCCTTGTAAGGCTTTTGCTGAGGGGGGGGGAGGCATGTCTTAAAATGGAACTTATAGTGTATCTGGAAGGCAGTTGGAAAGAAAACTACCAGAAGCGACCAAGTAGGAACAGCCAGTATAATCTGGATGAACAAGAGATTGCTTTATCTCTGGGTGCCTCCAAAATTAAAGAAGCATATTCCAGAGGAAAGCTGGTACCTCTTTTAGAGAGTTAAACATACAGGGAAGCAAGAGTCAGAGAAGCTGAAGTAAGGAGAATGGGAGTGGATCTGGACATACTTGGCTGTGCCCAGAGCAGAGAGGAAGCCAAAGAAAAAGTACAACACACACTAGCTACCGGATGTAGACATGGAATGATGTCTACATGCAACTCCACAGAATAAAATAAAAAGCAATGTGTCTGCTGCTTAACTTCATCAATTTAGGGCTATGGGGGAGACAGGATTTCATGCAGCCTTGCTGACTTGGAACTTGCTGTGTATCCAAGGATGACCTTGAGCTCTTCGTCTTCCTGCCTCTGCCTCCTGAGCTCTAGAAGAACAGGCTTGTGCCACCACCAAGGGTTAGCATCCGCCTTCAAAATTTCACTCTAAGTATTTCTTTCCATCCACTATATCCAGAAACAAAGAAAATTCTGGAAACAATACTCTCTAGCCATATTCACAAATTGCAAAATCACTGCAGATCAAGGTGGATGATAATGTTTGGAGCTAGACCTTAGAATGTATATGGGGAGCTTTAGTGCAAACTTTATAAAAATGAACAAAGAAAAGCCGAAACTGAGTAAGTGAAAACTCAAAGCAAGCCCCTCAGCTCACAAGGAGATGGACAAAAGAAACCAAAAGTAGTGTAGAGGTTGAAACTAGTGTTGGCTCTGTTGGTCGAGGGCTCACCTAGCACTCACTGAGCTGCTGGCGTCATTCTCAGCATTGAGTAAGGCAGGCATTTGTGGCTGCTTGTATTCCGAATACTAATTAAGTTCCCCCAAAAAACTGTTTGTTGTATGAGAGGGTCTGGTCTGCATGTAGCTTCTTGGAACCTGCCCCCCAGTTGGTTCTGATTGGTAAATAAAGATGCCAGCAGCCAATAGATGGGAAGGACAGACAGAGGCAGGCTTTTAGGATTCCTGGGCTTGGGACCGGGAGGAGAAGAAAGAGATACCATGGCTGAGAAGAGTGAAGGACAGAGAGGCAGAGCCACCATGTAAAGGGGCTGGGAGAGGGCAGCCCAGGGCGCTGCGCGATTGGCTCAGGAGCAACCAAGATGGAACATATAAATTAGTAAGTAGTAACTCGGAATTATTGGTGCGAGGTAGATTCTAGCAGCATGGAGGCTAGGTAACTGCCCAGCTCTTGGGCAGCTTAAGGCATATTAAAATATAAAGGCTGTGTGTTTGTCTTTCATTTGGAAACATAAGCCACTGAGATGGGTAATAAACCCTGCACTGGAATTTAATTAAAATACTAATACAAAAGGCATGGTGAGGCATGACAATATAGGATATAGGGGCACTCAGGATATAGGGGCATGAGAACTAGTGTCATCTTCCTTCAGGTCTGTACTGAGTTCTAGGCCAGCCTGGGGCACATGAGAATCTATCTCAAAAGAATGATATATTATAAAAATATAAGATACTGGTACTAAATAGAGAATCTGACTTGGCATTCTTTTTATAAAAACTAATTATCAATAAGCACACAAAGAAAATATTTCAGTACATCCAATGAGTGAAAAATAGGTTGGGAATCCAAATTTGGTTGCATACATCTGGAATCTCAGTACTGTGAGAGTACAGGCCGTAGGATCAGCAGTTCAGGGTCAACTTCAGCTACATAGTGAATGCTAAGCCAGCCTGGGCTACATGAGACCATGTCTCAAAAAAAGAAGATAGCAAAGAAAAAGGAGAACGAGGAAGAGAAGTTGCTCAGATGTAGGTCTACAAGCACGTGATCAGTTCATTTGACACAAATATGTGAAGATAATTCAATAGCAAAGTAGCAGTTGTTATGGTTGAAGGGCTCTCTAACAGGCCCAAGTAGGACGAACATTGAGTACTCAGGTTTTGCCCTTTCCCTTCCTTCTCCCGTCCTAAACCATGAGATTACATTTCTAAAGCTAGCCCCCAAGGTCTATTCCCTTATTTAACCACTGACTTGTTCCTGACACAAAACGCCAAGGTCCAGCAACCAAAATTCATTATTTGGCTACACTAGCTAACCTATCCAATCAGGATTTACCAACTCGCCCTAGCATAGTTTGCCCTTTTCCTCCTTAAAGCCCACTTTTGCAGAGACACCTGATGCTTGCTGTCTGCTTTGTCAGACTGAGAGGCAGCACGCCCCTCCTCCACCCATCCCCTATTCCACCTTCATACCCCCCTATTTTTTGGAGTAATAAATCTCATGCTGAGAATTTGGTGTCTGGATGTGTTCTGTAGTGACTTGGCGGTGCCCCCTTTACAATTGTAGTGTTAGGAATTGGACTCCGGTTTTGCACAAAAGCAAGTGCTCTGACATAGGGCTGTACCCGAAATCCTTCAAGAATAACTTTCTAGATGGATCTGCTAACTGTATGTGATGATCTATGTATGCTCTGCCCAGGAAATGGCACTATTAGGAGGTGTGGCCTTGTTGGAGTAGGCATGGCATTGTGGGTGTGGGCTTTAAGACCCTCATTCTAGCTGCCTGGAAGTCAGTATTCTGCTAGCAGCTTTCAGATGAAGATGTAGAACTCTCAGCTCCTCCTGCACCATGCCTGCCTGGATGCTGCCATGTTCCCACCTTGATGATAATGGACTTGACCTCTGACCCTGTAAGCCAGCCCCAATAAAATGCTGTCCTTATGAAAGTTACCTTGGTTGTGGTGTCTGTTCACAGCAGTAAAACCCTAAGTAAGACACTGTATAACTATGTCTCCAAACTAAGGAAAAAGGACCTTGAAAAAATTATATTAAGCATTTATACCATGAATCATAAAAGAAAAATATAAATGTACTTCACCAAAATTAATTTGAGCCTAGCCTTTAATGGCTGAGCCATCTCTCCAGCCAAAAAAAAAGTACTGATCTTTAAAAAAAAAAAGTACTTCTCTTCAAGAATAAATACTGTTAAGAAACTGAAGAGTGGGGGTTGGGGATTTAGCTCAGTGGTAGAGTGCTCTGAAAAAAAGAAAAAAAAAAAAAAAAAAGAAAGAAACTGAAGAGTGAAGAAAGAGTATTGTGAATTGCAGGCCAGTCTGAGCTACATAGCAATACACCTTTGAAGCCACAGGGGAAATCTCTTTGCCACTCACGTAACTTGTAACCAGAATCTTTACAAACTAATTAAGAAGACAAATGTCCTGATCTCAAATGAGGCAAGATAGGAGATGGCTGAGTCACTGAGGCCAATTGCCACCAGCCTAATGACCATGTTTGATCCTGGGACCATGTAGTAGAAGGAGAGAACCAACTTTCATGTGTTAACTTCTGACTTCCACACACATGCTGTGTTACATGTGTGTGTATGCATACCCACATACATGCAAAGAGAAATAATGTGATTTAACATTATCTTAAAACAGACAAGTTGAACAGAAAACTATGAACAGCCACGTGCAGAGCCTATGGAAAGGCGTGCAATGTTAGGATATGCATCTTCAAAGCTGCAAAGATGGACACATGGTCAAATTCCTTCTGTGCAGTTGTGAAGGTTTGAGTTCAGTGTCCCAGTACACCCACATAAAACGTGGGTATAATTATGCACACGTGCATGCCCAGCACCAGAAAGAACAGACAGGAGAATCCTGGGGCCTCACTAGTCAGTCTAGCCAACTCAGCTAGCTCCAGATTCAGGGAAAGAACCTATCTTAAAATATGTAATGACGAAATAGGGTAAATACCTGATGTTGACCTCTGACCTCACATACACATGTACATACACATACACACCAAAAAAAAAAAAAAAAAAACCAGAAAAGAAAGGGTGTGTGATACCACTCCCTGACTGTTAAAATGGTCAAAATATAAATAGCTGACAATAACAAGCACTGACAAAAAGATGTTACACAAATGGAATACTCTTTTTTTTAAGCTTATTTTTTCCTTCCATTTTTATTAAATTGGGTATTTCTTATTTACATTCAAATTTTATTCCCTTTCCCGTTTTCCTGTCCATCAACCACCTAACCCCTCCACCTCCCCTTCTATATGGGGGTTCCCCTACCCATCCACCCCCCCATTCCCAATCCCCCAACAATCCCCTAAACTGGAGTCCAACCTTGGCAGGACCAAGGGCTTCCCCTTCCACTGGTGCCCCAACAAAACTAGATAAGATGGATAAAGCTAAGAAGTGCATGCTGACAGGAACTGGATATATATCTCTCCTGAAAGACGCAGCCAGAACATGTCAAATACAGAGGCGAATGCCAGTAGCAAACCACTGAACTGAGAACGGGACCCCATTGGAGGAATTAGAGAAAGATCTGAAGGAGCTGAAGGGGCTTGTGACCCCAAAGGAATAGCAATGCCAACCAACCAGAGCTTCCAGGGACTAAACCACTACCCAAAGACTGTACATGGATGGGCCCTGGCCTCCAACTTCAGTACGGATAGACTACAACATAATGGCAAAATATATGGCAGCTTCTGATAAATGCATATTTAAGATCCAAAGACCTTGCCTTGATGTTTACTTAAAAGATATAAGATATAATTCCATACAGAGCTTGAAATAAATGTTTATGGTAACCTCATTCAAAATAGCTGCTCAAGTGGCAAACGACTCAAATGTCAGTCAACAGGTGAGAAACCCTGAGCAATTTGTGAACGATCCAGATACTAGAAATAAAAAACAACTCCTTCCTCTAGTCAATAGCAGGAATGTTGCCTTAGCTGCTTTTCTGTTGCTGAGCTAAAACACCATGATCAAAAGGTTCATTTTGGTTTACAGTTCCATAGGGATCAAGTCCATAACGATGAAGAGGACACAGCAGCAGGCAGGCATGGGGACAGGAAGCTGGCTGATCACATTTTCATTCATACATAGTAGACAGAGAGAGAAGTAGGACAGAAAATGGGGTAATGTCAAATACTCTTACAACCCTCAGTGATATACTTCTCCAGCAATGCTGTGCCTCTTAAAGGTTCCATAGCCTCCTCACGCAGCCACTAATTGGGGACCAAGTGTTCAGATGCACAGGGAGATTTCTCATTCAAATTACCACAAATGCTATCATTACAAATATAAAACTCCAGCTTGGGTGTAGCTTAGTGGGGAAGCACTGTCCATTTCTCAGCAAGACATGTAAAATATACAAAAATGACTTATAGAATATCAATCAATGTCTAAAGTGGAAGTTTGGACATCCCGAGGGGATTCTGGAGAGGATGGAGTACTCTGTGTCTCAGGGCATGGATGTGTGCATCTTTTCAAACCCATCTTTACTACTTAGCTTATACTTTCCCTTAAAAATGAGGTTCGTTTACCTCACCAAATCAAAATTCAAACTCATGAGCTAAAGGATCATATGTAGCATTTCTTAACTTAAAAAGGGACAAAGGGGGCTATAGAGCAAGCCCAGTCAGTAAAGCACCTTCTTTGCAAATAGGAGGAACAGAGTTCAGTCTCGGAACCCACACGAAAAAGCCAGGCCTGGTAGCATGAGCTTGACATCCCAACACAGGGGAAGCAAAAATAGGTGAATTGCCGTGGCTTGGTGACCAGCTATCCTAGCCTGCTGCCTGCTTAGGGAACTTCAGGTCAGTGAGAGACACCTCCGTGCCCCCCTCCCAAGTTATGCCTGAAAATTGATACTCAGGCTTGCCTCTGACTTCTGCATGAACATGCACTTTGGTGTTTGAGCACACACACTCATCCACATGAACATATAGCCCATATATTCATATACACACAGAAGACAACATCTATCATCAACTGTTATAAAATAAATATTTCAGAGAATTGAAAAGTTCCAACAGGGGAGCTAGGGAGTTCAATGGGTAAAGCCACAAACCCATGAGGAGTAGTATTTGACAACCTCAATTTATATGGTAGAGAGTGATCATAGAAGATACCTGGTATCAACTTCTGGCTACATACTTGCATACACATGGACACATCATCCCCATCAATACACATGCCATCATGTACACATGCACACATACCACACCCCTGTACATATACACAATATAGATATGTAATATACAATTATATCTTATATATAATTCTATCTTATACTGTATTATATGTATAGTATATTTTTTTCCTAACAATCATTCATATGAATTCTGAAAAGAGGAAACAAAAAGAATGGAGTGTGTTACATCTCCCAGGGAAAAAGCTTCCCGAGTAGAGGAACTACAGCTCTGGGGGGAAAGGTTTCTCCAATGGAGATGTTAGAGGACAGAAGGGAAATGTATCCTGGGCAGTCAGGAATACCACAGAGGCACACCACACAAGAAACCTCACACAAAGACACAAAAGGGTGACTGCCTGTGGTCAGGCAAGAGGCAGCAGAGAACTGAGCAGGAGTCAGGCTTACATAGGGTTTTCTGGAGGTATAGTTTTCCACAGTGAAGAAGAGATCCAGAGTGAGGATTGGTGAGATTTCAAGCCCAGGGATTGGTGGAATTTGAAACTCAAAGATTTACAGTGTTTGGATTTTGCCATATGTGGGTTTTGTCATGCTTTCAAACCCAGAAGTGGACTTGAAATTTTTACCCGCCACTGGGGCCTGTGTTTTAGAACAAAAATACAATGTTGAATATCTGAAGAAAGTCAGGATCTTTTTCGTATAGGCTTGGCTGGATACAGGCAGAGCAGGACAAAAGAAAATGGAATTTTCAAGTCAACAAGTTGCTAATGTTTACTAGTCTCGGGAATAGAAGACAAAGGCCAAAATCTTGCAGGTATGAAACAATCTCCCAAAAGATAAGAATGGACTGGATTATAAGTTTACAGTGGTGACATGGATTATTAGAAAATAATTAACAATATGTAAGGAAGACACCATCCACCAAGCCTGACGATCTGAATGCGAGCCCTAGGCCCACAAGGTGAAAAGAGAGAGTTAGCCTAACAACTTGTCCTCTAACCTCTACATGAATGCTGTGCCTCAGGAGTAAACATTCATTCACACAAGCAAGTGCAAATGCACACACACACACACACACACACACACTGAATAAATATGATTAAAATAATAAAGATATTATCTTTTAAAAACAATTAACACATGTCTTTAGTATTCTAGAGAGGAAAAATCATCTGTAATCTATAATTTTGAACCATATTAAACTGACATTTGTTTTTGAGAGTAGGAGGGAAAAAAACACTTTCAGGTAACCAGGACACTAAAAAAATACATCCTCCTGATGCTTCACCAAATTTCAGAGCTTCTCATCCATGGCTCCCTGCCTGTAGCCTGCTTCTGGTGTCTTCCCAGCAGCTCCTTTGCCTGCTCTGGATGGTCTTTTTATCAGGCAAGCCGCACCCTTCCTTCCTCTATCCACATCCCTAGGGAACTTATCCACACAACTTTCCAGTTGCTGTCTCTTCTCAGCATACACATTAGCACCCACTGTGAGCCATTTTTTCTCTCCCACTTCTCTCTGCTTCTCTGGACCACTTTCTTTGATTGTCTAGAATGTTACATGTCCTTCCTTGCCTAGCAATGTTCTTCCCCTGCTGTTGCTTCATTCTTTGGCATCTTGGTCCCTATGTTGTCTCCCCAGACAACTGAAATTCCAATCACCTGCTTTGACTCCTTCATCAACTCTAACAGCATCCCCACCCCCATCCCCACCACCTTCCCTTAGGTTTATTATCATTGTGTTACAAGCTGTAACTAAATATATTGTAATAACTTATTTAATGTCTCTTAATCAATAGATAGTAAGCTATACACAAGTGATCTCATTTTACCCACTGTTCTGTGACTGAGAATGCTATCTGTATGTGTGTTTCTGGTTTTTTGTTTGTTTGTTTGTTTGTTTGTTTTTCCCCAAGCCTCTGGTAACAGTACCTCTGTAACTTCTTGGGTCATTTGGCCACAATCCAACTAAAGACGTTAAGCAGAATCGTGTTCAACTTTGACTTTGCTCTTAAAGAGAACACTTTGGTCCTCTCTTCAATGTCCTCTTGTACTCGCTGGTAACCTTCATAAAACCAGCTAAGGCTAGCACCTCAGATGTGGACAGCAATAGTTCAGGCCTAGCAAGCGCAAGGCCCTGGGTTCGGTCCCCAGCTCCGAAAAAAAGAAAAGAAAAAAAAAAAAGTTCAGGGGCAAATGCCTCTGAATCCAAGGGAACCCCACACCTGTCTTACAGTGTTGTCCTTGGGCTGGCTCTTTATTTTGTGGTTCTGGGATTTGGACCCTGCTCTTGCATATGCTAACCAAGTGCTCTACAACTGGAAATTGAACTAGATTTCTAGTTCTTGAACTATGCATGAATATGAGAGACAGAGACAGGCAGAGAGACAGGTTAGAGATTGCTGCCAGGCAGTGATGCACACCTTTAGTCCCAGCACTTGGGGAGCAGAAACATGCAGATCTCTGAATTCAAGGTCTACAGAGTTCCAAGACACCCAGAGCTAAACAGAAAAAAAAAAAAAACAAAACAAAGAAAGGAAAGAGACAGATTTGATTGCTAGAGCCTAGACTCCTTCCTGAAAACCACTTCCCCTCCCCCACAGGAAGTATTTTCGAGCAGTCTTTGTTTTCACTATGGTTCCTCATATTCTTTCCCTTTCTCTCAAGGGTCCCATAAATATTTATTATATTCAATGATCTTTTTATATAACCTTTCAATTTTTTATTATCTAGTTATCTGGATGCCCTCTAAGAGACCCACTCCCTCATGCCTTCAATCTTACATTATAACGGACAAAGGAGATTTAAGTGCAAATGCTTCTTATGGGTTATATTTGGAATCTAAACATGTCCCTGCCTCTAGGAGAGATGGAATTACCATGCTGAAATGGCAAAATCCAAGTCAGTGTGGAGAGGTCAGTGTATATCTTGAGCTTCCAAGGATATTGATGAAAAGAATGGCACAGCTTGTTAGGTAAATGGTCACATACAGGGACGCCTGCTGTGATCCCTTCATAAACACACCCAGCAAGTTGAGGCAGAAGATCAGGCTACAACATAAGCTCAAGAAGGGCCAATCTGGACTACAAGATACCTTATCTCAAAAAACTAAGAAAGAAAATAAGCATACAGACCTTTGCAGCAGTCTCCTGGCTATTTCTATTTCCACAATAAACCCCTTGAGTTGCTTTGCCTAAATATCTTACTCAAATGAACATTTGTCTGTGTCTGGTCCCCTGCTTTGAATCCTTTCCTAGATTCCGTTGCTCTGTGATAAACACCAAAACTGACTCTGTGTCTTGTGAGCGCTTTGGGGAGTCTCTCCTACTCCCCTGCCCTGTTTACATGTCCCTTTCCCCGGCTTTCTCCATGCCAGCTCCATCTCTCCCCCTCTATCTCCTTCCAAAGAGCCACTGCTTACCCAGGGAAAAGCTGTCCAAACATTCTTTTCTTTCCTTGGTCTCCTCTCCCTTCCCCATGTCTAACTCAATAGCTTAATGCCTCCCGAAATACAAGATTTCTAGAATCCAATGCCTGAATTCGTTTTTCAGTTCCAGGCATGGCAGTTACTACTGATTGTCAACTTGTCACGACCTAGAATCACCTAGAGCCATGCCTCTGGATATGTCTGTGAGGGTATTTCTAGATTGAGTTTGAGGTGGGAAGACTGGGTAGCAAAATGGCAGAAAGCTCTTTAAACAGGAAGGCAAACAACTCAAAATAGCTTCAGGAAGTGCCTGAAACTGACTAGATTCACTAGGCTGTTTCCTGCCAGAGTAAACAGAGCCAAGAGCAAGGAACACTCTCAAAAGAACAGGGCTGCCAAGGAAACTCAAGACAAGCTGGGCTGCAAAGACTCGAAACTAGAGTAGCTACCTAGAAGCAATAGAAATCAGTCAAGCTGCCTGGAAGAGGCTTAGACCAGCTGAGGTACCTGTCCAGGTATGTGGCACTCCGCTTGGCTATGACAAGTTATGATAAATTGATAAATTGAGCTTCCTTCTGCTTAAGACAGCAGTTCTCAACCTGTGGACTATAACCTCTCTGGAGGTCCTGAGACCCTTTCATAGGGGTTGCCCAAGACCATTGGAAAACACAGATATTTACATTATGATTCATAACACTTGCAAAATTACAGTGATAAAATAGCAACATAATATTTTTATGGTTGGGGATTCACCACAACATGAGGAAATGTATCAAAGTGTCACACAATTAGAGCAGTTGAGAACCAATGGCTTAAGATAATGATCTTAGTTTTCAGGGCTTTGTATTTTCTTTTGTCCTTTAAGCTTCCATGTATCATAGATCCCTTACTATTTACTTTTCAAAGAAAAAGATTCTAAATCACTATGCAATTCAAGGGGGGAAAGGATGTAAGTGTTGAGAACTGGAGTGAGTTAGAAATATTTTCTCATACCTTTTTTAAAAAAACAAAAAACAAAAATGCTACATCTGCTTTCTGAGCCTCCTCTAGCAGCCCCATTGATCAGGTGTTTGAAAACAGAAGGTGTGCACTAGCCCCTGAGTGCGAAATCATTTTTCTTTGGCTGGCTGTACCTGCAAATCAGTCTCTTCCATTTCATTCTCCGAGGAAGAGCATCATTTCCATAAATCTTTTATATCATCGTGTTTCCCATAGAGATAGAGAGTTGGACCTGTCAGCTGTGTGTATTTTTCTAGCACCTTGAAAATATCAGATAAAAAAAAAAATCATAGAGCAGAAGCTGCAAGAGACTGGACGCTGATTGTAATCTGCACTGCCTGCTTGTTATTCCTCACAGGCTACTTGCCTGAACGTCAGTAAATCTTAGCCAGAAAGAATAAAATGTAATTTTAAAAGACCCAAAATGTTTGCCGGGCATGGTGGTGCCTATTGGCAATCCCTAGCACTTAGGAGTTGAACCATGAGGCTCTCAAGTTCCAGGACATAGAGTGAGTTCCAATCAAGCTAGGGTTACACCGTGATACCCTCTTAAAAATAAAACATAAAAAAGAAAATCAGATCAACATTTTCATGAGTTGAGCAATAAGCAATTTAAATAAGTAACCAAAATATATTTCTAAATTTTTCAATTTTTTACTTCTATATATTGTACATAGACCATACTTAGTCCCCACATATCCTTCCACCTACTCTCATGGTTCCTTTATATATACATGTGTCTCTGTCTCTCTCTTTCTCTTTGTCTGTCTGTCTGTCTCTGTCTCTGTGTGTGTGTGTGTGTGTGTGTGTGTGTGTGTGTGTGTGAATTATTCATAACAAAATATGGACAGTGGGCCTGGAGAGACAGGTCTGTTAGTAAAGTATTGCCCTGTAGGCACAAAGAACTGAAGGGAAGGAAAGGAAAGGAAAATCATGCTTAGTAGCTTGTAGTTGCAATCCCAATGCTGGGGAGGTGGGGACAAGTGAATCACACTGCGTTTCCTAACGGATCCAGGCTGGTAAAAATTCCTGTCTCAAAAAACAAAAAAACCAACCAACCAAACAAACAAACAAACAAAAACATGGTGACTAGCAAAATGAACTCAATGTCATTTTTGGAGGTTTTTGTTTCATAATCCTATGTCTGGGCAATTTTTTTCCTTTACACTTTATAGGCCTTTTACTTCTATATTATGTTTTCTGGTGTTATGGGACTTCTGTGTTCCTGAAAGTGTCTCTCTTTGAGTCTATATGTGTTTCTTCTGCCTTTTATTTGTGTTAATCCTACCAGGAAATAATAAGACCTCTACGACAGTTCTTTTAGCCAAATTCTCAGTAAGCTTTATTAAGTAATGGCCAGGACAATGGACACTTGCTAGGTCCATACTTGAGATTCCCAGAGAATGGTTGTAAATTATGTTAGTGCAGTGCTTCTAAAGGCAAAACCCCATATGACTACATACTTCTCACCATCAACCAATCAGGATCACACAAACATCTTGACATACCTCCTGCCTACGTGTAAACCAGCATATCATATGCAGTTGGAGCAACTAGCCTTGCTTACAGAAGTGAAAACAAGTAGCTTGCTATTTTACATAAGCAACCCCAAGATTCCAGGAAGCTCTCTGTTCGTGAGCATATTGGGCTTACAGATTTGAAGCATTTCTGTTTTATAGATCTCTTAAACACAGTAGTTTAAATTTACATTGCCTAATGAGTTGAATCTTGATTCTGATTCAAATCCTTCACTCTATGGTGGGTACCTGTTATATTGGGATCTAATAATGATTACTTTAATGGCACCCAAGTGGGAAATAATGTATCTAGTTAAGGCATTAATGATGCAAGGGCCAATAGTAATTAGCAGAAACAGAAGGACCAAGGACCCTGTAATGACTGACATCAGAGTTACTATGGGAATAGGAACTAGTCATTTATTTCTTGGGTCCCCTATTTTCTGCAATGTTTTGTGAGTACAGCCAAATATTCTTTAATAGTTTCCAAATGGCTTTGTGTAGAAACAAGAATTTTCTCTTGAAGCCATACAATAACCTCCTCGTTTTACAGAGAGCAAATCAAGTACTTGATCATGTTGTAGAACTACCAGCTAATGAATCTACTTGTTGATGTATCTGAGTCTATTTCCTTTTAATAGGTACCTTGTATGCCAATAGACACTATAGGTAGCCACTTTGTCCCCTATACATGAGAGTTTCTTTTTGACCTAAGATTTCAGCCTTTTGTAGAAGAAAAGGGATAGTGTGCTCTCTTCTGCAACAGTTTCCTTCTGAAATTAAGATGTCACAACATTGTCAGGGTTCGAGAAGACTGGAGTACTAGTCAAAGGTCTAGAGGAGAGTCAGGCAATGGGCATTTATTGGAAGCATCTAGTTAACAGACCCAGGCGAAGAGACAGGGAACAGCGATGTCAGTTGGACTGGTTCATATCAGCTTTCAGCAAGCCCAGGGCTAACAGCCATTTGGAGCAGTTTGTAGTGTGCAGCTGATTCTGGATTGTGTCTGTCAGCCAAGTAGAAATCTGCTGAGATAGATATAAACCAAGGACAAAAGTTAAAGTTTAGGAACTTTAAGGGAAGTCTTACATTTGGAACTTTCAAGTGCAAAGTCCTAGTAGTTGGTGGAGGAAAGAACTCCTAAGACCAGGGGAGAAAGAGAGTTCACACTTCCAGGAATGCATAGGTGGGAAAATATAGGATTTACTTATCTGGAGTCCACTTGACTTTGGAGAGGTGGATCCAAGTCTTATGACTCCCTTAACTCCAAAAAGCTTCCATGGATTTTTTAGTTTACAAAAAGAGATGAAAGTTTTAGATATATTAGCATTACCACTCTTCTGAAATCCATGTTGTTGAAAAAGCAGCTAACAGGTGTTTGTAAGACAACTGGAGTGAACTCACTCCTTTGAGTCATAGTAAAACCTATGGTATTGGGTTAAAAAGCATGAACATTCTTTTCTCTCTCTTTTATATATATATATATATATATATATATATATATATATATATATATAAAATCTGTCCATATATATATGACACAGATGTTTTTAGAACAATGAGAAGCACCTTTAAGTCCATACTTAGAAAACAGCCAAAGGAAATTTGAGATATTGTACTTGTGACTAATAATATTAAGTTCTTTACCAGCTTATCAGTACTCTATTGATCAACATTAAAACTCTGAACTTTTGAAATCTTACCATAATAGCATAAAAGGAGGAAAGAAAACTGAAACATTTTATTACCTTAAATTACTTTCTTATACCTTTACAACTTGCATTTATGTAACCCAAAACACTTTCTTAGACCCTCAGAAATCACTTAAGATTTCACGTTCTCAGACCTTTACATACCTTAGAACATTTTCTTAGACCCTCAGAGCTTACATAAACTTAAAAGCTTTTTTATCCAGTCATTTACATTGAGACACAATCGGTTGGTTACTGAGAACAGTCGTTGCAAAGCAAGTTCATAAAGTTAAATTTGAAACCTATTTATCTGTTAATATAAAGACTGTTATCAAGGCAAAACTGTCTTTCTATCTCAGCAGGAGACCTAGTAGCTCCAGAAAAAGCAAAGCCCGATCTTCACATATAAAATGAACTGATACGGTAACTGCAGCCTAGGGGAGGAAGCTGGTTGCTGCTGCCAAACCTAGTTATCCTAGCTGTCAGGTTCTTCAGAGATTTGAGAAGGATAAATTATAGCTGAAAGTCTAATCCAAATGGCCCATGTATTAATTAAAATGGAAAAGACTTACCAACTACCTAGGGGATTACCCTAGGCTCCTTTGGTCTTGATGGCTTCATCAGGGGCAGAGGCATCAGTGTAGTGTCAGCCTTTGACTGCCAGACCCAGACAATCTGACTTTCCTGTGAGGAAGACTGGTATACCTAACCTAGGCCAAGTGGAACAATCATCTTCCCAGTGTCCTGCTTGTCCACAGTTTGGGCATGTGAAGCATGTGGAATTTTGTTCAGTAGTTAGCCATAATCTAGTTTGTGTCCTACTTTTCTTACTTGGAAAGTAAGGGTTGCTTCTAGGAGCTGGCTTTTCTGTCTATCACAGGAAATGTTTTCCTTTAAGTAATTTAAATGCTTTCTTCAGCAGATCTCTGGAGAGTGTGAGGACCATGTTCTATTAAGTAGCATAAACTTTGTCTATAGTTACTAGTTTTAGGCTTAACCTTGAAAACATACAAAAGGCTAAGTGAAGTTTGTCGCTATAAATGAATTACATCTGAACTTAGGATGACTATAGTTCTGAGAACACTAAAGAATTTGATTGTTCATGAGGTGACTGACCATTAACTTGCACATCTAAACTCTCTTGAACAGTTTACATCAAGTTAGTATCTTTTATAAGATTAGGAGTTGCAGCTTTCTCTTTATGGACTTTGAGCCTTAAAAAATAAAAATTTCAAGATTGAAGCTTTTTTAAATCATAAATACATTCCATGGGGTGATTGGCAACTTTACTGGTCCTTTTATAGTGCATAATTATAAAATAGCACAGTTTCTTATATGATTCAGTTTATCAAGATATCTGAAACTTATCAAAATTGGCAAAGATAAAGAGTTTAGACATACATTCTTAAATCAGTTCCTGTTAGCCTGACTAGACCTTTAGTAAGAGGAAAGCTTCTATGGACTCTGCCAGAATGCTTAGGTCATGTCTTACTGCATCATAAGATACGAATGTGCCACTTTCTAGTGTTTAGTGTTTGGTGCTCATAGCTGTGTCCCTAAGTATTAGTCATCAAGAGATTCATCTCTTGAAGGTTCTGACTTTTACATGTCAGCCACAGCAAGTGCACCCCAGAATTACACACACGCGCACACCGCACACACACACATACACACACAAACTGAGAGAGAAAGACAGAGAAACAGAGATGATAGTTTGTTTCTCTTGATAATGAGATTAAAAGAGTGTTCATGTTTGTATCATGATTTCCATAGTTGGATATTCACTTTGATTGTAATTAACAGAGAACTACAGATCCAAATGTCCATGACTCTGGGGTCAATGTTTTCCAGTTTACCCAATCTTAAGCCCAAACAAAATTAAAGATGGTGAGACAATTGTCAGTCATGTTCTCAGTATACTTTTCAGTGGACTCTTTTTGTATGTATGATCTAAAATTATGGATGAAATAAATCTTAATAAAAAAGATCCCGTCTCAATAGGTAAATAAACAAAATTTAAAATTATGGATGATGTGCATATTTTAATTAATTGTATATTTGTTGATAGTCTAATCTTATATGAAGACCCTTCCTAGAAAATAACTGAGAATTTCATAATAAATGTCGGATTCTCTTACTATTTGGGTAGCAGTTTTCAATCTGTGGCTAATGACTCCTTTGCAAACTTCATTCTCCAAAATACATTATGATTCATAACAGTAGCAAAATTAGAGTTACAAAGTAGCAATAAAAATAATTTTATGGTTCAGGGTCACCACAACATGAAGAACTCTATTAAAGGGTTGCAACATTAGGAAACTTAAGAGTCACTGCTTTATAGTTTAATCAGTCATTCAGGGGAGTATGGTGGAAGAGGCTATAATAATGAAAGTATGTGGCAGTTTTCTCTAGGAGAATAGAGTGAGCCTTTGTAGCTGACCTGATATTAGATCTATAGTTCTACCAAAGACCTCTTCTCCCTGCTGTCTTTATCAATAATTTATCTATTGTGGCACACAGAAGAAGTGGTTTTATATTTACAGAAAAAAAATATTGAAACCTCTGCAGAGTATAAGGCTACCTGGTCCGACAGTAAATCCATGAGCATATGTAGTAGATAACTACCTTTCACATGATGTCTAAAGCTTTTCTATGAGTAAGGACTGGCAAGGAAAGCCCATTGTATGAGTTTTGTTACTGACTTTTTCTGGGACCTTGCATAGCAGGTAAATATAAAGTTCCGGTTTTCCAACAACTCCAACACATTCTCCAGAAAGTGCTCCATTTAAGTGTGTGTATACCACATGATTTGAGGGTCTGTGCATATGTACATATGTGCTATTCATGCAGAAGGTCATTATACAAGGTTTGTGAGTTTTTAAGACCAAGAATGTCATTTCATGAACTATATTTTTGCAGGTCATGTAAGATTAGACTGTTTAAGTCAGATTCTTTGTATCATTAAAAATTAAATGTTGGGGTATAAGGCCTCTGGGCTCCCGTGGGGGAGGGCCCAGGAGTGGCAGGACACCTGCCTGAGACACCGCCGGAATCTGAAGGAAACAGACCTGATAAACAGTTCTCTGCACCCAAATCCCGTGGGAGGGAGAGCTAAACCTTCAGAGAGGCAGACAAGCCTGGGAAACCAGAAGAGACTGCTCTACGCACACACATTTCGGACGCCAGAGGAAAACACCAAAGGCCATCTGGAACCCTGGTGCACGGAACCTCCCGGAAAGGGCGGCACAGATCTTCCTGGTTGCTGAGGCCGAGGAGAGCTCATAGGCAACACCCCTCGAGCAAACTTGAGCCTCAGGACCACAGGTAAGACCAACTTTTCTGCTACAAACGACTTGCCTGGTGAACTCAAGACACAGGCTCACAGGAACAGCTGAAGGCGTGTAGAGAGGAAAAACTACTCCTGCATACGAAAGCAGAACACTCTGTCCCCCATAACTGGCTGAAAAAACAGGAAAACAGGTCTACAGCACTCCTGAAACACAGGCTTATAAGACAGTCTAGCCACTGTCAGAAATAGCAGAACAAAGTAACACTAGAGATAATCTGATGGCGAGAGGCAAGCGCAGGAACCCAAGCAACAGAAACCAAGACTACATGGCATCATCGGAGCCCAATTCTCCCACCAAAACAAACACGGAATATCCAAACACACCAGAAAAGCAAGATCTAGTTTCAAAATCATATTTGATCATGATGTTGGAGGACTTCAAGAAAGACATGAAGAACTCCCTTAGAGAAACACAGGAAAACATAAATAAACAAGTAGAAGCCCATAAAGAGGAGTCACAAAAATCCCTGAAAGAATTCCAGGAAAACACAATCAAACAGTTGAAGGAATTAAAAATGGAAATAGAAGCAATCAAAAGAACACATGGAAACAACCTGGATATAGAAAACCAAAAAAGAAGAGACAAAGGGCTGTAGATACAAGCTTCACCAACAGAATACAAGAGATGGAAGAGAATCTCAGGGCAGAAGATTCCATAGAAATCATTGACTCAACTGTCAAAAGATAATGTAAAAGCGGAAAAAAGCTACTGGTCCAAAACATACAGGAAATCCAGGACTCAATGAGAAGATCAAACCTAAGGATAATAGGTATAGAAGAGTGAAGACTCCCAGCTCAAAGGACCAGTAAATATCTTCAACAAAATCATAGAAGAAAACTTCCTAACATAAAAAAAGAATACCCATAGGCATACAAGAAGCCTACAGAACTCCAAATAGATTGGACCAGAAAAAGAAACACATCCGTCACATAATAGTCAAAACACCAAACGCACAAAATAAAGAAAGAATATTAAAAAGCAGTAAGGGAAAAAAAGGTCAAGTAACATATAAAGGCAGACCTATCAGAATCACACCAGACTTTTAAGCCAGAAACTATGAAAGCCAAAAGATCCTGGACTGATGTCATACAACCCTAAGAACACAGATGCCAGCCCAGGTTACTGTATCCTGCAAAACTCTCAATTAACATAGATGGAGAAACCAAGATATTCCATGACAAAACCAAATTTACACAATATCTTTCTACAAATCCAGCACTACAAAGGATAATAAATGGTAAAGCCCAACATAAGGAGGCAAGCTATACCCTAGAAGAAGCAAGAAACTAATGGTCTTGGCAACAAAACAAAGAGAATGAAAAGCACAAACATAACCTCACATCCAAATATGAATATAACAGGAAGCAATAATCACTATTCCTTAATATCTCTCAACATCAATGGCCTCAACTCCCAATAAAAAACATAGATTAACAAACTGGATGCATAACAGGACCCTGCATTCTGCTGCCTACAGGAAACACACCTCAGAGACAAAGACAGACACTACCTCAGAGTGAAAGGCTGGAAAACAACTTTCCAAGCAAATGGTCAGAAGAAGCAAGCTGGAGTAGCCATTCTAATATCAAATAAAATCAATTTTCAACTAAAAGTCATCAAAAAAATAAGGAAGGACACTTCATATTCATCAAAGGAAAAATCCACCAAGATGAACTCTCAATCCTAAATATCTATGCCCCAAATACAAGGGCATCTACATATGTAAAAGAAACCTTACTAAAGCTCAAAACACACATTGCACCTCACACAATAATAGTGGGAGATTTCAACACCCCACTCTCATCAATGGACAGATCATGGAAACAGAAATTAAACAGAGATGTAGACAGACTAAGAGAAGTCATGAGCCAAATGGACTTAACGGATATTTATAGAACATTCTATCCTAAAGCAAAAGGATATACCTTCTTCTCAGCTCCTCATGGTACTTTCTCCAAAATTAACCATATAATTGGTCAAAAAACGGGCCTCAACAGGTACAGAAAGATAGAAATAATCCCATGTGTGCTATCGGACCACCACGGCCTAAAATTGGTCTTCAATAACAATCAAGGAAGAATGCCCACATATACTTGGAAATTGAACAATGCTCTACTCAATGATAACCTGGTCAAGGAAGAAATAAAGAAAGAAATTAAAAACTTTTTAGAATTTAATGAAAATGAAGGTACAACATACCCAAACTTATGGGACACAATGAAAGCTGTGCTAAGAGGAAAACTCATAGCGCTGAGTGCCTGTAGAAAGAAACAGGAAAGAGCATATGTCAGCAGCTTGACAGCACACCTAAAAGCTCTAGAACAAAAAGAAGCAAATACACCCAGGAGGAGTAGAAGACAGGAAATAATCAAACTCAGTGCTGAAATCAACCAAGTAGAAACAAAAAGGACCATAGAAAGAATCAACAGAACCAAAAGTTGGTTCTTTGAGAAAATCAACAAGATGGATAAACCCTTAGCCAGACTAACGAGAGGACACAGAGAGTGCGTCCAAATTAACAAAATCAGAAATGAAAAGGGAGACATAACTACAGATTCAGAGGAAATTCAAAAAATCATCAGATCTTACTATAAAAACCTATATTCAACAAAACTTGAAAATATTCAGGAAATGGACAATTTCCTAGACAGATACCAGGTACCGAAGTTAAATCAGGAACAGATAAACCAGTTAAACAACCCCATAACTCCTAAGGAAATAGAAGCAGTCATTAAAGGTCTCCCAACCAAAAAGAGCCCAGGTCCAGACGGGTTTAGTGCAGAATTCTATCAGACCTTCATAGAAGACCTCGTACCAATATTATCCAAACTATTCCACAAAATTGAAACAGATGGAGCACTACCGAATTCCTTCTATGAAGCCACAATTACTCTTATACCTAAACCACACAAAGACCCAACAAAGAAAGAGAACTTCAGACCAATTTCCCTTATGAATATCGACGCAAAAATACTCAATAAAATCCTGGCAAACCGAATCCAAGAGCACATCAAAACAATCATCCACCATGATCAAGTAGGCTTCATCCCAGGCATGCAGGGATGGTTTAATATACGGAAAACCATCAAGGTGATCCATTATATAAACAAACTGAAAGAACAAAACCACATGATCATTTCATTAGATGCTGAGAAAGCATTTGACAAAATTCAACACCCCTTCATGATAAAAGTCCTGGAAAGAATAGGAATTCAAGGCCCATACCTAAACATAGTAAAAAAGCCATATACAACAAACCAGTTGCTAACATTAAACTAAATGGAGAAAACTTGAAGCAATCCCACTAAAATCAGGGACTAGACAAGGCTGCCCACTCTCCCTACTTATTCAATATAGTTCTTGAAGTTCTAGCCAGAGCAATCAGACAACAAAAGGAGGTCAAGGGATACAGATCGGAAAAGAAGAAGTCAAAATATCACTATTTGCAGATGATATGATAGTATATTTAAGTGATCCCAAAAGTTCCACCAGAGAACTACTAAAGCTGATAAACAACTTCAGCAAACTGGCTGGGTATAAAATTAACTCAAATAAATCAGTAGCCTTCCTCTACACACAAAAGAAAACAAGCCGAGAAAGAAATTAGGGAACGACACCCTTCATAATAGACCCAAATAATATAAAGTAACTCGGTGTGACTTTAACCAAGCAAGTAAAAGATCTGTACAATAAGAACTTGAAGACAATGAAGAAAGAAATTGAAGAAGACCTCAGAAGATGGAAAGATCTCCCATGCTCACGGATTGGCAGGATTAATATAGTAAAATGGCCATTTTACCAAAAGCAATCTACAGATTCAATGCAATCCCCATCAAAATACCAATCCAATTCTTCAAAGAGTTAGACAGAACAATTTGCAAATTCATCTGGAATAACAAAAAACCCAGGATAGCTAAAGCTATCCTCAACAATAAAAAAAGGACTTCAGGGGGAATCACTATCCCTGAACTCAAGCAGTATTACAGAGCAATAGTGATAAAAACTGCATGGTATTGGTACAGAGACAGACAGATAGACCAATGGAATAGAATTGAAGACCCAGAAATGAACCCACACACCTATGGTCACTTGATTTTTGACAAAGGAGCCAAAACCATCCAATGGAAAAAAGATAGCATTTTCAGCAAATGGTGCTGGTTCAACTGGAGGTCAACATGTAGAAGAATGCAGATCGATCCATGCTTATCACCCTGTACAAAGCTTAAGTCCAAGTGGATCAAGGACCTCCACATCAAACCAGACACACTCCAACTAATAGAAGAAAAACTAGGGAGGCATCTGGAACACATGGGCACTGGAAAAAATTTCCTAAACAAAACACCAATGGCTTATGCTCTAAGATCAAGAATCGGCAAATGGGATCTCATAAAACTGCAAAGCTTCTGTAAGGCAAAGGACACTGTGGTTGGGACAAAACGGCAACCAACAGATTGGGAAAAGATCTTTACCAATCCTACAACAGATAGAGGCCTTATATCCAAAATATACAAAAGAACTCAAAAAGTTAGACCAGGGGAAACAAATAACCCTATTAAAAAATGGGGTTCAGAGCTAAACAAAGAATTCACAGCTGAGGAATGCTGAATGGCTGAGAAACACCTAAAGAAATGTTCAACATCTTTAGTCATAAGGGAAATGCAAATCAAAACAACCCTGAGATTTCACCTCACACCAGTGAGAATGGCTAAGATCAAAAACTCAGGTGACAGCAGATGCTGGCGAGGATGTGGAGAAAGAGGAACACTCCTCCACTGTTGGTGGGATTGCAGACTGGTACAACCATTCTGGAAATCAGTCTGGAGGATCCTCAGAAAATTGGACATTGAACTGCCTGAGGATCCAGCTATACCTCTCTTGGGCATATACCCAAAAGATGCCCCAACATATAAAAAAGACACGTGCTCCACTATGTTCATTGCAGCCTTTATTTATAATAGCCAGAAGCTGGAAAGAACCCAGATGCCCTTCAACAGAGGAATGGATACAGAAAATGTGGTACATCTACACATGGAATATTACTCAGCTATCAAAAACAACGACTTTTATGAAATTAAAGGCAAATGGTTGGAACTGGAAAATATCATCCTGGGTGAGCTAAAATCACAAAAGACATACGAGGGTTGGGATTTAGCTCACAGAAAGACAAGGCCCTAGCTCCGGAAAAAAAAAAAAAAAAAAAAAAAAAAAAAAAAAAAGACATACATGGTATGCACTCATTGATAAGTGGCTATTAGCCCAAATGCTTGAATTACCCTAGATGCCTAGAACAAATGAAACTCAAGATGGATGATCAAAATGTGAATGCTTCACTCCTTCTTCAAAAGGGGAACAAGAATACCCTTGGCAGGGAAGAGAGAGGCAAAGATTAAAACAGAGACTGAAGGAACACCCATTCAGAGCCTGCCCCACATGTGGCCCATACATATACAGCCAGCCAATTAGACAAGATGGATGAAGCAAAGAAGTGCAGAAGTGTAGATCGCTCCTGAGAGACACAGCTAGAATACAGCAAATACAGAGGCGAATGCCAGCAGCAAACCACTGAACTGAGAATAGGACCCCCCGTTGAAGGAATCAGAGAAAGAACTGGAAGAGCTTGAAGGGGCTCAGAGACCCCATATGTACAACAATGCCAAGCAACCAGAGCTTCCAGGGACTAAGCCACTACCTAAAGACTATACATGGACTGACCCTGGACTCTGACCTCATAGGTAGCAATGAATATCCTAGTAAGAGCACCAGTGGAAGGGAAGCCCTGGTCCTGCTAAGACTGAACCCCAGTGAACTAGACTGTTGGGGGAGGGCGGCAATGGGGGAGGGTGGGGAGGGGAACACCCATAAGGAAGGGGAGGGGGAGGGGATGTTTGCCCGAAACCGGAAAGGGAATAACACTAAAATGTATATAAGAAATACTCAAGTTAAAAAAAAAAAAAAAATTAAATGTTGGGGTTGGGGATTTAGCTCAGTGTTAGAGCGCTTGCCTAGCAAGCATAAGGCCCTGGGTTTGGTCCCAGCTCCAAAAAAAAAAAGAAAAGAAAAAAATTAAATGTTAAGGTGGTTCTGCTTGTAATCTTAACACATGGGAGATGGAGGTTAGAATCTCTGAGGTTCAAAGTCATCTTTTGCTATGTAGGGAGTATAAGATTCGCCTGGTATATAGAAGACTATCTCAGAAGTGGGAGGAGGTATGATTGCAACATTTTAAAATGTAGCTTGGTTTTGAAAAATTAAAGACTACCTACAGAGAGAATGTATTGGTTTAAAGATATCCATATTGTGGCATTGATATTATGAGAAGGAGATCCATTTTGCTGTTTGTCTATGCAGCCAGGACTATGTACAAGTAAAGTTAAGCTGGTTTTATTCTTCCTTTTGAGAAGCAGCTGCAAATCACTGAAGACTTGAGGTAGATATAAATATAGCACTGTGGTAAAGTGACACCAGGGGCAAGGAATTACCAGGGAGGGTCTCTGTGTGTGCTGGGATCCTCAGCTTTCAGGAACAGGAAGGAAATGCTCTAAATGACCTTTTTCTTGACATCTACAAGTACACCTTTTTATTTGTTCATTTGTTTGTTACTCCTACTCTTCCTCTTTGAACAAAGTCTCACTCTGTAGTAGTTCAGGTTGACTTGAGATTTACTATGTAGCCCGGGCTTGTCATGAACTTACAGAGAGCCTCTGCTTCCTCAGTGAGAGTGAGGGTTGCTCTTTTATGCCACTTAACCTTTTTGCTATTTTAAAACACTTTGGTTTCCTCCACATTCTTGTGCTGTGCTCTTTCCAATTTCCATTAAGTAATGTAGAGAGGTGGCTGGGAATAGCTCCGTGACAGTATGTTTGTCTGGTCCGCATGATATCCTTGGTTCCATCCCTGCATGGTGATGGTAGTGGTGGTGTTGATGGTGATGGTGGTGGTGGTGACAAAGAAAAATAAGGTAAATGTGTTCCTAACAGATCGTTTCTAATATGGACTCCTTTTTCAGGGTGAGTGAGAAGGTTTCTGGCACCTTCCTGAAAAGAACATCAAAAGACTTTCTTCCCAGACTCCAGAAGCCAATAGAAATCCGGCCTGCTTCAAGGGCTGACCATAGCCACCGACAGAGAAGAGCCCAGGTGGTGACAGCCTTTCCTTAGCCTTCTATCTTAGTCACTTTTCTGTTGCTGAAAACAATACCATGACCGAAGTAGCTTACAGAAGCGAATTTATTGGTGCTTACAGTTATAGAGGGTTAGTCTATGACCATTATGTTGAAGAGTATTAACTCAGGTTGGTAGGCACGGTACTAGACTAGTAGCTGAGAGCTTATTTACATCTGATCCACAAATAGGAGGCAGAAAAAAGAAGAACTATCTGGGAACAGCAATGCCAGTTCTTGAAACCTCAAAACCTCCTCACCTCTCACCCTGTGACACACCTCCTCTAACAAGGCCACACCTCCTAATCCTCCCCAAACAAATCCACAGCTACAGACCAAGCATTCAAATGTATTTGCTTATGGCAATCATTTTTACTCAGACAACATGCTTTCCATATTTCTCACTAATTCATTTCCTTCCTTCCCTCCCTCCCTCCTTTCTTCCTGATTGATTGATTGATTGGTGACTGGATATTTTTGTACCTTTGGCTGTTCTGGAGCTCATTCTGTAGAAGAGGCTGGTCTCAAATTCACAAAGATCCACCTGCCCTTTCCTCCCAAGTGCTAGGATTAAAGTTGTATAATACTACCACTTGGAACAAATCCATTTTTTGGGAGAGCTGAAGTGAATCTAAGACCCTTCTAGCAAAGGAGGATAAGAAAAGTTGCTCGAACCAGTGGAAGGGGAAGCCCTTGGTCCTGCCAAGACTGAACCCCCAGTGAACATGATGGTTGGGGGGGAGGGCGGTAATGGGGGAAGGATGGGGTGGGGAACACCCAAATAGAAGGGGAGGGGGAAGGGGTTGGGGGAATGTTGGCCTGGAAATCAGGAAAGGGAATAACAATCGAAATGTAAATAAGAAATACCCAAGTTAATAAAGATGAAAAAAAAAAAAAAAAAAGGTTGTTCAAAGACTGCTATCTTGTAATACAGGGATGTCTAAAGAATCCAGAGACTTCCAGACAATACTTCTCTCCTTTGTGTATTATCCAATCAATGCAATAGTCCTGTTGGATTAGAATAGAAGCATTAAATATGCATGAAGAAGACAGATTACTGACTAGAGAGAATTATAGAGAGGGAAAAGGAAAGGAAGAGAAAGAGAGACTTAAAGACAGAATAGATTAAATAGGTATTCACTAGAAGACCATTATGGCTCTTAAACAGGAAAGCTGCATCATTTAAAGCAATCCTTTAGGACAAGGACAGGATGGACTTCCTGGCTGTGTGGTGTTGCAGTGGAAACAGAAAAGTAAGGTAGAAATTCCAAGTAGGGAAGACTATCAGAAGACAATGGTTATGAAGCCTCTAGTGGCATGTAAACCTTGATCGTCGAAGTAGAAGTCAGAAAAAAACTGACTAAGGCCCTTGGTCCCCGAAGAAATACTCTGTACTTAACAAATTCTCTTATAGCCAGGTGGTGGTAAGACACACCTTAAATCCCAGCACTAGGGGAGGCAAAGGTAGGCAGATCTCGGAGTTTGAGGCTAGCCTGTTTTGTGGAGTGAGTTCTGGAACGGCCAAGATATATAGAGAAATCCTGTCTCAAAACAAACAACACCAAAAACAAAACTTCCTGGTATCATGAAGGGAGATAGCTCAATTAGTACCGTGCATGTCTGTAGGTAAAAACAAACAAACAAACAACCCTGTATTTAATTCCCAGAACTATATAAATTGGGTGTGGTGGTGCACATCTGTAATGTCAGCAAAATAAATCAAGAACAATAAAAGAAAGTCTTTATAATGAACTCCATCTTCTCCTCCTCTACCATCCAGGGAGCCCTGCTCTGTCAGGCCCATCTGTAGTCTCCTACATTCTGCATGTATATGTCATCCACCAGCCCTTCAGGACATACATACTCACCATGCAACTATTTATAGGGCCTTTCTGGAGATAGTAAAAACCAGAACGGCTGCTTTTTGGCAGAAAGAGGCAAATAAGAGGGAAACAGCAATGTCATTAGAAGGTCAGGGGAGAGATAGTTGAATGCCGTGCCCTTCTGCTTCCTTGCCACACCAGAGTTTGAGAATTGTAGGTGTGGCTACCACATCCAGTGTATGCAGTGCTGAGTGTAGAACCCAGGGTTTTGGTGTGCTAGGCCGGCACTGTACCCTCTGAGCCACATCTCCAAGCCACTTTATAACTTTCTTCATTTCATCCTGCTTCCCAGCTTTCACAGCCAATTTCTTAATATTTTGTATCTTCCCTAACCCTCTCCGCCCAAATGAATATCAACTCCAGTGTCTGACTGCCTCATGTGTTATCTATACAAACCATAGCAACGCCTCCTCTTCTAAAAAGTATTATAAATATGTGGCCACACAGAAAACATGGGAGTTTCTAGGGCTGTCTGTCAAAGAGTCAGTATAAGCTTAGATTTTTAAAACCTTACTTTTAATAAGGGATTTTTTTTTATCACTTTAACCTCTCTTCTAGTCCATTAGAGGTAGTGGGAAAGAAAGGTTATTAGGATACAGGGGAAGTGGACCTGTTTAGGAATTGTTCTTTGGAGCAAATTCAATCCGTGTTGACAGAAAATCAGCACTTCAGTTTACAGGAATCAGCAGCAGCAACTCCATTCACTCAGAAATACTTCATAAATATACCTGCAGTTCAGTTCACTAGTGTCAGATAGCAAACAGAAATCAGCAGCAGTGGCACCATCTAGCAGAAAGAGCCAGGTCTCCTCCAAATCAGCACAAGTCAGGGGGAGCAACAAGGACCAACAGGGACACCAGGAGAAGTTCTTAGCTGTGCCTCTCTTAAAGTGAAGATCAACAAGACCAATGAAGCATTGCAAAGTTAGCTATGCCAGTCCCCCAACCACAGTACCACCCCACCCCTGTCACTGTCCATTGGGTCCAATTTATACTCCCTCCAAACATCATGTGTCCTCCAGTGGGTCTTTCCTCACCATGTGAGTCTGTCTTAGCAAAACTCCATGTAAGTTTGTATCATCTGACATTTGATCTGATAT
The DNA here is from genome assembly GCF_011064425.1 of Rattus rattus. NCBI lineage: Eukaryota > Metazoa > Chordata > Mammalia > Rodentia > Muridae > Rattus > Rattus rattus. The sequence continues at coordinate 133,238,154 of NC_046156.1, forward strand.
CTGATCACTTTTCCCATGGCCCTGAGTCCCCAGAAGCAGCAAGAAGCCACCACAACACCACTAGAAGTTTTCTGGTGTGTTTCTTTCTATGAAGTCACGACCAAAGATGACTATTAAGGAATAGCAAGGCGTACCAATACCATCCAACGTCATCGACCATCTGTTGGATCCTCTTAACATCATGCATCCATTCACGTGTTTGCTTTAGTGAAACATCCCTTCACCCATGTCTGCCTCAGGAATACATCCTTTGACAGAACTGACTTTCCAAAGAAACCAGGAGTTTTCACTTCAGGAGATCACGCCTTGTCATAGCAGCACAGTTAGCATTTATAGAAACCTACTTGATGAAGTCGTATGGTAGGACTTCAGAGAAACTGATTGGAGGTCAGAAGGGAGGAGAGTCAAGGCTGGGGTCAAGGTTAAGATGAGCAGATTTATAGAGTCTTTTTAATGAAACTAGGGCTTAGGGACACAAATGGACGGAGGGATTGATTGTGTATTCACTATGAATTCATCTGTATTTGTTCCTGAAACAGACCAGCAATAACTGCTGACTACAAAGGAAGAAAATTAGTTCTTCTCTGTAGCTGGGGGAGATCTGTCCGTAGGAGAATCAATTCATTGGATGAAAAGTTTTGCTGTTTTCCATTCTTTTACACTTAAGGTCCCCTTAACCTGACAGAAACTTTTACAAATTTTCATTTAAAATACTGATGTTAAGTAGCTGGATATGTGAAAAAGATTTATCATTCAAAGAGAGATTATACTTTTGGCCATGGTATCCATCTTTCAATATCTCACCTAAATGAAGAACGCAAAGGAGGGAAAGAGGAGAGGCACTCAGTATATGTTCTCTAGGCATTTTAGGAAACATGGAGTCATTCCTCTGGCCACATAAATGAGAATCTTCAAGAAGGGTGATATTGTAGACATCAAGGGAATGGGCACTGTTCAAAAGGAATGCCTCGTAAGCAAAACCAGAAGAGTCTACAATGTCACCCAGCATGCTGTGGGCATCATTGTAAACAAGCAAGTTAAGGGCAAGATTCTGGCCAAAAGGATCAATGTGCAGATTGAGCAAATCAAGCACTGGAAGAACAGAGACAGCTTCCTGAAGTGGGTGAAGAAAAACAATCAGAAGCAAAAGGAGGCCAAAGAGAAGGGCACCTGGGTTCAGCTGAAGCACCAGCCTATGCCACCCAGAGAAGCCCACTTTTGTGAGGATGAACAGAAAGGAGCCTGAGCTGCTGGGACCCATTCTATATGGACTCATGGCCTAATGTACAAAAAAGAAAGAGGACCCGGACTGCAAAGTATTAAAAAAAAAAAAAAAAAAAAAAAGAGGTTATGTAGTTAAAAAGAGAGTGGAGAATGAATGGATAAGATAAATGTAATATATTAACACAATGGAACTATCTTCAGCCAGCAAAAACAAACAAACAAACAAACAAAAAAACCGACACAACCAGACATGAACACATATAGAACAAATTAAACCCATCACAGACAGATAAATATGCTTTCTATAATCTGTAGTTCTCAGATTTTGTATAGATGAATAAAAATTCTGTGTGCATATATTACATCAAAATAGAAGTAAAGTTGCCCAGACGATAGAGGAGTCTGAGAGACTAGAGAGGGATGAGAGCAAGGAGCATTCTCAACATGTTATATGTATGTGTATATATACATGTGTGTGTGTGTGTATGTGTGTGTGTGTGTGAAGCTTTAAAAAATAACAATTTAAAATGTAGATTAGTTCTTATGTATTGAAGACACTGAGTGTGCAATGTTGGAATTAGTTTAGAATTGAATTTGGAGTTGATAGTTGAAAGTTTAGAATGCTAAATAGATTAGATAATATCTAAGGGTTTTACTTGGTGGGGGTACTGCAAAAATTACAAGCATTTACTTCTCTAAGACCCACGTTAGATTCCCAGCCCCTACATGAAGCAATTTACAACTGCCTATAGCCATAGCTTCAGGAGTTCCATGGGTACTGCATCCATATGTACATGATGATACACAGACACACACTTATATACACAATTAAAAATAAATAAATAAGATCCTTAAAGAGTGTATAAATTGTCAGGCGGTGGTGGTACATGCCTTTAATTCCAGCACTCAGGAGGTAGATCTCTGAGTTTAAGGCTAGCCTGGTCTATAAAGTCAGTTGCAGGACAGCCAGGGCTATACAAAGAAATCCTGAAGAAAAAAAAAAGTTTAAATTAAACTACTTAACAAGGGGGTTGGGGATTTAGCTCAGCAGTAGAGCGCTTGCCTACCAAGCGCAAGGCCCTGGATTCAGTCCTCAGCTCCAGAAAAAAAGAAAGAAAGAAAAAAAAAGAAATACTTAACAAATTACATAATAGATTTAAACAACTGGCTGAATAAGATAGAAAGTTTGATCAGTTGAATTACTGATCCACTTGACATGTATATGTAAGCACTGAGACATTCAGATGTGGTCCAAGAAATGGCTCAGCCAACTTGGCGACCTGAGTTGTTTAGTTTATTTATACTTGTCTAGTTTAGTTTATTGAAATCCTTATTTGCCTGGTGAAAAGCTAGCTCCAGATAGACTCCCCATAACCTAGAGTAAAAGGGAAGATCCAGCTCCCCGAAATGGTCCTTTGATATCTACATGTGTACCACAGTTCATGTGCACACATATGCACATAACTCATACACACATCCACCCCTCACACAATTATAAAGAAAATTTTAAAAAGGTCTAAGTGTGTGTGTATGCAATTTGAGTAAAGAAGCTAAGTGCCTATTTTCTTCTTTATAGTAGTTAATTTCTGACTAAATTATTGGAAAATTAAATTTGCTCTTCACATTTGTCTGCCTGCGTAAATCAAAATGCCATATTTTAGCTAAAAATAATCAAGCTAGCTGGGCACAGAGGTATGTGCCTTTGATCCCAGAGCTCAGGAGGCAGAGGCAAGTAGATGTTTGAACCTAGCCTGTTCTACAGAGTGAGTTCCCAGGATAGCAGGGCTACATGGAGAAACCTTGGGTCAAATGTGCCACTTAAAAAAAAATAGCAAATGAACTCACTAGATAGGAATGGCCTAGGAATTACCCTCTAGAGGTTTACTGACTTTGTTGTTAATGATAGCAACCACAGTAGTTTGTTTCAGCCAAAAAACCAAACCAAACCAAAACAAAACAAAAAAATGTTTACACATATACACACACACCTAATAACCTAATAACCACATCTTATTTTCTGGGAAGGAAAAAAAATGTAGTAAACTAAACACAAAGAATATATTATAATGACTGTGGTGGTTTGAATGAGAACGACCTCCATAGGCTCATCATATATTTATCAGAAAGGATTAGGGGACCTGGCCTTTTTGACGTAGATGTGGCCATGATGGATGGAAGAGGTGTGTAACTGGGGATGGGTGCTGAAGTTTCTGAGCTATCCTGCTTGCTTTCTGCCATCATGATCATTGACTTCCACTCGAAAACTGTAAGCAACTCACAAATGAAATGCTCTCTCTTGTAAGAGTTACTTTGATCATGGTCATCTTTTCACAGCAATAGAAAAGCAATTAAGACAATGACTGTTGATGTGCCTATCATTAGCTCTTCTGAAGCTGAAGAAAGCGTTGTCATTGGTCACGGTTTCCTTTTAAAAGCCCACTTTTATTAAATTTTCATATGTGTGTATACATGTGTACTTGGGTGTCTGTATGTCTGTATGTGTGTGCGTGTCTGTATGTGTGTGTATGTCTATAAGCATGTGTGTCTGTGTGCTTGTGTGTGTACATGTCTGTATGTCTCTGTGTGTATATGTCTGTGTGTATGTCTATAAGTGTGTATATGCCTATATACGTGTGTGTCTATGTGTGTGTGTCTGTGTGTGTAGTATGTATATGTGTGGTAGTGTGTGTGTATATCTATATGTGTGTGTCTGTATGTATGTCTGTGTATGTCTGTCTATATATATGTGTGCGTTCATACATAGGTGTGGGGAAGTGAATGAACAGTTTCCAGAATCAGCTCTCTAATTCTACTCTAGAGATCAAACTCAAGTCACCAGGGTTGGTGGCAGGTGCCCCCACTTACTGAGCCAACCTGCCAGCCACCAACACCAGCCTTTTTTATTCTTTTTTAGAACATGATATCAGATCCCCCAGGTAGTCCTTAGACTGCCATGTAGCCAAAGATAATCCTGAATGCCTCCTACGTCTACTCTTCAAGAGCTGGAGTAATATGACTTTTTGGGTTTAGTTTATGTTCCTGGTTTTTAGACATGGTCTTTGTCTTAGTTAGGGTTTTACTACTGTGATCAGACACCATGACCAAGGCAACTCTTATAAGGACAACATTTAATTGGGAGTGCTTTACAGGCTCAGAGATTCAGTCTAGTATCATCAAGGTGGGAACATGGCAGCATCCAAGCAGGCATGGTATAGGAGGAGCTGAGAGTTCTACATCTTGATCTGAATGCTGCTGGGAGAATACTGACTTCCAGGCAGCTAGTGTGAGAGTCTTATAGCCCACACCCACAGTAACACACCTACTCCAACAGGGTCACATCTTCTAATAGTGCCACTCTTTAGGCAGAGCATATACAAACCATCACAGTCTTTCTTTGTGGCCTCAAATTCTCAGCATGTCTGTCACCCTTCTGAATGTGTGTCATCATGGTGTTCCTTCTGGACAGTCCAGATGTGAGTGACAAAACACTGGTTTACGAAGTCTGTATAGGATAGTCTGACCAGTATCTAGCTATACCTGTAGGCATGTACATTTCTCAGCCAGCAAGCCTATCTACAGGCCTGCCAGTTCTTGGGGAGCAGAACCTTATTTGTCCAGTGAAAAGTCTGCCTTGGCCAGCATCCTAGTTGATATTATGTTATGACTATGATGGGAAAGATGGGTGATGATTTGCTCTCTTCCCACCTCCTTACAGTCTTTTGTCTTCTGGTCCTAACTGTGCCCTAACTTAGTATCATGAAGTGAAAAATCATTTAGGACCAAACCCAGTAGCCTCTTATTGTCTGCATGGTAGAACTGAGGCCACCGTATACTTTCTGTCCTACTTAATTCTTCTGGTGGCCAGGCATCTTATAGAACATTCCCAAACTCCTGTGAACTATGAGCTAAAAAGTGTGATTATTGATGGGCGAGGGTGGCAGCTCAGTTGGTAAGGACCTTGCCTAGCATGGTTTGAAGCCCTGACTTTTACCCTTTGTCCTGAATAAATTAGATGTAGTGGCACAAACCTGTAATCTTCCAACACTTGGGAGGTAGCGTTAGGAAGCTTAGAAGTTCAAGGTCATCCTTTTCTCCGTAGTAAGGTCAGCCTGGTATACATAAGGCTTTTTTTTTTTCTTAAGCAAGGAAGCAGAAATCTGCATTGCCTAGCTTTCAAGCAAAGAAAATTTATAATAGAACACAATTCATATGTTCTACAAGAGTAGGGGACCCTGTCTTTTTTTTTTTTTTAATCATTTTTTGAGATTACAATTTCCCCCCTCTCTTTTTGTCTTAGGATTTTACTGCTGTGAGGAAACACCATCACCAAGGTGACCATGACCTCTTATAAGGACAACATTTAATTGGGATTAGCTTACAGGTTCAGATGTTTAGTCCATTATCATCCAGACAGGAGCATGGCAGCATCCAGGCAGACATGGGGCGGGAAGAGCTGAGAGTTCTACCTCTTGTTCCAAAGGCAAGTAGCAGAAGACTGTCTTCCAGGCAGCTAGGCTGAGGGTCACAAAGCCCACGCCTACAGCGACACACCTACTCCAACAAGGCTACACCTCCTAATAGTGCCACTCCCTGGGCCAAGCATATACAAATCATACTTTTCTTTCTCCAATTTCTTCTATGCATGCTTTATTATAACCATGGAAAGGCTGTGTTTTTTAAAAAGGTTTCTTTATATCTATGGGATCCAGCACAGTATTGTGAATGCCCAGGGGGCTCATAAATTTTAGTAGTGGACAATAAGCCAGTCTCTCCCCTTGGCTATCAGCAGTATCCCACATAATCACCAGACAGGGAAGAGTCAATCCTGCTTTTACAGATCTCGAGGGAGTGTAAATCCAAACCTTCATCCATAACTCATTTCATTGTCTAATCAGCCTTAGCATCTGCTAGAAGCCTCTTCCTAAGAGGGTAGTATTTATAAACAAAGAATTCCCTGGATTAGGTCCAGCCACTTGAATAAGCAAGTCCAACCACATGAGAAGGATTTAACTGGGACCCTAGAGTGGATACTAGTGGGAGGTGTGGGAGAAGAGATAGCAATAGGTTTGTTTCCTGCTGGAAAGAATTGGTGTGGTCTTGTGTGGATAGAATTAGCCATTGCTAGCTGGGAACAAGCAGGAGTCAGGAAGCAGTGGATGTGCAGTGCTCAGTAATGGTACACAGCAAACCTGCAGTTAGTTATCCATCATTTTAGACCTGTGGGAGGTCTAAAAAGCCCAGGGAGGGGGTGGCTAAAAACTGTCAGGACTTTTTCCATTATTGCTCAGTAACATCAGTGCTACTTCTCATCAATAAGAAAGGGAGATACACACTTAGGATAGATAACAAATAATGTTCACAAGTTCCTCTGTAATGCGGTGTGTACATGCTTGATCGTGATATGTGCGTCACATGCTTGGGGTTGGTGTAAGCAGTTGGAGTGATCAGAGGTGAAAGGAGAAAAGAAGGAAAGGAAGTCCCTTATGTCTTTTTGTTGTTGTTTCTGAGACATCATCTCACCATGTAGCTGTCCCAGAACTCACTATGTAGACCAGGCTGGCCTCTAACTCACAGATATCATCCTGCTTCTGCCTCCTATGTGCTGGGATTAAAGATCTGTGCTTGGTCCCATAGATCTTAATAGATAAAGGTAAGGGACCTGAATTAAAACTTGAAATCAGCCAGGTGTAGTCAGGAGCACCTTTAACCCCAGCCCTGTGGAAGCAGAGGCAGGTGGATCTCTGTGAGTCCGAAGCCAGCCTGGTCTACAAAATGAGCACCAGGACAGCCAGAGCTATACAGAGAAACCTGTCTCAAAAAAGCCAAACAAACAAACCAACTAACCTGAAAAATCAAAACTGGCAACTAAAGAGAAACACTGAGAATGCAGTGAAGCTAAGGCAAGGAAGGGAGAAGGCAAAACCAACAGGGCCCGTTGAGGAAGGGCTGTGAAAATGTAAGGCAGCTGAGATTCACATTAGAGTGGAAACAAACCTTGAGCTCCCAGAAAATCGGGTTGCAGAAGAAGTCCATTCTGAAGGCAGTTTCAGTTCTCTGGTTTGGACCTCCCAGTACTCAGGGAGCATGGCCTGGTTTTAAGAAAGTGACCAGATACTATAATCAGAAGCCACATGGTGCAGGCCTCCCTGCAGGGGCTGAGGCACCAAGTGTTCCCTAGGTCTGTTGAGTGCTACTAGAGAGAGGTAAGGAAGTATTCAGTCAGGGAACAAACATGCCTCAAATTCTGTTGAGCTTCGCTTGTTTTGCAGGAGAAAACATGGCCTACATCTAGCACTGTGCTTGTCAGGATGTCAGGAGCAGGAAAGAATGGGTTGTGGACAGCTAGCAGAGTGGACTGGTACTTCAGTGATAACATGCAGTGAGTCACTGAAGAGAATCTAGGTCAGGTTAACCTAGGTAGTGGAAAAATTTCTGGCCTACCATATCTAGTCCTTTTTCCCCAGGGTCCTCACAACCAGAAACTGCATTTGACTGGAGAGCAATGGGAAACTGTGGCTTGAACAACCCTAGGTGACAAAGGAAGCCTGACAGAACTAAGAGCTTTCAGATGGAGAGTGGGTGGAAAGGTGGGAGTTGTGAGTAGTACCTGGCAACCCTTCTAAACAACCCTACCTTTCAGACTAAGACAAAGGCTCTGCCTAACTCTTCCAGCTCCCATTTCCTATCCGCTTTTGCATATACACACGCACACGCACATGCACACACATATATAAAAAATATAAAAAGCGCGTGCATGTGTGTGCGTGTGCGTATATGCATATATATTTTTTTTTTCAGGAAGCTGGAGTTATTCTCCTCAACCTGTCTTTAAATGGTTTTATTTTATGAATTCTGAATCAAACAAAGAAAATCTCCACATAAGAGACAAAGTCCTGGAGAGATGGTTCAGTGTTTAGGAACACTTACTGCTCCTCTGGAGGACCCGAGGTGAGTTTACAACATCGGTTTCAGCTCCACAGGCAGTTGAACCTGGGAGAATGGGGTCCATAAACGAAGCAGACTAAAGTCTCATGAAATAGCCAAATTCATTTAGAGCCACAGACAATTTATAATCTTTGGCTTAAGAAAGGTCACATGAGTAAAGCTCTTATGAGTTCAAGCTGTATACAATCACAAGGACCGGCCACATATTGGAAAAACGTGTTTTCCATAGGAGCATATAAAGGCTAGTTTAAACATCTAATTAACAGCAGCTGCTAGGAACCAGGTGCCCCCACCCCCACCCTGCCTTCAGTGACTCAGCATCAGCAGCCACATCATCACCAGCACCACATGGGACACCCAGACTCTTTAAAAGATCCCTACCAACACATCCTGCTTTCCCTTCCTCTCCCCCTCCTAATTTCCCCTCTCCCTTCCCTCCCTTTCCCTCTTGTTCCTGCTCAGAGGCTGCCTCCCCATTCCCACTCTATAAATTTCTCGCCTGAGATCTGTCGGATGGTATGATTTCTGCAGCATTCGTTGGCCCAGATCTACCAAGGTGCTTCTCTGCTTCTAACACTGACAATCAGAGTCCAATAGAATACCTTGGTGTTTGTGCTTCCCCTCAGTGTGTGAGGTACACTGGGTACCAGGACCCTACTGTGCTTCTCTATCCCCAACATATCCACCTTATGGCCCACCAATCACTGGTAATTGGTCTGCGTCAATGCTTCTCTCAGTCTCTGGTACTCTTAGAGGCGGTCAGAGGCACCTCTGATTCTTTCTCTTGGACTAAGCTTCTTTTCTGAGCTCAGTTTTCGCCTTTTGGGTTCATTCAAAATTCCTGGTACCAGGTTCCTCATCTCCTTGGGCTTTTAGCCCTGATCCTGCCTTATGCGGTGACAACCCATTAAATAGCTGTGTCTTTCTCTTTTGGTCCCCCTGAGTCCTGGGGACACCTTGGACTTCAGGCTTTAGACTTTCTCCTCTTATTCATCTGTGTGAAAACATCCAGCCTCTCCTGGTGATGACCTGAAGGTCTCCATTTTATTCACTTAAGGTACAGTAGATGGATATGTAAGTTTGTTGCAAAGTGGGAGCCAAAGGCAGACCTAGCTGGAGGGGGGGAGTTGAAAGTGGGGGGAAAAGAAGTGGGCCAGTGCAGTGTTCACACACTGGAGTTAGGTTGTAGCTCAGAGTACTTGTTCAGCAGGATTAAGGTCTTGGGTTCAATGCACAGCATTTCAGAAAACTGGGTATAATGATGCATGTTTGTAACCACAGCATACACCATCTCAAATACAAATAAAAGCAAAATCATATACCATAATCAAGAATAGACTTCATTGTTATTTCATGTACAAGGTAGACAGTCTTTCTTGTATAGCTTCGGGGGAGAGAGAGAATCTTGGGCAGATGATTGGACAAACAGCCATCCTACTAAGAAGCCACTGTTTGGTCTTTAGCACTGTGGCTCCTTACTGTAAAGCTAAACTCTTCTAAGGAGATGTAACAAAGTTAAGATGACTACTTCCTTCTTGCTAGGGCAGGCTTCTCAAAGACATGGACATATTGCATTTGGAGTCCTGAGAATGGGGAGTTCAAAGTCACTTCCCATAGAGCTCAGCCTTTCTGAGGTTCACAGCTTTGCAGGATTGTCATGGGCAGCAGTTCCCAAACAAAATATGGCATGAAACAGAATTCTTGTCCAGTTTCTCATGTGTGCAGCTATGCATGGCATAAAAATACTAAGGCTTCTGCTTCCCAAACAGTTACCTGAATGGAGCCAGTAGAATGCAGTCAGTAGAATGGAGCTCAGTGGAAGGGAACTCACTGGAATAGAGCATCGTCACCTGTCAGATCTCCATATCCTTCCCTTATCAGAGCCCCTATCTCTGTCCTTCGAGGCCTTATTTCAGAACAAGCAGCCAAGACTGCTGAGGAGGCCAGGATCAAACTTTGTGTGTGTGTGTGTTTTGCAGATATTCTTATAGCAGAAATAAGCAAAATGTAGCTTACAGATAGCTTTCCTGGTATGAGCAGTTTCTAATCTGTTAACTGGTTAAGAGGAGGAGAAGACAATGAGGAATAGCACAGCCTAAAACTTTACTATCTGGCAGCAAAAGTTTGCTGAGCCCAGCTCAGGGCACCTGTTCCCCTTCTACCTACACTCACTTTTCCTTACCCCTCTTCATCCCCTCTAGGAAAGAGCTGAATTAGTCCTCAGCTGATGATCAGTTACCAGCAAATACAGCTTGCCTTTCTCCTCAGTGGCAAAGCCACCAAAGGCTTCATTTTCCAGCCAACAGGATACTCTGTTCCTCCCCTACTGCCATTCTCTGGACTTCTCCCAGGGAATCAGGAATAGGGATACCCTGCCTCTAAGCAGTGAGTGTCTGGCTTTTCATTGCTAAGGGCAGTGGAGAGGCATACTCTAGATATGGACTCCATTTGGGACCAGGAAAGGGTTCATGAGGCCCTGGACTCAGTGTAGAGACCCAGAGTCCTTTTGGGCCACCAGCTCTTCACCAGTTCTTTCCATTGTCAAGCTGAGATCTGCCTACTGTATGCTGTGGTAGGTAAAGCTTTGAACTCAGACTTGGGATGTGGCTCAGTTGATGGAGTACTTGCGTAGCATGCACAAAAGCCCTGGGTTCAACCCCAGTATTGTGTAAGCCCAGTATGATGATGCACACTGCTCATCTCTGTACTCCAGTGATGGAGGCAGGGACATTCTCACCTACATGGTTAGTTAGAGGCTTGCCCGAGATACTTGAGATTCTGACTCAAAGCATCAAACAAAATTTTAAACTTAGTCCCCTGGATAAAACATAGTTCTGGAGACCTTGGTTTCTTACTGAGCTGGTGGTTTTGTTTTTCATCCTGGATAAGGAATAACAATATTTTCTATATCATTGAATTACATAAGAATTAAATTATTTCAACTGCGTGACATTGTTTTGAACTCATGGTAAGTAGCCAGTTAAGTGCCAGCTCTTTGTCACTTAATATTCTGAGGCTTACGAGTTGTCATCGTTAGTTTTAGCCACAGTCTGTTCTTCTTTGCACAAGTATAGCTTAAGGAAAAGTCCATTTTAAATTTAGGACAGGCCAACTCTACAGGTTTGGCAAGACTAAAACAGGTAAAGTATGTAGATAAGGCTTCCTAGGTCTTTTTTTTTGGGGGGGGGTGTCAGAGTTTAGTTGGAGGTTGAGATAAGATATAATGTAGCCCAAGGTGTCCTTGAACTCACTATGTAGCTAGGGATGACCTTGAACTAATGATCCTCCTGCCTTTAGTTCCCAAATGCTGGATTGACAGGTATAGGTCACAATACGCAGCTCTCCTTTGCTTTTATGTGTATAAATGGGTTGGTTTCATCAATAAATCCTGACTCCAAAAGCTAAGATAAAAACAACAGTAACAGTAACAAAAATCAAGAAATAAAAAAAAAAAACCAAAACCGAGTGCTCTCTGTTTATATTTGAATGCAATTGCCTTTACGTTTAACAATCATTTTCATCGAATACAATTTTTTTTAAACCAAACTACATTCCATATGGTGTTAGCTTTCCAAGACTTTGAAAAGTATGAATTGATCAAACTGGGTATAATGGTACAGGATTGTAATTCTAGCACCATTGAGGGTGAAGCAGGAGGTTCTCCAGCTTGAGGGCAGCATGGCCTGTATATTGAGATCCTGTCTGAACAAACAAAGCATTGTGGTGGTTAATGTCTTTAATCCCAGCATGTGGGAAGCAGACACAGATGGATCTTTGTGAGTTAAAGGTCAGTGATAGCCAGGTCTATGTAGAAAGACCTTGAAGAAAAGAGAAAAAAAAAAAAAGAAAGAAAAAAAAGAAAAGAAAATAGCAAAACCCAAAGAAGGGAGAAAAAGAGGTTCAAATGTATTTATGTTTTAAATTAATTATTTTTGTGCATGTGTGGGTGTGTCAGTGCTGTGGCGTATATGTGTGGACATCAAAGGACCTCTTTGTACCTTCATATGGATTTAGGGAATCTAATTCAGGCTGTATGTCAAGTGCCTTTACTACCTCATTGACACATGTTGTAAATTTTTAAATTTTGAGTTTATATAAGGTTTTCTCAGTTTTTACCACACCAACAAGCACCATACATTTCTAGAAGGCAAATTTAATGTGGTATTTACTCCCGTACCCTCTAAGACAGGTCTTATGTAGCAGAGGGTAGCCTCCAACTTTCTATGTAGTAATCATGAGAACTTCTGGTTATGCTCCCTTTACCCAAGTTGGTAGAGAGCTGGAATTATACACATGTACCACCACACCTAATTTATTCAGTGCTGGAGCTGGAACCATGGGCTTTGTCATTCTGGGCCATCATTCTACTAACAGATCTCTAAACTTCCATTTTTTTAAAAAATGATGCAATACTTTACTATCAGAAGCATGCATTAAATGCCCCTCTTGAGTTCATAAGAATTAACTGTAGTTTTAATCACTGTTAAATCACCAAAAGACTGGACACTCTTTTCAGAAAGTGCAGTGGACTTCTAGTGCCTAGAAGACTAGTGTGTATTTGTGGCTCTGTCAGTGTCAGGGTTAGCCACTTGCATGTATCCATGGCATGCCAAAGGTTGTATCGGGAGTCTAATAGATGGGTTCTAAAGCCCAACTGTTGGGGAGAAGCAGTGTAAACCAAACTGCCAGCAGGAATTGTTTCTAGCTCATTCTTTAAAAGGACAGGAGTTTCCACTTGTTGGTGTCGAGGAAGGTTCAACATCATTCGACCATATTGAAAAAAACTGTCCAGTGTCCTGTCTTCAGCCAGTATCTGCTAGAACAGTCAGCCATTCCATGCACTAGACAAGCATCTACTATGATCTGAATGTTTGTGGCCCCCACCATAAATTCATATATTGCCATCCAACACCAAAGGTGACATAAGATGTAGAACTCTGCCAGCCTTCATGAAAGGATGTGTCAGACTTCCTAAATAAACATGAGCTAGTTTGTCCTCTGTGCCCTGTGAAGAAGACAGCAAGAGGTTGCTAGCTGAGCACAAGAAGTGGTCCTTTCACCTAACACCAGATCTACCAGAAGCAGCAGCTTGGAATTTCAAGCTTCCAGAATTAAGGAGAAAATTCGATTGTCTAGAAATTTCTTAGTTTATATAATATGAAGTAACTGTCTAATCCAAGATAACTTCTCAGGATACTTGGGACAGAAGAACTCTTTATTTTTATCTATATGAGTGTGTGTGTGTGTGTGTGTGTGTGTGTGTGTGTGTGTGTGTGTGTGCACGCTATACCTATGTGAGTGTATGACACACTTATAAAGGTACATGTAGAAGCCACAAAAGAGATCAATCCCTGGGGGTGAAGTAATAGACTGTTGTGAACTGCTCTGTGTGGATGCTGGAAAATGAACTGTAGTCTTTTGGAAGATAGGCAAATGCTTTCAACCACTGGACTATCTCTTGGACTCCAAGAATTTTTTTTATTTAAGGAATAACTTTATTTTAGATTCAGGACAACTCAAAGCTGAAGAAAGCAATATGAAAAATAAAACCATAATACTGTTATTTTTACTTACTTGAAAGTATGTTTTCATATTAGTATTTTGGTATTTTAACTTTGTGGGATTTTTAAATCTTATTTATTTTGTGTGTGGGGGGGGTAGTGATTCAAGTCATGTAGGCTGGCCTGTGGTTCATTATGTAGCCAATGATGTCCTTGAATTCCTCATCCTCTGCAAGTTAGTATTACAAAACTGTGTTTGGATAACCGTTTTAAATTTGAAGATAACTGGGGTTGGGGATTTAGCTCAGTGGTAGAGCGCTTGCCTAGCAAGCCCAAGGCCCTGGGTTCGGTCCTCAGCTCTGGAAAAAAAAGAAAGAAAGAAAAAAAAAAAAAGAATCTTGTGGCATTTGGCATTTTTTGAGGAGCTGTAGCTGTTCCCACTCCTTGTAAAGTATGTAATGACTAATTACATTTTTAGATGCTCCTCCTGTTAAAGCAGTTGCAACCAGAAAGTCTGAAAAAGTGTCAATAGTCACAAATAAATAATTTAAAAAAAATTGAAGATAACTTAACATTTTAGAATATCTAACAGGGCCATTGAGATAGCTCAAAAATTAGGAGTACTTGCTGACTTCAATTGGATTTCTGGGACCCACAGGGTAGAAGGCTATTACCAAATGTGGACTGGGGCAAGTGCGAACAATACATGAATGCAATTTAAAAAAAGAATATCAAATTATCTTATAAAACCAATGTAAAACATGTAAATTAGAACTATACTTGATTTAGATTTGTGGTTTCAAGTTAAGAAGATATCAGTTTTACTAAATCTATAAACATTTTTGTAATGTTCATGAAACTTGAGTCACATTTTAACCAGTCATATTTATGAACATTATTTAACTGCTCTTTAGACTTGCCTAGAAATTTAAGCTTTTTGTTTTGTTTTTCTGATTTTTTGGGTGGTGTTGTTTTGTTTTAAGACATGGTTCTCTGTATAGCCTTGCCTGTCCTGGAACTCACTCTGTAGACCAGGCAAACCTTGAACTTGGAGATCCACTTGCTTCTGCTTTTCCAAAGGTGTGTACCACCACCACCTGGCTGCAATTTAAGCATTTTTTAAAAGATTGGATTCATAAATGTACACATGCAGCTTAATACACAGGAATTTAATTAACCAAGCTATAACATGCCTTTAAAAGTGACAGAGTCTTAAACTTTGCCTTTTGCTTGTCATTTTGACACAGCATTTCACTATAAACTTGTGCAGGCCTCGAACTTGTAGCAATCTTATGGCCTTAGCCTCCAGAGTCACCATGCAAGGCTCTGTAACTTGAATTGCAAATTAACAATGAAGACCACAAACAGAGGACATCCACTAGACTGATCAGGCTCTATCTGTAGCTCATGCATATTTTCCCCCACACTTGTGTGGGAATCGTGTGACACACATTCTTCTGATGTATTCCTTCCCTGTAAGCAGCTCACTTTCCTCTTTCCCCCATTCATCAACAAACTATTAGAAGAAAAACAAAGTTTGTCTGAGGCCTATATGGATCTCATATTTCACTTGTAGTCCAGGACAATCTTGAACATCTGCTCCACTTCCTTCCACCTCTATGTCTTTGGGATTTTCCATGTGTGCCACTGTAAACAGTAGGACCTCCAGCTTTGCTTCCTGCATGGTAAGTAGTTTCTCTACTGAGTCAAATTCATAGCCTGAACATCAAAGCTTATTTTTGTTTCTTCTTTTTTCCCCCTAGCAATCCTTTGCCCTTTTTTGCCTAGACCTGCATAGTCTCCCTACATGAAAATGGAGACAGCTTGCAGTAGCCCTAAGTTCATGATCTTTTCTTGCCTGCAGTATGACCTGAGATCCACTGTTTGACTTCATTATGCTGTGCATCCAACTGTGGGCCCAGGGAGTAAATAAGAGACAAAGACCTTGTTTCCTTTCTCTGCTGTGTGGAAACAGGGAGAGAGTTCACCAGAACCTTACTATGTAGATACCTTGATCTCCAAGCCTCCAAAATTGTAAGGAATGTTTGGCCTTTATGCTATCCTGTATAAGAAAGACACTGGCTTTTACAAAATGTCTTGAAAAGTCTTCCACTATGCTTTATAAGTGAGAGCAAACAACACTGTCCATGGCTTCAGTCAGGATCCTCATGTATACAAAGTCAGTGTATACTGACCTGTGATTACATATGTTGAGCAGGACATTCCTAATTAAAAAAAAAAAGCTGGGTATGGTAGGACAGACTTTTAATGTCAGTACAGATGGGACAGAAGCAGGGTTTTCTGTCTCTGTGAGTTCAAGGTTTAACTAATCCTGTTTCAAATGAACAAAGAAAAACATTTAAGCCAGGCTTAGTACTGCAAAATTCCAGTACTATGGAGATTGAGTCAGGAGGATCAGGAGTTCAAGGTCATCCTCAGCTATATGATAAGTTTCAGGCCAACCAGTGCTACATGAAACCCTGTCTAAAAACAAAAAACACAAACAAACAAACAAACAAAATGGAAAACCAAAACCAGAACAAAGAACGCAGAACACAAGACCCTCGAACCTGTCAGATAACTCAGCACTTTTTGTTTATTTTGACTGTTTAGTGTACTATATCTACACCCATCATTTTATCTAAATTATTTATCGTGTGTGTGTGTGTGTGTGTGTGTGTGGGTATACATGTGTGCAAATGCCATAGCATTCATGTAGAGGTCACAGGACAACTTTTGAGAATCTATTATCTGCTCCTGACGTTGAATCCAGATTGCCAAACTTCTTAGTCTTAAAGTCATGCCTCCAGTTCTGGCCACCTTTGAACATGAGATATACAGATCTGTCTGTTGGGTCGAGCATTTTCCTGGAGACATCTCCTCCTCACCAAACTATAAAAACAAACACTTTTGTTTAATTGACCCCCTCTTCCCCACCTCTGTAAATGGCAAGTTCATTCTTCTATATTCTTTGTCTAAATCTAGTGAATCATCTTTGGATTCTATTTTTAATCTAGACAAGTACATCACTGAGCCGGATACAGGACTTACACCTCTACTGTTAGTACTTGGGGGCTGAGGTAGGAGAAGCACAGACTTCAAGGTCAGTCTCCAAACACTCTGTTGTGGGTCATCCTGGGTATGGAGTAAGACTCTGTCTGTACACTATTTAATTTTTCTAACCAGTACCTGACACCATCTCTCGGATTTGATTCCTGTGAGTCCTCAGCACTCTCTTGCACTTGGTCCTCTGGGTAGGAATCAGAGCCCTTTTCTGTAAAGGAGGGCCAGCAGTGCGTTTGCTCAAGGTTTTCCATGTCTGAGAAGCGAGAGGTCCTTTTGCTCTCCTTTGCTTCATACCAAGCAGTTGACATTTGCTCTCGTTTCCAGGCTATAGCAGTTGTGTTTTTACTTGTTTCCATGTAATTAATGTCTCCTCTACCTGTAATGCTCCTTTCCTGATGGTGGATACCCACTGCTCATGTGTCAACATAACTCAGAAGCCTTCACTATCTGAACCAATACACCATGCTCGCCTCCTGCCTTATTTTGCTTAAGCTTTACTATTATTTCATTCTTGAGTGTGGTTACCTAATTCCTGTTTTGTGCAATGCTAGCGAGGAGAACATCCACCAGGGCCTGGACTTGAATGGGACAGTGAGAACTGGAAAAGCCATTGCTGCATGGGGGCTGTGTGCTACAGAGTAGAGCAATGTGGCTCTTTTGTGCGTATGCATGTTTGTATACTTTGTGAGTGTGCATGTGCTTATGAGTGTGTGTGTATATGTGTGTGTGATATATGTGGAGGCACATGTACACATGCATGTGGAAATCAGAGGATATCTTCATGTACTTGATTTTTCCCTTCTGCCTTTCAATGGTTTCTGGAGGTTGAACTCATCAGACTTGTACAGAAAGCCCCTTTACCAAGAGTCATCTTTTTGGCTCATGCTCAGCATTTGTGTGGGAGGTGAGGATCGAACTTAGGCCTTCAAGCTTGCAAAGCAAGCGCTTATCTCTCTAGCCTCCCAAGCTTGGTCTTTGACAGCTTATTCACCTGCTTCCAACTCAGTGTCAGCAATAAAAAGACAAACCTCCCCAAGCCATTTTATATTATTTTTGTGACAAAAGTTAAACCAAAATGCAACTGTGGTGGTTTGAATATGCTTGGCCCATGGGAAGTGGTACTGTTAGGAGGCGTGGCCTTGTTGGAGGAAGGGCATCACTGTGGGCAGAAGAGCCATTCTTTTCCTAGCAGCCCTCAGATGTAGAACTCTCAGTTCTTCCTGAGCCATTCCTACTTGGATGTTGCCATGCTCCTACCTTCATGATGATGGGCTAAACTTTTGAATCTGTGAGCCAGCCCAATGAAATATCCTTTATAAGGACATGTGTTGGTCATGGTATCCCTTCATAGCAATGGAAACTCAAACTAAGATAGGAACTTAAATATTTTTTTGGGACAGTCTCACATAGCCCAAGATGGCCTCAAATTTTATGTGTAGTTAGAATGACTTTGGACATCTGATCTACCTTCACCTACTTTATGTAGTGCTGTGGATCAAAGCCTGACTTTGTACATTATAGGTAAACTCTCTACCAGCAGAGCTAAGAAAACCTCAATTGTTCAAGTTGGATATATTTTTTGAAAGTTTCTTTATACTCTTCCCTCCTTCCCCCCTTAGTACAAGACTGAAATGTAAAGTCCATAAAGCATAGGGGCTGTTTGGTTCACTGTAAACAGCTTCTGAATGCCTTCGCACACTAAGCATTTGATGTTTGTTGAATGAATAGCAAAACTGTCAACACAGTATGAGGCTTTTCATGCTGCCAGAGAGGTACAAGGCTGTCAATAAAGGTAGGAGGTTGGTAAAACAATTTGCTATGTATGGTTGCTTTCTGTTCTGAGTGAATCACAAACAGGATACAACCTATTTTCATATTCTGAGAGATATGAATAGAATTTTTTATAAGTGTGATTTTTTTTCTTTCAAGATTTTTATTATTTTAAAAATTATATATGTATGTGTGCGTCTCCATGTGGATATGTACAATTGCCTATGGAGACCAGGACGGAACAGTGACTCCTGGAGCTGAAGTTCTAGGAGGTTGTGAGCTGCATGGGTTCTTAACTGATATGCCATTTTTTTAGCCCCCTTTCTTTTTTTGGGTTTTCAAGACAGGGTTGTTGTCTATGTGGCTGTCCTGGAACTTGATCTGTGTGTATATAAAGCTGGCCTCAATCTTAAGAACTTCACCTGCCTCTGCCTTCTAAGAGCTGGGATTAAAGGTGGCCTTTTTTTCTTCATACAGGATCTTGATTAAGTAGACCAGGCTGGCATGTACTCCCTATGTAACAAGCTGACTTTAAAATTGTGCCGATTCTCCTACCTCAGTCTCCCTGAGTACCTTTTCCCTTTCTTTTTTTAAAATATCCTTTTAAACCTAAATTTTATTTTTAATGAAATGAAATGTCTCAAGTCCATTGTTCTTATTGAACAGGACTCAGAATCAGCACAGAACATACCCAGATGTCAGATTCACAACACAGGGAGACTTATTTACTGCAGAAAGATAAGTGGGATGCCTCTGGATTGGCAAAGACAGCTATGGCCAACTACCACATAGCCATTTTAGGGGTTCTAGCCAAGGAAAAGAAGAAAGGGGTGTGTGTGTGTGTGTGTGTGTGTACCCTACCCCCCACCAGCGGGTTAGAGTGGCTATCTCTGATTGGCTAGGAGAACAAGGAGATGAGGTAGCAGGCTTTTCCTCATGTAGCCTGGTGGGTTTGAGAGACCATATCAGGGCCAATATCTATGGAATCTGATCACAGGTAAAGGAGCATTGTGACAAAGTCATGCTGATGAGAAAAGGTCACAGGGAGTACACCCTGCACAGACAGAAAGAGAAGCTCAGGTGCTGAGCCCTGGTCAAGCTGTTCATTAGTCTTGACATCATAGTCTAGGAGCCCAAGAACCACAGAAGAGCTGCACAAGTCAGAAGGAAACAGAAACTGGTCAGTGCACCGGAAGAATGCCTACAGAAGCTCGGCAAGTATGAGCCACTGAATGCTAGGGAGAATGAAAGACACGACTTAAAGCACTGGTCTAATACTTCTGGTACCAAGCATTTACATACAATTGTCTTGATATTTTAATTAAATGGACTATATAATATAAACATTTTAAAGCATCACAGTGGTTAAAATCTTGCTAATAATGTTCCTTGGGTAAAGTATTGTCAAAATAAGACAAGTCACAATTTGTTTAGCCAGAGAGTGTGTATATGAAAATAGTGATTTTTTTTTTTTTTTTTTTAGGTTTGACAATTGTTACCTTTACCAGATGAGCAATCTCTTAGGCCATAAAACTTCTCTCTCTGAAATGGCCCAGATTGTTCGTGAATTCCTTACATAGCAGAGGAGGATTTGAACTTCTGCTGCTCCTGTTTCTTCCTCCCGAGTTCTTAGATTACAAGTAGGCAGCACTAGCTTTGCTTTAGGCTGGGCAGTAAATTAGGGGCAAGGCAATCTTTGTACCAACCGGATCACTAAGAGATGCTTCTTAATGTACCCCTTTCCTGGAGAACTTCTTAGTAATAATCTGTTCTTTTTAGAACCATTGAAAATTAGTAACTCTTTTGCCATTTGTCCAGGTCTAATTATTGCTTGAATTTCAGTTTAGCCTTTGAATTTGTATGTTGGAAATGTTGGAATGGCTACAGGTGGAGGTGACAAACATTTCATCCTTCTATTTGCTGCAGCCCATTTATCTGAGTCGCTAAGATGCTGAAGACATAGTTCAGGGGTTAAGAGTGCTTGCTGCTTTTGCAGAGATCCCAAGTTTGTTTCCTAGCACTCATGTTGTGTGGCTTACAACTGACTAACTCCAGCTTCAAGGGAAACACACACACACACACACACACACACACACACACACAGACTTGTATTAACAGTTTCCTTGAGATAAAAACACTCCATCTAGCCTGCAAGCTGAAGCAGTGAAGTAAACAAAACTATCTTTAAGAACTTCCTAACTGACCAGATTCACTGGGAAATAAAAGCTGAGAATCCCTCTCCTAGGAAGTGAAGCTGAGTTGCTAAGACTTTGAGAGGAGAAAAGCTGTAAACCAGACTCTCTGAGACTAGACTAGGCTGCCTGGAAGAACTGAGGTCCATAGAAAGAACACTCTCTAACCTGGTGAGCTGTCTGCAGACTGTGCACTGTGCTCTAGTTCCCAGCTCTGTGAACTGTTATCCATGCTAGGGTGGGCTTGGGGATGCAGCTGTCTTTGAGTCATTTCTGTACCTGTAAGGAACCCCCAATAAAACTTGTTGGTCACCACGTTGGACTTTGGTGGTATCTGTACTTTGGTTTGTTGTGGGTTCTCTGTTGGGGGTGAGTAGATGTTTCGAGGAGATCCTATCACACACACACACACACACACACACACACACACACACACACACACACACACATCATCCACATGCAAGATTAGAAAAAACAAAATGGAAGAAATCCTGAAGCCACACTGAGCTTTCAGTTGGGTTCAGGAATCTAGAAACAATAGCAGCCAAGCTCCAGGCTCAGCTAATGCCCCCACCCCGCCTTTTTTTTTTTTTTTTTTTGGAGAACATATAAATGTTAGAACTCTGTTGTTTGTGTGTATTAAGTTATGTGTGAATGAAGTGTATGAGGTCAGAAGGCAACCCTCAGGATTTGGCTTTTACCTTCTTTATTTTTGGATCAGGCTTTGTAGCCTTGGCTGGCTTGGTCTACAATGTAGACCAGACTGGTCTCAATTCAGACATCTGTCTGCCTCTGCCTCCCATGTGCTGGGATTTAGGTACGGCTCAAGGGTCTCTCTCTCCTCTTGGCTTCCAGCCTCCAGTTTTGCTCTAGCATAGGAACCTCAGCAGGTGGTATGTCAACCTGCTGAGCCACCTCAAAGGCCCAATTAATAATGGCAAGAGATCCTCTTAGCTGCTGGAAGGGTGAGATAGGAGTTTGAGATCAGGCTGAGCTATATAGGAAAATCCTCTCAGAAACGAATGAGACCAAATAAACCATGAAAGCAAAATCTCAAAAACTCTAACCAACCAACAAAACATAAAACCAAAAAAAGCTTGAAGGACACTCACTTTACTGGAGCAAGCTAAAGGCACAGGCCCCAAAATTTGGTGACTTCTGTCATAATGTTCAAATAAAGTGGTTTATGTCCTAAGACAGTGCACCTAACAAAGAAAGAGATTCTCATCCTCATTGTCTGGTGCACACAGAACAACTTGAAGCAACTTAGCTCAGGGTCTAAGAGCGGTGTCTGGCTGGAAGGAGGGTGGTCTTTGGAAGAGATCTCCTGGGAGGTTAGGAATCACCTGCTTGGAGCTGACTGTAAAGACGGGTGAACATCCTTATCCACTCAAAGTGCGGTTTGAATTTCTTGTAGCTGTTGTCTAGGTCAAGGGCGGGGAATCTTAGCTTCCCCTACTCATCCCACCAACCTAAAATAGTGGGTGTTTCCGACAAAGAACCTGCATTGCAGTGTAACGTTTATGTTGAGCAGACAACACACCAGTGGGCAGTTCTTACACAAACGGGAAATACTAAATTCTCTGGGCAGCTGAAGACTGAGCCAGGCCTCTCAGCTTTGGCTTTCTCTCTGCTGTTTTCCCTAACCGTCCAGCAGTGTTTTGGAAACCCAGTGTAATCTACATTCCCATCAGGTGACATTGTTTAATCTAACATTCCCCCTTTCACATGTGACAATAGCTCCAGGGACACCCAGGCTCAGGCTTTGAACTTTTCTGGTAGAAAGGGCGCTTCCAACTCCATAGACTTTCTTTGGAGTCTCTTCCAGGTATGCCTGTCTGAACCCGCAACTGATTGCTGCCTCCAGGGAGGGGCCCACCGCGGAGAGTCATTGACCTTGGCTGAAAGAAATCTAGTCTAGTCATGGAGTTAGGCAGCATAGTCCAAAGCTGTGAAAGTTACTTCAAATGATACTTTGTTTGAAGCACTAAAGGAAGACCAGTGCTTGACAGGAATACACATGTTTCCAAATGTTTTGACAACTTGAAACTAGAACCTTTCACCAAAGAAGGTTGCAAAGTATTTTTAAAGATAGTAACAGAAAATCAGAATTTCAAGATATTTGTTAGAATTAAAAGAAAGGCTGCCTCTTCCGCCCCAGGTTTCTGAAAGACTCAGGAAGGTCACCGCAGTGTTTTTAAAATCCTCTGCGCTCCCGCAGTCACATTTGGACATTATTGGACAGCCAAACTGTACTTCAGAAATCGCTTTCACGTGCCACACGCATGCAGAAAGTAGAGGATTATAACTCCCGTGGATACCACACCGCCGTGCACACTTTGTGAACATTCATTCCGTCTAAGGCTTTATTTTCGGGCAATGAGAACTGACCGATCAAACCTTCCCAATAGACCCAACAGACAAGTCGCACACTTGGGCACACAAACTTCAATTACAGCTTTGCGTTTTCACCAAACCCCTCTCGCCGTGTGCGCGCTTCCCCAGCGCGGTGCTCCGGGTCCCATCCTAGAACTTGCTCACAGTAGACGAAGCACCTTTCCAGGTACGCTTCGGAACGGGCGTGTTTACGCGCACCGGAGTGTGCGGCGCTTGGCACGCGGAGTCCATGCGGAGCCCGCGCCGAGATCCCGCACCTGCCGGTCGCCTCCGGGGTTCCAGCGGCCCGGGCTCGCAGAATTGCTCCGGGCGAAGGGACCCGAGCGCCACCCAGGCCGCGGGACAGCCCGGGCTGCGGGCTCTGGAACGAATGCGCGGCGAGCCCAGCCCCCATCGCCGCCAGCGAGCGAGGGAGGCTGGGTGGAGGGAGAGCGGAGAGAGTGAGGAAGCCGAGTGTGGAACGACTAGCCGGCCGCCACCCCCACTGCCGCGCTGCCTCCGTCGCGGCCCCGCCCCTCCGGCGGCCCCTCCCCCACCCCGTGCTCCTCCTTCCATCTCCCCCCTCCCCGTCGAGGTTCCCCTCCCCCTCTCAGGCTCCCGCTCCCTTCCCCCTCGCCTCTCTTGCTCAGGGCTCCCTTCCCCCTCCACGGTCTCTTTCCACCCCTCCTCCAGGCTCCCCTCCCCCGCGCATCTCTCCTTCTCTTGCTCCACCAGGCTCCCTCCCCCTCCCGGTTCCTCCTCCTTCCTCCCCTCCCCCTCCAGGCGCCCCTCCCTCGTCTCTCCCTCCCCCTCCTCAGGTCCTCCTCCCCCCCCTCAGCCCCCTCCCCCTCCTCGCTCCTCCTCCCTCCCCGCTGCGCCCGGCGCAGGCCCCAGGTTTGTTTTGCTGTGCGGCCGCCGCCGCCGCCGCGGGCCCGGAGCTCATTTGTGCCTGGCTGGTCCCCGCGCTCCCCGGTGCCGAGCCGGAGCCGTTGGCCGCTCGCGCGCTTGGCTCTCTCCCTTAGTAACAGCTCCCCTCCTGCCTCGGTGCTGCGCCCTGCCCCCGCGCCCCTCCCCCGCCGGACCCGCCGCCCGGCTGTCAGCGCCCGCACCCCAGGGCGCCTCGGGGTGCCGACGGCGGCCAGGAGGGGCGCCGCGCGTCCTGGAGGGACAGCGTCGCCAAGCAGGTGAGCGCGGCCCGGGGCGGCAGGCGCCGCGAACTTGGCCTGGGCGCGGGGAGGGGCGGCTGCGCTCACGTGCTGCCCCCGGGTCGGGGGGTGGCCCTGCTGCGGAGGCGCTGGGCCCGGGCGAGCGGGGGCGCAGGCTGGATGCGGGGCCGCAGCCGCCCCATGCTTTGCATAGCGGGGAGCCAGCCAGGCTCGGGATGGTGCCGGTCCGCGCTTGGGCGCGGGGCTGCAGTCGCCCGGTCGCGCACCCTCGGGCTGTGCCGCGCGGAGACCCCGGGTGGCGGCGGGGACCGCGGGCGGCTGTTGGGGCGCGGGCGGGGGAGGGGCGCGGCCCGGTCTCGCTCACTCAGGACGCGCGTGTGGGCACCTTGTGCCTGTGGCCTCTCCACAAGGAGGCCCTGGCCACAGCCTCGGTAAAGTTGGGTCAGAAGTGTATACAGTTGGCAAACTTATTGCCAGCTTCCTGGTAAGTTTCGGGGTGGCACACAAGTCACATTATCTTTTGACAGTATAGAGGCCACGTTGTGAGTGTTTGCTGGGTGACTTCCTCTTTGCAACCGATGTCTTTTATTTTTTGGAAACAGGGGCAGACTTTCATTTAAGTGTAATTCCATGTTGAAAGGCAGCTCGAGGAGAATCATGCATGTGTTAGAGTGTTCGGTAATTTTGGAAGTTCTCAATTTAGGTTGTGAAAATGGTCTGTTCTGTAACATTTGGGTTGGGTGGCTTTTAAGAAACGCTCTCTTTGTTAGGTTACCCAACACTGAAAATAATTTGGTGATCACCCAGAAGTGTTGGAACGGAGCTAAACATTACATTTCTTTAAGAGTCTGGAGTTTTCTTAAAACCTTGGACTTCACTCGCCCCAGGGTGAAGGATTTCTCTACTTATACCATTTACAGTTAATTAGGGAAGTTTACTGTTGGCTTTCTTGTTTTCCCATAGAAGAACCTTATGCTGGTCTAAACACGTTAATAAAGTACAGTGGGTGAAATGATGTGTTATTTCCAGTTTGAATCTTGATATTGAAAGCTCCCCCACCAGTGTAAAAGGAAGCTCCTCGCTGGGGGTAATAATACAAGGCCCTATCTTACTGATTTAACTTAGCTAAAATGCTTTGCAGTATCTCGATGGCCCATTGAAGGTAGTGAATGAGTTTTGGGTTTCCCTGTGTGATTCACATTCAGTTTTGTTAAATAAGACCCAAGCTTATTGGAGCACTTCAGTAATCCTGACTTCCTGGGACTGTATGTTCTCACCACTTTAATAAGTTTATAGTCTAGGGAAGTAGGGCATCTTTATCTGCACAAAAACACTGTGTATCGGTTGGATTGAATCGTGGGAGTTAATGGCAAACTTCCCAAATTATCACTGAGAGTTCTAGAAACAGTTGGCATTTAGCTATGGGGGAGGGGCAGTAGGTCGCAAGCGTGCCTGAAAGGAGTTGGGCAGGTCCTGCGTGCCCTTCTCAGAGGAGAAGCTTAAGTAGAGGTTTTTCTTCTGCTTTGAATATTTCTCTTTTAGTTTTGCTGTCTTGCATGGCACGAAGTCAGTAATCACAAACATTAAACACTCAAATTACTTTTCGTCTTTCCTCTCGTTTGAAGAGTCAGATCTTTAGAATTTAGGACAAACGCTAATCCTGTGAGGGAAGAAAGTATGTGTAAAAAGCTAAGCAACTTAATTAACTTGTTAATGACTTCAAAATTCTTGCACTTCACCCTCTCTTTGAAGCACACTTCTAATCTGTACATGTTAACATAGGAGACTCTGGTGGTAAATGGAGTGGTTCTTTTTTTGGGGGGGGGGAGAGCAATATTGGGAACTGAGCCTAGAGCCTCACTCATGTTGGGCAAGTGCTCTACCACTGAGTTACTGCTCAACCTTGAGATTATATTTTGTATTGACTTGTTGAGGAAGGTTAAAACATTTTCACTTTTTACACAAACCCAAAGAACCTCTTTTGATACTTGTAGTCTCTGTCTAATTAAGGTTTTTGCAAGACTTGATTATCATAATACCTGTCTGCCAAGAGAACCAGAAATAACTGCTTCCTGTGAAACTGGTAAGCTTTCAAGCTAGTGAGCAGGAAGGATAGCTTCTGCTTTATGAACATGGGGTCTCTGATGAAAAGGTTGTGACCCAGGGACCTTTGGAACTTGAACCTGTTGAGTAAATGTGCTAGTTGATGAAGTAGAACTGCTGTGTGGTCTCCACGCAGTTTCTCTTTCAGGATGGTTACTGTGGACATTGACTGAGCCCATGTAGATGGAGTTGAAACAATTTGTTAGATTTGATACTTACTTAAAAACAGGGAAATGCTTTGGAACCCAGGGGAGAGAGATGGCAGAAACATTGGCTCTGCGTCCAGCTGTTTTTCCAGTACATGTGAATTTGACTCATTTTCAGAAATTTATACAGTGTACATCCCTGAAGTGGGAAGAGGAAAGCAGTGAGCAGGAGACATGTATGTGTTGTCCTCAGACCTTCCCCTGGGGCTGTGTAGGGAGAAGTCCTTCGCTTTGCCTGTTGAACTGCCACCAAAGGAGGCCTGTGATGATGGTCAGGAGGTCTGGCTACTGCCTGTGGCATCCTACTTAGTAAGAGTATAGTTTATTGCCCTTTTACCAGAGAGCCAGAGGACAGGGATTCCTCCTGAGCCACCTCCAGGAAGGTGTGAGGCTCTGCCTGTCCTTCAGGTGCGCAGACTGATCTGTGGTCAGTCTGTAGTGTTGGCTTTCTCTGAAATGAGATGGAAAGGTGCTCCAAGGTATTTGTTATTTGGCTTTGAAGAGGCCTCCACCCAGGTCTTTCTGACCCTTGGACATGCTTTTTCTAGATGACTGTTTATGACACCTTTTCCTGCTGCTTTGCTACACTTGGATTTCTGGTTTCCTGACAGACTTCTTGTTTCTACCTGGTGGACTGTGAGTTAACCTCTGTCAGGTCATGGCATGGGTGAATGAATAGTCTAGGAGTCCTGGCATCACGCTTAAGCCTTCTAATTGCTGAGGTGTCGTGTCTTGTCGGTTACTGGTTTTCCTAAGATTAAGGGTAGCCTCCAAATACTGGTGTCAGAGGAGAATATTAAGAGTGGAAAGCGGAGTGTGGTCAACAGTCCACACAAGTGACTCAAAACTCTGAAAGAAAATTCCCGCATGTTGTGTTGGAGTGGTCTGAGCAAGGGTGCTTTTGTTAACTACTCTGTTTCTGTCCCTCTCAGATGGTGCCCTCGGGGGTAGTACTTATGCCTTCTGTTTTCCCCTTGCATCAGAGAGTTGAGACAATGGAGCTGGTAGATGTGTAGTGTTCAGAACAGTGTTTGTCATGCCATGCATTGCCAGAGTGTCAGACTGCTTTGGGTTGGGAGATGGCTTCTTTGGATTATGTTTTACATCTTGTTACTCCTTTCCGCGGGGGCATAATGCCATGAAAAGCATTGGCAGGTCTGTTTCCGGAGTTCCTGGGCAACATTTCTTGAAATGAACAGCATAATTTATTTATTCTCAAAGTTGTGCTTGATGCTTGCTCAGGAAGAATTAGACTGTACTGTCAACATTTCCATTTTCTTGGTTGGTGTGGTCACTGCGTGGTGGAGTGGGGGCGGGAGTGGGATGTGGTGGGGTGGGATACAGGGATGGTCCCATGCCTCGTTTACTGTCTCTTCTGACAGTTGTTGTTAGGCTTCAAATCTGTGGACCACTGAGAACAGTTTTCAAGTTTTTAAATAAAAAGGAACTCTTGAAGCGGAGTTCAGCAGGACTTGTCAATGTGTATTATAGGTAGTTGTTTTTCTGCCATCTATCCTTGGCTGGATGTGAGTCTGCACTCCATGTCTAAAGGCGCCAAGACAGCTTTACTCAGGAATACTTGTTCAGGTCTTAGGACTGAGCGGTACTAGTGCTGTGTTGTCAAGTGTCTGTGTGTCAGAGCTCTACGGGTGCTTTGACAAGTCCTTGTGACAGTATGAGCAGCTGGTACCCTAAATTTAACTGAGGAACAGTGGCTCAGGTGGTGAGCGGCAAGAGCAGTGCCTCTGGGGCCAGCGTCTTCTGGCATGGAGTCTACAGGAAGTCCATGGATGTGGGAGAGTTTGGGTTTGGTCTTTGCGTTACTGTTCCTGTTTTTCTGAACAGATTTGTTCTCTTATCTACTGTAACTGCTGACAGTGTTAATTGTTGAACTGATTTTCATCAGTTAGGTCCCCCTGGAAAACTCAAAATGATTGCCTCTTGCCCACTGTCCAAGGTCACCAGCTTCAGCCTGGCTTTTAGGACTCTTTGTGACCTGTTCCACTTTCTCATGCTCCTCTCCGGTGCCTCTCAGATCCTGTAGCCCTGTCCCTGGTACCACTGTGATTTTTCCTCACCCTTTCTTTCCCTTGGCATTTTTGTCTAGTTTTAGCTCCATGTCTTGAGAAGTGTCTTGCACATGACATGTTCTCTGATTCCATTGCATTTAATGCATGTAGTAGCCCCTTCCCTCTCTTGGCTTTCTTTGTGGATATAGGCCATGTTGTTGCCTCTGAGGGGAAGATGTGTTTTCCTTGGAGAATTTGTTGAAGTGCTTGATTATTGTATCATGAGCTCAAATATTATTTTCATAATGGGTTGTAAAAATGGGTTGTTTCTCTAGGGCCTGTGTTAGAATGAGCACTGACATCCCTGCCTGTGCATTGATGCAGTACAGTCTTCTTTCTGACGTAGACTTCCCAAGCAGAGGAGTATTGTGGACATGGGCCTGTTCTGTCATCCCAATTTTTATGCTGGGAGTGGACAAGGGAGAAAACTTGGTTCATTTTTTAATGTTCAATGAAAGTGGGTAGGTTTGTGTCCTGTGCTCTAGACGGTTTCTCTGTGTAGCTCTGACTGTCCTGGAATTTGCTCTGTAGACCAGGCTAGCCTTGAATTCAGCCTTGAACTACTGCCTCCAAAGTGACAGAGATCAAAGGTGTGCACTGCCCCCGCCTGGCTAGGTTTGTCCTTTGACCTGGAATTAGCTGCAGTATTAAGGGAGAATGTAACTCTCCTTAGGAATTGTGTCACCTAATCAACTTCATCCCATTGCACATGCTGCCTGCTTCTTATCTGAAGTGCTCAGGACCTGAAGTGTTTTGGACTTATTTTTTCCATTCAGGTTTTTGCATGTGCATCATGGGATCTTGGCCGTGGAATCCAAGTCTGAAGCTGAAGGTCATTTTGTTTCCTTGTAGCAAGCACAGCATAAAGTGATGTCATGCTTTATTTAGTGTTGACTGTTTTGTTAGTGTCTTGTCACCTGAGGTCGGGGTGGAATTTGTGTTTGGGTCTGGTTGATGCTTAAACATTTTTGGATTTTTGGAGCATTTCAGACTGTGGTCTTTCTAATTAGGGATGTTCAATCTGCCTATCTGCCAGGTATGATACTTAAAAGTTTGGGGTTTGTGTATTGAGACAGGATCTCATGTTCAAGTAGCCCAGGTTTCCTATGAACTGAGCAGAGCTGAAGCTGGTCTTCATCTGTTTTCTACTTCTGCATTGTTACTATGTGAAGTATGCTACTCTGGCTGTTGCTTCCTTTAAACATGTACAGGACTTGGCTTTCCAGATGCTTTTTATTTCTCTGGTATGTATATGTGTATTTTGGAAAGGTGTCTAGCCTCGTCTGATCAGGAGCTTGCTGTAGTCCTGCCTCTGCCTCCTGAGTGGCACTACCACACCTTACTAGCACTTAATAGTTTTCTCTTGGCTTTTCTTTTAACACAGGCTTTCCTTAGCCATGTACCTAAATAAAAGTGTGTTATTAGCTTTCTTTGGTTATATTATTCTCATGAACACTAACACTGGACCTTGATCTGCACCACCATTTTTAACATACTAGCATTTAAGGTAAGTCTGTCCATGCAGGGAATGTGTGTGTCATCTACCAGAAGACCCTTGTCTTCTCCATCTTCTCTCTGAAGCTTTTTATGACACAATGGTGCTGTACTCCTTCTAACCCACCAGGGTAATTAACTCTAAAGCCAATGGATTTGGTGTTATGTCCTTTCAAAATGTCTAATTTAGACTTTAAAAATGTGTGCTTTCCAGCATGATTTTGAGTGAATAAAACGAGTCGAGCACTGCTTGGAAACTGTAGCTCAGAATGTGCACACAGTATGCGTGGCCTCGAGTGCAGAGAGCCCAGAGGAAGGAAGAAACTGCAGAGGAACTCGGGGAGGACTGGCTGAGTGGGCACCAGACGGTGGGACTGTAGAGTCTGCCCCTTGTATGTGGCCTCCCCCCCTCCCCCGCCCTGTGTTTCCTTATGGAGATAGATCTTAAAAGCCAGGAGAAAACTTGGTGAAGTCAGAGATGATCATTCCAGCATACTTAATATTTTCTTCCTGTGGTTTAGAGAAAGTGTGTTGCTGTTCTGTTGGACCTTGAACTCCTAATCCCCCAACCTCAGCCTCCTGACTACATGGGACACAGATGTGTCCACCAGGTCTGGCTTGAGTAATGATGTGAAACTACTCTGGATGTTTAAACTTGTCCCCCCTCCTACATACTCATGTAACCCAGACTGACTGTGAACTCTGATCTTCCTGCTCTGTCTCCCAAATGCTGGGATTGTAGGTTGAGACACTGTAACCGGTTCCTTTCCTATGTAGTTCGAAAAGTTAATGAATGCAGTGAATTTTACTTTTTAGGAATTAGATATTAATCTACTTAATTTTTTTTCCTCCTCTCTGATCTGAGTTCCACGTAGTCCTGGGATGGCCTCTTTCTGTATGCCCAGTGCAAGATGATCTTGGCTGCTACCTCTTAAATGCTGGGGTTTCAAGAGAGCATTGACTGGTCTGTTCATGTACCACATGCTCCCCCCCACTCCCCACCCGGCTTCATGGTCAATAACCTAGCACTTGGGGTCTTTTTTATTTTTTTTCTTGGAGGTCAAAGGTATTAGTGGTTTCTACTCTACGCTCTAGCAGTTAGAGCGTGTGAGGAGGCAGGGACTCTTTAGAAGGTTTACAGATGTGTGGTTCCCTTATTGCTGTGTTTACTTAAATGTGGCAGCATTTTACCATGGATCCAGTGCTAAGCCAAGACTTACCTTAGTTTTTAATTAGAACTATTAATATTTTTTATATTTATGATGTGTGCACTCCCACAGCTACAGCATGCCTGTGGAGGTTGACTTCTGGGTCTCAGTTCTCCTTCCTTCCCTCCTGGTGAGTCTGGGTGTTGGATTCAGGGCTTCAGGCATGGAGGCTGTGCCTGTTTCCCTGTGAGGAATCTTTCCAGCCCTTTTATTTCTTCTTGCCAGGGATTGAACCCAACAGATGATTAACACCCCTGCCCCCAAACTATGGTTACAGAGGGTAAATCATTTAGTTTCTGTTAATTTGTATCAAGGTAATTAACTGAAATACTACCTGAGGTTTTCTCACTCATCAACTAGTGATCGAGTTAGTATGCTCAGGATGTCACTTCCGGGTTGAGATATCAAGTCTGTCAATTAAAAACATTAAACGTTTCTTTTGTTTTGTTTCAGAGACAACTCAGTGGGTCTTGTTATATAGCTGGTGTTGGTGTCTTGAGCTGCTTGGCTCTTCTGTTTCCCAAATGCTGGGGTTGTAGGCATGTGTTAGCATGCCCAACTCAGTCTTTACCTGCATGTATATTTATTTTAGTTATTGGAAGTTAGAGGACAATCTGTGTGTGCCCGGAGAATTGAATTCAGATCTTTCAGGTTGGTAGTGTCCTGTTGAACTATCTTGCCAGCCCTTAGTTAAGCTTTTTTTTTTTTTTAAATAAGGTTTTCTTTTTTTTTAAAGATTTATTTATTATATATGAGTACACTGTAGCTGTCTTCAGACACACCAGAAGAGGACATCAGATCCCATTACAGATGGTTGTGAGCCACCATGTGGTTGCTGGGAATTGAACTCAGGACCTCAGGAAGAGCAGTCAGTGTTCTTAACTGCTGAGCTACCTCTTCAGCCCAGTTAAGCATTTTTTAATGTTCTAGGCTGATAGTAGCTGTCTTTATTTCCAGGAACGGAGGCAGAGGGATGTGGATCTCTTAAGTTCAAAGTTAGTCTGGTTAAAGCCAGTGAGACTTTGTCTTAAAAAAAAAGGGTAGAAGAAAATTTGGATAATTAGAAGAGGGAAGAGCCAGGCATGGTAGGTCAGGACTATAATTTCCAAACTCAGTAGGCGCAGGCAGGGGGATTGTTGCCTGTTCAAGGCTAATCCTGGGTTGTACGGCAAACCGGCAAACCTTTAAGGAGACAGATGTGTTATTTTATCCCACCTTTCCTCTCAGATCTGAAAGAGCTAGATCCATTCATTTCTTGTAGCATGACAGCATTCATTGACAGAGTGTTATATGATGAAATGTGTTGGAATATTTTTGTTGTTGGGCCTTTTTTGTTTGTTTTTGTTTTTGTTTTTGAGACAGGGTCTTAACTATATACAACTCTGGTTAACCTGGAATTTGTTGTGTTGACCAGGCTGGCCTTGAACTCACAGAAATCCACCGGTCTCTGCCTCACAGATGCTGAACGAAGGTCTGTGCCACCACAACACATGTTGGTATTTATTGTAGCTGGGTCTTTTTTAAAGTTGATAAAGAGAAATAGTTGTCCAGCAAGACCTCAGTGTTCTTATTTCAAAGGCACTACTTTGTCAGAGGTTTGGTAATCAGGTGAAACCCGATTCTCGTCGGCTGGTAGTTGGTTTTAGTATTGTGGTAATCTTTGGTTTGGTAGGATTGTGTTACTGTGTGGATTCTGCCTGGATCTTATATAACATAGGGACTGTATTGACTCCATGGAAACATTAGATTTCTATTCTGCTTTTGGTTGCTGTTGCTATCACTTAGAGCTGTGTCACTTGTACTTACCCATTAGTAATGTAGACTGCTGACGCAGGGGCTGGCTTCCCAGTTATTGTGTTCCTCATTTTCAGCCCCAGCTGGAGTAACTTGAATACATGCTAAAGACTGCTGCACTGACAAGATGTATGTCAGCCTTCCTAAGGCCGAGCCCTCTCTCAGCGGTAACTGGAGACTGGACAGGGTCTGTTGGGATTGGCAGCAGACTTTACTCTAGCATGTTCCCGGCTCCAGGAAGTGCTGGCTTGATTCCTGCCCCTCCTATTTATCTGTGGATGGTTTGTGAGATCACGTGACGATTCCAGTTGGTTTGCACATCTGGAAGTGGAAGTAAAGGATAGCTTTGTTCACGGATTGGCTGTGAGGGCTGAA
This sequence comes from Rattus rattus, assembly GCF_011064425.1. Taxonomy (NCBI): domain Eukaryota; kingdom Metazoa; phylum Chordata; class Mammalia; order Rodentia; family Muridae; genus Rattus; species Rattus rattus. The sequence continues at coordinate 133,271,643 of NC_046156.1, forward strand.
ATGAGGATGCTTGTAAAGGAGTCAGTGTGGGGCTGGCAAGGAGGAGGTCTCTGTGCTGGCTGCTGCCTCATGCCCTAACATTAAAAGAGATGTTTTTAAAATATGATGTGTCTGTGCTGAGTGTGGGTTTGTGCATGTGAGTACAGTGTCCTCTGAGGCTGGGGAAGGGTGTCTTAGCTGTAGTCACACGTGGTTGTGAGATGCCTGATGTGGGTGCTGAAGGCTGAACTCCCGGTTCTCAGCAAACTGTCTCCACTGCCTGCTGGCCTTTGTATGGGAAGTAGCAATGTAGCTAAGAAGATTGGGCAGCGTAGAGTTTTTCTGTGTTTAAAATATGTAGGTATTTTTGGTGTTGATCTCCCCACCCCCCCCCGCCTACCAGGTAGGTTTCTGGTAGCCCAGTTTGGCAAATTGTTATGCAGTAGATACCTTGATACGCCTTGCCAAGTGCGGAGCTTATAGGAATCTGAAACCATGTTTGTCCCAGACACCCTGCTTTATGTTGTGTTTGCTAACACTGATGCTTCAAGAGGAAAGTTGCTAACGTAGTAGATAAGTTGCACATTTTCTCCACACCTGGGTCAGTCATTTCCCATGTATATGTAAATGCCATGAAAAACTATGATGTCATCGATTTTCATTCAACACTGGGCGAAAGAAACAATGCTGTTTGTTTTCGCAGAAGTAACTGAAATAAAGCACACGGGTTGTTGGTGCGGGGGAGCTGGGCTACAGTCATTTTCTGTACTTCTGTTTGTTTGTCCCCCTCCCCCAGGTTTGGTTATATTTTCCCCCTGTATCTCCATCTCTTACCTCACTTCCCAACTTCATGTTTATTTGCTCGTGCTCCCCCCTCCCTCTTTCTCTCTCAAGTCACCTTTTTTTTTTTTTTCTTACCCTAATTAGTCCAATTTCTGCTGCTCATATACACATTGGTGTGGGGTCGGCCAGTGGAGCATTGCTGATCTACCCTTAGATAAAACTGGCTCTCCCTCTCCCAGAAGCCATCAACTGTCATTATCAGCTGAGTTAGGGGTGGGGGCTAGTTAGCCCCTCTCCCTTCTATACTGGAATGTTGACTGGTCTTGATAATTATGCAAGTCTTACACAGGCAGCCACAGCAGCGGAGAATTTGTGAGGGCATCAGTCCTCTCGTGTTTAGAGACACCGTTTAGTATAGTCCTGCTGAACCTCTGGTTCTCGCAGTCTTTCCCTACCCACTCATTCTTGATGCTCCCTGAACTTTGGGGACCCATAGATGGCTGAATACTCCACAGATCTGTATTCTGACCATTCATGTAATAACTATCCTCCTCTGCGCAAAGATGCTGTCTCCTAAGGTCTGAGTGCTGCACTAATGTGTGGGTACGGATATTTATCTACAGCTAATTTGATATTATATTCATTTAGCAATGTAATAGTATTTTCACCCCTGGTTTAGAACTCTGTGAAGCCATGGGTTCTTGGCTAACCTTAGAGTGCCAGATAGAAGTTTCTTCCTGTGGAACTGGCCCTAGAACCAATTAAAGGAAAACAAGAAAAGAAAAAAGCCTTGGCTACCCCTGTAACATAATGTGTCACTACTGTACCTCTAGGCACATCCTAACCCCGCTAGTTATTACTACAGCTCATGGGTTCACAGTAAGACTGTTGAAGATGTTTCTTCTCCAGCAGCCTAGGTGACAACTGGCGGTACTATGACAGTGAGCAAGCAGGCAGAAGGCTCCCAGTCACCAGCTTCATTTCTCCATGGCCTATGACCATTCTTTTTAAACCTATAAATTGATTATAATATTTAATACTATTATTAATTCAGTGAAGTTGGGAACTGTGGATTTGAGATAATATAGAATATACTTTTCGATGTTTATGAGTTTAGAATCAGTATTCAGGATAGGAAGAAAGAAAGTTGACATTCTGAACTCAGACAAATCAATTATGATCATATTTATTGTTCCATGCCCTTGACGTTCTTCTGTAGCTCAGGCTAGTCCTGAGCTCATCTTCTTACCTCAGCCTCTTCAGTGTTGTTATCATAGGTGGGTCAGTGTGCCTGGCTTTTTCCTTAAGTCTTGTGTTGGGGTTTGTGAGCCGTCACTTTTTTCTAGACCAGATGTCTGCAGACACGTCCTTGACGCAGTTGTCTGTTTGTGACCAGGTAGGGCCTTCCTGAGGACACTTGTCTTACCAGTGTTTCACCAGGAGCTCCTGGTGAAGTACAAACTGCACTCTGTTCCTACTGAATTGGTGAGGCTTTCCGAATGGTGTGTGCGGTTTCTGGTCCTTCCAGACCCTTGTCTCTCTGAAGGCCGTATAAGCCCAGAAAAGAGGGTGGCCTAGCAGTTGGACTCATTGTGTTCAAAGTATAAGATTATCCGGATCTGCTCGGGTGTCTGGTTTTGTAGGTTGGGCCACCTCTAGAATCTTTTTTGGGAGGTGAGGGGTTAGGATAAGCTGTTAAAACAAGAAATATTCCCAAAACTGAGGTAAAGAAGACTTGGACCTGAGGTTAGTAGTTATAGCTGATTGAGTCATTGTCTGGTCTTCCATGTTGGTTCCCTGTTCTTTGTAATCTGGTTCCCTGCTAAACCATTTCTCTTTGGTTCTGGTCTTTTTGTGAGCTCTTGGAGCACCATATACCTTAGGTGGCCCACCCTTTCAATGTGGTGTACATGTAGGGCTTTGAGGCTGTGCAGTGCACAAATTATTAATTCTGTTTCCCGCTAGCTCTTGTCACTTGCTGTGTCATGGAAGGAACTTTCTTCTCTGATCTGTGTCGAATGATGGCAGAGTTCCTTCATTTCATGATTATGAGTTGCAACAAAACAGAAAGAAGAGAAAAGAGGATCAGAGTTGGGAGAAATAGAAGTAGCTCCCACAGTTGTGAGCTGGCCACATCCTTAGCTACTGACACAAACTTCCTAGATAATCCAAAACTTGGGCTCCTGGAGATGTGGGAGTAGAGGAATGTGTGGGGTGAGGAGCTAACTGAGCTGTCAGGATCTGGCGTTTTCAAATCATACGTCAGAAGGGAACATCTTGATTATTTCTTCAGAACCAGATCTGCATTTGAGGAAACAGGGCTTCCAGTCTACGAATGAACTAAAGTGATTGGCACAATACTTCATTGATATTTTCAAAGAATTAGAAATTCACCATTAATTTTAAATTAGGAAGGATATTGCAATGAGAAGTCTGTGCTGACACTTTGCCCTGGTGGAAGTCAGGAGGGATTAGTTCCTTTGGGCTCTTCCTTTTGTACCCTTTAGGTGGGTAATTGACCCCTTGTAGCTGCGCTCTGCTTGCTTGTGGATGTGCTTTTGAATTTCTCAGTCTCTTTCCTTTTTGGGTCAGCTCTTGTGCAGAGCAGGCTGTGGTGCTTCATGACTCCTTTGTCTTTCTCGGGTTCCTTTGTCAGATGATGAGTGTACTGTTATCTTTAAGTAAACATTATGATATTGGCCAGTGAGGTAAGTTTGCTTACCTCCAAGACTCATCGTAGCAGGAGTTGAGTCTGTAGGACTCACATGTTGAATGCGAGAAACAACTTCTTGAAGTTGTCCTCTGACCTGCCCTTGTGCATGGTGGGCATGTGCATGGTGGGCAGCACTCCGTGCCCACATGCGCATATGACATCACACTTACGTGTACATGCTGTAACTTAATGGCCGAGGTGTGAAGCTGCCTGAGGGGTGAGTTGTCATGTGGGTAGTAGGATGGACGCTGCTGAGTTCAGGAATAAAGGAAAGCTTGGACTCCTTTACTTTACTCACTTCCTTTCCTTGCAAAATACTGCATATTTGTCATGGGTTTAAGTAGAGTGGAAACTTGAGGACAAGCTCAAAAGAATGGTTCAGGGTGTGGAAAACAGGGAAGTTCTATGGCGTTAAGGAGACAGCTGCTCTGGCTTCTGCACCCCCCCTCCTCGTTCTTATTTTGCCTGAGGAGGAACAGTAGAGCAACTCAGGAGGTTACTAAATTCTTCCTTTTCAGGGGTACACCCTCCCCCCTTTTCATTTTTGGGAGAGAGCCCCGTACTATAGTCCTCCTGGCCTGGAAAATGATACGTAGACTAGTTTGGCCTTACATTTGCAGTTAAGCCCCTGTCTTAGCATCGGCCTCCCTGGTGCTAGAGTGACTCTAAGGGACCCAGGCTTTTGTCTTACTGCAGTTCTGATATTCTGTTCAAGTCTTGTCCAGCAGTCAAACAGTGGTTTTTGTTTTTCTACCTGAAATTAAACATTTTTCTCCTGAGAAATTAGCCACTAAAATTTTTACTAGTGCTTTGATTTGGATTGTTAATTTTGGTAATGTTTGTTTTAAAGTTGTGTAAGGGTCCATGATTCGCTAAAGAATGATACCCTGAACTCTCTATAGTATGTAAATGCAGAGTGTTTTTTTTTTTTTTTTTTTTCCTACAGAAGTCCAGCATGCTGGGCTCTCCCATTACCAGAATAGAGCTTTTCTGCCTGATTTTTAAAGCACATTAGGGCATTCCGGGTTTGGTGACCCTTATGTTAATCTGTTGGGTCCCATCTCTAAGGACATTCTCTTGGGGGCTGTGGGGGCTGTAAACTTGCTGGGGGAAGTCTGGAAACTGCTGCTGACCCATTGTCCTTGCCTCGGGCCAGGTGGTAGGGCAGCTTCTGAGGCCTGGGGTTGCCTGGAATTGCCCAGTTCTTGGATACAAATGTAGGCCTAGCCTCCTGAACTGCCAGTTTGAAGCCTGTCATGGAATCAGCCTAGTCTCCTTAGTTGTATGGGTTTTGAGTGCCCCATTTTTCTGTTTTAAATTCCTGTTGTCTTCAGCATTTGATTTTACGTAAATTGAAATTTTCCACCAGTCGGAGTTTGTTGAGAATATGTAGCAGAAACACCTTCATGTGCTGCTGTGTGGCACTGTGGAGATGTTTGTTGACATTTGTTGCCTTCCTTTTCTATTTCCTCAAACTGGCCACAGTTTGTAATCTCAATAAGGCAGAGTCAGGAGGAGGATTGCAACCAGGAGCTAACCTGGTCTACTTAGTTAGTCCCGGATAGCCAGGACTACATGGTGAGATTTGGTCCCAGAAATTGAACCAACAAACAGAAAGGCTGAGTATGGTGGTCTGGTGGTCTGCACCTGTAATGCTAACACTTTGAAGGTGGAAGCAGGAGGATCAGAACTTCAAGGCTAGCTTTGGCTACAGAGCAAGCCTGGGCTATGTAAGACTATGGCACACAAAAGAACACTAAGACCACCATCACCACCACCACCACCAAAAATGTAATGAGAATAAAACACAGTGAATAAAAGCAAAGTGGGGACAGTTATTATTTAGTATGCGAGGACTGACCTTTCCTGACTGCACATCTCACACTTCACAGTGACTTCCCCTCTGGCACTGCTGAATAACTCTGGCAGCTCCATACCCAGGGATGCTTTTGCTCCTGCCATAGCTGCTTTGTTCTTTGTATCAGGCTCTGCCCTGAGATAGGCATGCACACTGAAGTAGTGCTCGCCCCATGTGACGCTTAGGTTTCTTGTTACTATTACCATTTTACTATGAAAAACACAGTGTGAGTGTTTTCTTCTGCTGACACCTCCTCCTCCTATCTGCGTATTTAACCTGGATGAGAGCAGGCATGGGTTCTGATTCCCTTGTCACTCTCCCAGTATCTGGAATAGACTTGCAGGTGTTTAGTATTTTTAAGCCCATTAACTCTTTTTGACCCACTGATAACTTAGAGTGGATTTACTTTTATTATGGATATGTATCTTTAAGAAGCTGGCATTAGGGTGTGCTAGAGGAGATGAGATTACTTTGGTATTTACATAATGTTTGTAGCTAGTTCTCAGCAGCTACATCAATCTTAAAAAAATAGATAGTTGAAGAACTGATACCAAAATAGTTGTGCTAAGATACTAGATTTCAACAAGTTACGCTTCGTTTCTTTCAATCCAGATATGTCATCATTCAGTAATAGGAGGTGAGCTAAACCTCCCAGTTACATTGATGGAGGTTACTTCTAGCTACATTTACCTGGGAGGTGGTGGTGTTTAACTCTGATCTACTTCTAAAGTTGGCACTGAGTCATAATGTAGGCAAGTTGTGCTATGAAAGCCCAAAGCAAGTTCTCAAAAGGGTTGATTCAGGAAGGGGCCTCATTGACGTAGGGAATACAGCAGTCTTACTGAATTGCTCCCTTTGGGAAGTGTGCACGCTCGCTTGACTCACTGTACAGCCAGAACCAGACCTGAGTACCAGGAATGTCTTGACACAATAGTCTAGCTAGTTTTGCTCCGTCATAATAGCCTGTCCTTTATTGACTTTGAAGTGTAATGACAGTATCTGAATTTAAGGACTACTTTACTTTACCTGAGAATTCCCTGAAGGACTCTGAGCAGTGTAGCTTGAGAGGGATCCCACAGTGTATTAGAATTTGCGGCTCCCAAGTGCTGGAGGAGGTAAGCTTGGGTACAGACAGAGGTAGCCATTTATAGCTGGAAGGCTGGGCCTTGAGTCCACTCTCAATGTACTTAAGATTGCCATTTACTCAGAAGTGACATTTATCCCTTCGGCTCTGTCACCCAGCTTTTTCAAATGAACCTGTTTTTAAATGGAGACTGAGGGTTCTCTTTTGATAACATCTGTGATTTTCTTCAGTTCATCTAGGGAGTGGGATGCTGATGGAGTCTGTCCTCAGAAGAAGCGCCACAGTAGAAAGGGATGGCACTTAAGGCCATCACTTGGGGGAGGGGGAGGGCAGCAAGTTCTTTATACAAATATCGGGAACATTGTGGTTTCTGAGGAAGAAGATCTAATTAAGATTTATTCTAAGACTTTCCAGTCCACGGAGGGAGAGGCAGGCGGATCTCTCTCTGAGTTTGAGGCCAGCCTGGTCTATAGAGAGAGTTCCAGGTCTATAGAGAGAGACAACCAGGGCTACACAGAAAAGCCCTGTCTTGGAAATGTAAAAGACTTTTTCTGTTTATTTTATGGTATGTGCATGTATTTATTTTTATGTGTGCTTTTGTGCATGTGAGTGCAGCTGCTCATGGAGACCAGAGGCTTCAGTGCCTCTTCTGGAGCAGGAGTTAAGCTTCCTGTCTTGGGTTTTGGCAACCAGACTTGGGTTTTCTATATGAACAGTACATGCCCTTAACTGCTGAGCCATCTCTCCAGCCCTCGTTACTCTATATTTAAATAATCTCAGTGTATAATACATTTTAAGAAAATGCTCAGCTTACCAAAGTAAAATGAGTAGCTGTGTAAAATAAGCCTGCTGTGACCTAAGGCATTTAATTTCTTTCTTCTTTTTTTTTGGGGGGGGGTGTTACTCTTATTCCATGGTGGCCTGCACCTCCGTTTGTAGCCCAGGCTAACTGCAAGGTTGGGGTGATCGATCCTTTTGCTCCCTTCACCTCATTTGTGGGTTGGGCACAGTGAACCACCATAGCGGACTGCCTCCTTTGAATTTCGTTTGCTTCATTTTTTTTTTTTTTTAACCACCCTGGACTCTGACTTGTCCTCAGCATTTCCTTACTCTCAGCCCTTTAATTACATACATGACTTAAACATGCTGGTCAGATTACATGGAAGATGTATGGTGCTGATACACTTCTCAGATATCTCAGTTAAAATTAACCTCAAAGATTCATAGCTAGCTGAAGAGGAACTTGTATTTGTTCATTCCGTGAGGAGAATTAGTCACATTCTCTTAAACTATAGAGACTACTAAAAGAAACTATAGAGACTACTAAAAGAAATACCAACCAACCAAACTCATGACTGAGAATTTTTTTCCTTAATGTATAATTAATTCACAGGATGGTTTTGAAAATCAAACTGTATTTAAGTATTAAAGCTTTACCTTGCTCTGTGTACATTTTAGAAACATATTAAAAATATTAAATAATTGGATAAAATGCCCCTTGCATTTGTAATTTTAAAGCAAAATCACTTTATTTGTAGCTGTGTAAAACTTTTCAAACTTTTCAAATACTGAAAGTGTCAGGAGATTGCTCCTCTAAATGATAGTGTGCACATGGCTAAAGCATTTGCATTTCTGAGGAGAAGAAATGCAGGAGTGAATTGTGAGTGGTAAAGGCAGGAAAAGTGGATGTGGCACAGACCTACCAGCTTGCGCTATCCTGGCTAGTGGTTTATTTAGTTTATGTCTTAAGGTGACAGGGAAGGGGAAGGAGCGGGAGGGTGGAGGCAGAAGAGCTTCTGGCCTGCCAGAGGGCATTTTCTGTGAGAGAGAACTGGGAGGATTGTTTTAAGCAGAACAGCAGGGCTTCTGCTGGGCACCTGGTGTGAGGTGGGAAGGGACACTAATTCTGCAGAGTAAGGATGTTTATTGGTACAGTGTTGTCACCTGTGTTCAGATGTCTGCAGCCTCCGTTGGACACTTCCATACCATTTCTCTTTTTAAATTATACTCGGTGAATCACAGAATAAAACAGAAAGACAAGACTGGGAGAGCGAGTCTCTTACAGGGAAGAGCTAGTGTGGGCAGAAGTTTTTTACCAGTGGATATCAGGAGAGGATGGTTCTTAGAGTAGTCAAACTCCGTTGTGTACATGTTTGAAATTTAAACAATTATAGGAAGCAGTTAATGTTGCTGGCTGTGCTCTCTGACTTTCCTTGCACCTCCATTTTTGGGGAGTAGGGAAAGAAAGACTGTTGTCCCACTGGGTTATGGACAGAGCCTAGGTAGGAAGGTGAGGACTTGGAGGCTGCAGGACAGTGAAGAGTGAGGAGCCCTCATTTGAGGTCTGCCTTCTGGAGCCAGGCTGAGCTAGGAACTGATTCTAGTTGGTATAATTGTTACTGAGCTTACTCGATTTAGAAAATTTTTTTTCGCTCCCACTCACCCATCCTTCCTCCTTCCCTCCTTCCCTCCCTCCATTGCTTCCTTCTTGATGTGCTCCTGAGTACTGGGCTTCCTGCTTTCATTACTTACCCAAGTGCTAGGATTACAGGCTTGCCACCATAACAATAGTTTAAAAGTCTGTTGTTTTTTTGTCTTTTGGTGTTCTGAGTCTGAACACAGTCCTGGTTGCCCTTCGCTAAATGTATTTTAGCAAAATTAAAGTTTTTAATTTCTTGCCTGAGTTATCATCTGTACTTGATTATAATTACATACGCTGTGTAAGTTTACTATTGTGAATTTATCTTATTTTCTGAAGAGTTTTAGGTTTGGGTAAGAATGATTGCAGAGCCAGGGTAACTTTCCTTTGTACAGTTGATCACCTTGCTCCAGTATTTCCCAGGTTACTCACTGGTTTCTGTCTGACATGGGATCCTGTGCTGTGTTTTCTGTCCCCTTATACTCCTGGTTTCTTGGGATTTCTCTGTTTGTTTTGACTGTCATGATACTTTTGAGAAACATTTCTTTGTCTCATTTTCTTTGAACTGAGGCTATGGGTATTTGGGACAGTCTCATGTTCCTACTTCATTTTGTCTCATCTAGGGTGTGAGGTCCCTGTGGGTGTCTTAAGATGATGCTAAAGTTGATCACTTGATTCTGGTTCCATGTCCAGGTGTTGTCACTGGGAAGTGAGTCACTATGGAGGCTCAGCTCATGGGAGATCTAGTGTTCTGCTTGTGTAAAGCTTCCAGTCAGCTTCCAGCTCAGAAAGAGAATATAAATGTGGGGAAGATACAAATGACCTTTTCTTTCTGTAGCCCTTTGCTTGGTAGCTTCAACATCCACAGCAGGTGTTTTCTGGGCAGTGGTTGGATTGGTTTGGCCCCAACTACTTCATGTAACAGTTGGATTTTTTCCTTTATAAGAGATTGTTTCTATTTGTTACCCACTGTGTCATGCGTCTGTGGTCCTGTGTGGATGCCTTTGTCTGTTGAGTTATAATGTGATACTATTGCTGAAAGGTGTTCTGTCCTTCTGTCCTTCTGGCTCCTGTTAGTTTTTGTGAGACAAACTCTCACTCTGTAGCTCCGCACTACATAGATCAAATTGGCCTTATACTCAGAGATCCTCCTACTTCTCCTCCTGTTTTAGTTAGGGTTTTACTGCTGTGAAGAGACACCATGACCAAGGCAACTTTTATAAGGACAACATTTAATTGGGGCTGGCTGACAGGTTCAGGGGTTCATTCAGTCCATTATCATCAAGGTCGGGGTATGGCAGCATCCAGGCAGGCATGGTGCAGGAGGAACTGAGAGTTCTACATCTTCATCTGAAGGTTGCTAGCAGAAGACTGGCTTCCAAGCAGCTAGGACAAGGGTCTTAAAGTCCATGCCCACAGTGACACACTTCTGACAACAAGACCAAATATTCAAACCACCACGCTTCCCAAGTGCTGGAATTAAAGGCAAGGGCCATCATGCTGCCACTGGTGCTTCTGTATTTTCAAACACATGTTACCTGTGGCTTTCCTTCTACCAGCACTTTCTTTCAGATACAGTAGTATTCTGGAATAATCTTGTATTTTCTATTTTAAACCCACTAGTTGAGTTCTTTCTCCAAAAATTCCTGTGTGCCTTCTATTGGAATGATCAGGGCATTTATACTAAACCAGGAAACAACATTAAGTGGAGCTAATATATATTCATTTTAAGCCACTCCTGACATGACTGTCTTTTTCTTGGCTTGAATTCTTAATTTTTTTAAAAGAATTTTTAACTTTTGTGTGCCTGTGTATGCATGTGTGCTGTCTATATGTATATACTTCCATGTATGTGTATGTGTATGTGTGCATTTGTTCAAGGATGTTGGGTATCTTTAGTCATGTTCAGTCTTAGTCACTGAAGCAGGAACTCTTACTGATTCAGCAATTCTAGTTAGCCAGTTGGCTCTGTGGATCTCCTCTTACTGTCTCCTGAACTGACGTTTATGTGGGTTCTAGGATCTGATTCTCTTCTCTGAGCCATCGTTCTAGCCCCTAGTTTTACTCCTTAATCTTTTCTTCTATAACATGCCTTTTTTTTTTTTTTTTTTTTTTGTAGATACACAGTTTTTCCTCTAAAGGTTACCAAAGGGATACATTTAGATTTAAAAATCTTTAAACAGTCTTCACAGGCTTCATCTCTGCCCACAGGAGCGTATGAAGTGATAAAATCCCTATTTAGTATTATTAATAAGCAGTTTTGTCCAAGAAGCTAACCAAGTCTAACTGCCTGAAGTGAAGTTTCCATTCTGATGGGATACCTACAGTGTATATCCAAATGTGTAGTGAGATCTTAGGAATTCCAGGATCCTCGGATAATAAGAAATGATTATTCTGTAGGCTGGAAATGTAGCTTTAAGCTGCCTGAGTGGCTGGGAAGGTGGCTGCCTGGTGAGGCTGAGCCAGGCTACACTGCTGGATGCCTGCCTCATTGCTGGTCCTTGCTCACTTCTCTTACCCGGAGATCTAAAGTAGCTAGAGATTACTATTGCATGAACCCTAAAATCACTGTAAATCAAATAGTAGAAGTTGTAGATTTAATAGGTAAACTCAGAAGTAGTTGGGATTTTACCTTTTACTTTTAGATAGTTTGAAAAAGTGTCGGTACTGTGGTAATCATGACAGTTCTGCAGACAGGGCCTGCTGGGTGCCTGTGTGCAGGGATACCAGGAGGCGTGGGAACTGATCATTCAGGCAGTTGTATTTTGGAGCATTAAAAAAATTATTATTTCTTAAGTTCTTTCATTTTAATTTTTATTTGAAGTATATTTCTTACAATTTTGTGCAGCCATGTGGGCAGTTAAATACAATTTTATAGAAAAGATTCATGGGCTCTCTGTCACATTGAAGGAAAACAAAGGGGATCCTATGTTCTGTTTAATTTAATTAAATATAATTACGTTATTTCTCTCTCTTCTCCATGTTCCTCCTCCTCCCACTGTGTGTGTCCTTTGTGCAAATCCCATGGATCGCAAGCGGCAGCACTGGGTGCCATGTGGTGTCCCAGCCAGCTTTGGAGAGGATGCCAGATGGGTGGAGGGCCACACCTACCGCAAAGGGAAAATAGTCGAGCTGGACAGAGCCTGTTAGGAAAGAGACCTGCAAACCACCTGAGCTGGACCTCATAGCTAGAAAGCATAGGGAAGAGGAGGAAGATGAAGATGAATAGGTTTCAGCACAGTTTTGTTTTACTATAAAAACGCAACACCCCTGTGTATGGCTTATGCCTTTAAAAAAGAAAAAAATTGAAGTGTCAGGTGGTAAAATTTGTTTTTAAACCAATATGGTGGTGGTGGTGGTGGTGGTGGTGGTGTGTGTGTGTGTGTGTGTGTAACCTGGTGGTATTTTCCATAGCCAGTAACCTGGCATGACATAGAATTGGGCCATGATTGTCATGCAGATTAAAGCTATTGTTGGTGCATAGAGCATCCTAGTTGCATGTGGGGTGGGTCCTGAGTTGTCTCTGATGCACCTGCTGTGGGAGAATTGCTCTATTACTGAATGCTGTTCTGTAACTGCAGACACAACAGAGAGTGGTGCAGCTGTTCGGCTGATATTTTGAATGTATCTAATTAAAAACTTAAATAAAAAGGGGGGAGGTTCATATGTAGGATGGGAGTTATCAGGGAGAGCAATTGGCCACTGTGTGTGAGACCTGAAAAAGAGACAAAGACAGACAGACAGACAGACAGACAGACAGGATGGTAAATTGTTGACTTGTTGGCTGGTGAGACACAACATGCCTGGCTGCTAGTGTATTTATATATTTCTATTTCATCTTACATTGAGAAGCAATGGAAGTTGCTAATTTCTTCATGTAACTGGAGAGTAGTAATTATGAGGTTTTGTCTGTAACAATTTTTTTTTTATTTTTATTTTTTAAAAAGAATTGGTTTGCTTAGTTGTGTTAGGCTTGCAGTGAAGTAAGAAGGAAAGGAGCTGTCCTTGCTTGGGCTTTGTCCCCAGTGGCCAGTCAGTATTACCCAGAGTTCCATGCCAAGCTGCTGCTCACTGTGTGTTTTGGCAGATGTGTCCTGATGTGTGTCTGCCATACAGTAGTATCATGTGAAACATCTCTACCTTGTCCCCATCTCCCTGACCCTGGCCATCTGGAATCTTTGTTCATTCTCCATTGTTTGGCTTTTCTTCGGCTATGTCTACAAAGCTGATAATTCATTTCTTAGAGTACTAATGCTTTCAGATCTCCTTCCTGTCTTCTCTCACTCACTTATAGCACCTTTCTATAGTGCAGAACATAGTACTCTCTGTAAACGTGCTTTATCTGGTGACCTCTAAGTTTGAGTAGTTATGAATAAAGGTGCTATAAACATCCTCGTGTAGGTTTTTTGGGTAGATGTAAAGTTTGTGTGTGTGTGTGTGTGTGTGTGTGTGTGTATGTGTGTGAGAGAGAATTTATGTAGGCATCAAGTGGCATAATTGTTGGAATATGTGTTAAGGCTGTATTGTTTTACAGGGAACAATGAAGAAGTCTTCCAAAGTGTTTCTGTTGTATTTCTAGCAGCAACAAGAACATTCTGTCTTATAGAATCCTCTCAGTGGCTGGTGGTGTCTTGTGTTTTGATTTGGACTGTTCCCATAGTTTTGTGGCATTGTCACATTTTGATTTTTCTTTTCATGGTCAGTATATGATGCTGAATATTTTTCATATGCTTAATTCCCATATATGCATCTTTTTCCTTCTTTTACACCTAGTTATTTTGTGTGTACACGTGTGCATGCTTGCTAGTGTGGTGGCCAGAATTCAAATTAGTGCATTGCTTACCTTTTGAGGCAGGCTGTCCATCTCCCGGAACCTGGAGCTCACTGATTAAGCTGGGCTGTCTGGCCAGCTAGCTCTGAGGCATGGGCTGAGAAATACGCAGCACCGCACCTAGCTTTACACTGGCTACTGGGAATTCGAGATTAGGTCTTTTGTTTGGTGCCACACACACTTTAATGACTAAGCCATCTTACCAGGCCCAACTGTTAGCTCTTACTATGTGCCAGACCCTACTTTTGAGCCACAGTTATTGGGAAAATGCGCGCTTGGTGTATAGTTGGTTAGTAATCTTTTATCAGATATATTTTGCAAACATTTCTCTGTGTTTTCTAGTCTCTTCTCATTCTGCAGACATTGTCATTACACAGCAGAAAAATGTTAATTTAAATGGAAGACCTGATTATCTGTTGTCTCCTTTATAAATTTGTCCTGCCACTCCCGTGATCTGTTGATGTCTTGGGTTCTTTATCTTTGAGAAGTATTACATAGTTCTATGTTTTGCATTTAGATATTGGTCTGCTCCATTGCTGTGATGAATTGAGATCTTTGTCTGAATTCCTACATTGTTTATGTTTTCTTCTTCTCCCTCCCCTCCACTCCTTTCCTCTTCTCTTTTGTGTATTTTGTTTGTATCTGTGTCAATGCGCCAAAGTGTTTGCCTTGGTTGGTGGGACCAAGAGAGGGATGTTATATCCCCAGAGATTGGTTGTGAGCTGCCATGTGTGTGCTGGGAATTAAACCCATGTCCTTAATCACTGAATGCCAGGATTCCTTATTGTAATCACTCCAGCAGCATTTGTTGGAAAGAACCTCTGTGGCATGGTGGCCTTTGCGCCTGCATGTTTTGGGAGCTCTGTTCTTCCACTTTCCCTAGTCTCCCAGTCTTGATTAGTACAGCCTAACAGTCTTGAAGTCCAGGTTTCTCTCCTTAATATTAAGTTGGCTATTCTTGATCTTTTGCGTATAAACTTAGATGAAAGTTTTGGACTCAGTTTGCTAGTAAATACACACAAACTAACTTGTTGGGATTTTGGCTGGGATTGAATTCAATTCTTGTTTGGGATGTTGATGGTGTCTTGATAATATTGATTATTCCTATCTGTAGACATGGGGAGCATCTCATTTACTTGGTTCTTTGACTTATAGCTTGTAAGTTTGGATTTATATCTTAATATCTCATTTGTTTGGGTGCTGTCTTAGCCTATTTTCCATTATAACAAAATATTCAAGATTTGGTTCCTGCTTCAGGCCCAGGAGCACGGTGCTACTCTGCTTGGTAGCACTGAGGGCCTTTTGCTGCACTGTGCAGTGGTGTAGGTGCTGGTCGCACATATGTGCGGCTCAGTGAATGTTGTAGCTGAAGATAATTTTACTTTAGTAAAATGAACAGATGGTAAGTGTCCAGCCTTGATTGGTTCTGACAGCTTTATCTGGCTAGATGTTATCGGTGACCCACTCTAGCCTGAGTTTCTTTACCCTCATTCCCTCAGGCCACATGCCTATTCAGTTTTTCCTTTCTGCCACATGCCTTTCAGTTTCCTTTATGTAAATGAGTGTGACCAAGCTCGGCAGAGGGGCTCCTGCCTGAAATCTGAGCTTTTCTAGGAGTCTGAGGCATGAGAGCATATGTAGTTCTAGGTTAGCATGTACTATGTAGTGAGTCTGGTCTCAAAATTAAGCAATGAGACACACACACACACACACACACACACACACACACACACACACACACACACACACACACACACACATACACCTGTGTCCCTGATTTTTTTACCTGTACTGTGATGACTGACCGGTGAAGACTGGGCTTTGCCACTCCAGCAGGGCTCCTTTGCTCCGCCACACTGATGTGCTCCGTCCAGGCACAAAACCGGCCCTCCTACTTTATCTAGGTAGCTGGGGCTTTGCTGTATCACCATGCTGTGTCAAGCTGTCTCCCAACCTCTCTTTCCAGATAGTTTGATTTTTCCTCCCCTACCTCTTTTCTACAGGCTTTCACTTCGACACTGTGGACCAAATTAATCTGGGTGTTTGTTAAGAGCTTTAGGGAGGTAGCTACCTCATACAAGGAATGCCCAAGCTATGTTTTGCTTTGTCTTGTACAAAAGCCCTAATTGGAGCTTGGGTCCCCTGTTCACAGACTATTTGCTGTTGATCATAATTTTTTATAAGATAGCATTTTGTGTTGCCTAGGGTGACTTGAACTAAGAGTCATTCTGTCTCTGCCTCCTACATGCTGGGATTACAAGAATGCAGTACTTTGGCTCCTGTGGGTTTCATAAGATGATTGATGGATTTTTTTTTCCAGAGGGAGATTGGTGAGCAGCACTATCTCTTTTCCAGGTAGGTCTTGGTAATGGTATTCGATTAGCCTTGGTGACATTGTCCAAGCTGGTAGTGCAGCCTGTGGTGGAATGTTACCAGTTAGTACTGTCATCATCAGGAGTTTCTTGGCACAGGATCTGAGATGATCAGTGCTTCTGGAGTGGGAAAATGGCTCACAGCTTAGAGCCACAGTAGCCTGCTAACATGCATGGACTGAGATGACTGGTATTTTGACATTTTTTTCCCTTGAAGTCTCTTCATATGGGGGCAGTGGATATTATGCCAGAATAGTGGCATCTTGGGTGGGGTGATTACCGCCTTGGACTACTTAATAACTAGACATTTTGATTGCTTTCGTCCCTCATGGTGACAAGTGCCTTGAACCATTGTTGGGCCACTAGCTACCCAGCGGACTTGCTTCTGTATCTTTTGATCAAAGGTCAACTCGACTCATCTTTTTTGTTTTATTTTTCTGAGATAGGGTTTCGCTGTGCAGCCCTGACTATCCTGGAACTCACTCTGTAGACTAGGCTGGCCTCGATCTCATAGATACCCGTCTACCTCCGTCTCCAGACTGTTGGGTTTAAAGGCGTCTGCCATCATAGCCTAGCCAACTAGATCCATCTTAACATGTGACTTCAGAGGCTTGAGAGGGAGAAAATCCCACTCCTTGGGCTTGAGCTCTGTGTGTGACCAGATGGCTTGGTCACGCCTTGCCTTTGGTATTGGTTTCAGGATCTAGGTGACCTTAGCACTGCTGTGGCCATGGCCCTGCAAAAACTGTCCTGGTACTGTTAGTACCTGCCTCTTTACCTGGTATCATCCACTGTTTGGTGTTGTGCTTGGAATAGCAATGATATTTTGGATTTCTGCTTTGGGTTGTTCTGAGTGAAACTACAGGATGTTAGTATGTTAGTATGTTAGACATGTAGACATGGAACTGATAGTATGTCAACATAGTCTGTTAAACTTCAGTGGATAGCTGACAAGGGCCCCTCAAGGTGGTTATACCAACCTGCACAGCAGCTCTCGTTGTACTAGCGCTCAGCCTGCTCTCTGCTTTGGCTTACACTGAGTATTTTCAGCGGTGTATGTGTGTGTGTGTGTGTGTGTGTGTGTGTGTGTGTGTGTGTGTGAATTGACTTTGACTTGCTTTCATGGTAAATGATGTTCATTGGGGCTTGTAGCTATTTACAGTTTTTTTTTTTCCTTTTTAATGGATCACAGAAATTAAGTTACCTTATTGTGATATGAGACAGCAAAATTTTAAAAACGTGTTTTACTAAAAAAAAAAAGAAAACAAAACCAAAAAACCCCCACAAACCACAGCAGCTATAACCAAACACTTTGTTACAATTAGGATTCTGTCTTCATTTTGAATTGTGTATCATCCATTTAAAAAAATCCCCTGGTTTGAGATGATCATAGCAGATCTGGTACTTTGGCAGATTGGTTATTTTTATGGAGATTTATAAAATAAGGAGGTTGCTCATGGGGGCCACACTATTTTCAAATTATTTAGGGTCTTTATATCTTTACATTTAGTATTTTCTATTTTCTTTCTCTTTTTTTGTGGGGGGAGGGGTTCTTTTTTGTTTTATTTATTTATTTATTTATTTTTATATTAACTTGAGTATTTCTTATTTACATTTCGAGTGTTATTCCCTTTCCCGGTTTCTGGGCCAACATCCCCCTAACCCCTCCCCCTCCCTTCTTTTTTTGGGTGTTCCTCTCCCATCCTCCCCCATTGTCGCCCATCCCCAACAATCACGTTCACTGGGGGTTCAGTCTTAGCAGGACCAAGGGCTTCCCTTCCACTGGTGCTCTTACTAGGCTATTCATTGCTACCTATGAGGTCAGAGTCCAGGGTCAGTCCATGTATAGTCTTTAGGTAGTGGCTTAGTCCCTGAAGCTCTGGTTTGCTGTTTTATTTTAATGCATGGTATCTCCTCCAGGTAGCACATACTAGCCTCAGCTGCCGACTCCTAGGGGTTATAAGTGCCAGGCTTAATTTAGCATTTTCTGTTGCATGCTACTCTTGTACATACATGAGAGAAAAAACATGAATGATTGAAATCTCCACTTTGAACTACCGGTGTGCTTGTTCATTTTGCTGCATGCAGTAGAGAGAGCTAGTTGGGAGTGATTCTGGAATGAATCAGGAGAGAGAAATCCCACTGGGTCCAGGCTCTAAGCTGACTTTGCAGTTGAAGAACTAGGCTGTTTTTTTTTTTTTTTTTTTTTTTTTGCTGTTTTTTTCCCATTCTAGGTTTAGGAATCTTGGCAAACATTTTATATTCTGTAATCCCTGAGTCCTTTCCCTAAATCTCTGGGTGTCTGTTACTTTGAAAGGTCCAACAGTGGTTGGTTCAGTCTAGTTCTGTTTCTTGAACATGCAAACACTGGTCACCCAACAGTAATTATAAGATAAATACCTTCAGATGGTATCCTACAATTAATGAGTGTGCATGTGTGAGATTGAGTCAACAAGCAACATTCCTTTGTGGTTTCTGCTTCAGTTCCCTTGCCTGACAGCTCACTGATGTGATGTGACCTACAAGTATAGTCTCAACATACCCTTTCCTTGCCTAAGCTGCTTTTGGTCAGTGTTATCACAGCAGGAAACTAGGTTTAGGCTGTTGCCTGGCTTTGTATGCTTTCAGGATTATCAGCGGCTGTCCAGTGTTCTGTTTAGTATGGTACTCAGCCAGGGTTACCTGTAGCTCGGTAGCCTTTCCCTGATCACATTATCCTTCAAACCTGTCTTCGCTTAACTCCTGTCCGTGTTTCTGAGCTGCCTCCTATAAGTAGCACTTGAAAAACAAGGTATAGTGCAGATTTAGAATTTTACCGTGACCCAAGTAGGGTATTGTTCTCTGTCAGTGTGCGTACACTGTCATTGCAGTGTGCTATGCATTGTAAGAGCCACTCTGCTCCTGTTCCTATTGTGTACTATGTGTGTGAGAGACGAGGTATCAGTAGTCCAGGTTCGTCTTAAACTTGTTATGTAATTAAAAGTGACCTTGTTCTGATCCTCCTGGCTCTCCCTCCCTCTGAGTGCTGAGATTTCGGGCGTGTACCTGTATATACCCACATATGTACCCACATACTTGGGTGGGGGATGGAGCCCAGGTCTCCAGGCATCCAGGAAGCAGCAGTCTGCTCACTGAGAGGCATCCCCAGTCCTTACACATTAGCTTTAATTAGCTTAATTATTGTGCTGTTCATTCTTACGATTCTCTGATTTATTTTAAAGAGGGTTGATGTAATTCTAGATTAGAGCAATTCTTTGTTGGTGAAGAATTATCATGAGCTGTTAAATCTTGGCCTTGCCTTTTACCAAGGGTCCCAGGGCTGAGCAGTGCACTGATCCCACGGTTGTAAAAGGTTGTGCTGGTGAATGCCATTATTACAAACAGCCTATGTGGGCTTGTAAGCAGAGATGAGCCACTTTCCAGAAAGCTGCCTGGAACACAGAAAAAGCAGAGAGGGTATGGGAGGGAGAGGAAGGGGAGAGAGGGGAGAGAGATGTGGACCCAATACTCCCTCCGTTAGGGCTAGATGAAAGGACAGTGAATGGAGTGTCAAATGTGGAAGGAAACTGTCGATGTATCCAAAGCTGGCCTTGAACTTCTGCTCTACTTATCATCACTTGGAGCTATGAGGTATTTTTAAGCACAAATGACTCAATATAGCTTATTTTACCAGCATGAAGGGACGGTGTCATTGGGGAGCAATGCACCTTGTCCTGCTGCATCAAACAGGCTTATTGTAGGCACTGCTGCACCTAGAGATAGCAGTATGTTCTCTCAGCTGCCATGAACCACAGAACAACTTTCACTGCTCAAGGATAAAAGATTCCCACTAGACTACATTCATTTGACTTGAAGTCTGTTACATACAATTAATTCCAAATTGGTTCAATCAGATAACAATGTGAGGGAAATTCAGGAATAAATTCAATATCATTATAATGAATTAATATTTGTTTGGGCTGGCTGTGCTGAAGTCCTTTTTATACAGCTGCCGCCTGCTACCACTGTACAGTCTTGGTCTTCAGGACCTTTTGAATGCTACCTTCACTCCTTATAGTGTACTCTTGTCTTCCCCAGACCTGCATGGTGTGAACCATTCTGTCCTCCAATTATTACAGAGAGCTGCTGTGCTTATAGTCATTTCTCTCACCTACTGAATCGTGTATATACACATACGTACATGTCTACACACACATATACACATACACAGTACTTGTACACATACACATGAGCACACACACTAATGCACACATGTATATGCACACACATACATGCAGACATGCACACACGGGCACCTATATGTAAGCTATGTTCCCCTCAGTGGTCCTGGAGGTTGAAGCCAGGGACTCAGTGTGCCAGGCAAATACTCTTTCAGCTACACATCCTCCGTCGTCGTCGTCATCGTCGTCGTCGTCTTCTTCCTCTTCTTCGTCTTCTTCTTCTTCTTCTTCTTTTTTTTTTTTAGGTAAAAATAGATTCTTTGGGCATCACAATGAAAAGTTTTCTACCACCTAATTGCCCCATTCCCCCTTCTGAAACAGGTCTAGACATATACCCTAGTTCGGCCTGGAACATGAACTTCTGCCCTTGTGTCCCTGGGATTTTAAGCCTGTGCAACTCAGCCCAATATTTTCTTGGAATAATTGACATTTAGGAGCACATTATTCAGTTTCTGATTATTTTAGTTTCCTGAGATCTCTCCAAAGCTGATTGCTGATTTTATTTCACTGTTCTCACATCTGTTAGACCAATTTGTTTGATAATATTCAAATCTTTTATTTAGCGTTTCCTGATTTTTCTATTCCCTCTTCAGTCAGTTACTGAGAATCAGATACTCAGCTTGCTTGGCCATTGGGAACACAAGTTCTCTTTCTTTGTGGAACTTTGTTTTTGCTTTATTTTGAAGTATTGTGATGAGGTCTATGGATGTTTAGTGTTTTTTCTGTGTTCTATTGACCCTTTATTATTACTTTTTCACCTTGTTCCTATTCTGTGCTCTGACAGTTTGCTTTGTCTGATGTTTCTGCTGTCATTTCATCTTTCTCTGTAGTAGAGCTGGCATGGTCTGTGTCTTTCCCTCTTGATTTTGTTTCAGTCTGATTATATGTGAGGTCTGATTATGTATGATGTGGAGTAGTCTTGCTTGTTTAGCTAGTTTCAATCTCTGCTTTGGAGTAATAAAAACACTTCATTGTACCTGCTTAATTCTTTGGACTGTTAGGTCAACTTTTTATGATGTAGGCCTTTAAACTCACCACCCACCTTGAAGTGCTGCGTGAGGGTTTACCATTCTCCTCACTCCTCTTTCCCCTGTATAGGCAAATGGATCTCTCTGGTATTGTGTTCTGCCATAGTAGAGCTTTTCTCGTGCTGCAGGACTGCTGGTTATTATTTTACCTTTGTATATCTGAAATAGTCATTTCACCTCCTCTGCTGGCTAGTTTTATGTCTACTTGAAACAAACAAAAGTAGGAACCACAACTGAGAAAGTGTCTCCTTAAGATCGGGCTGCAGTGAGGCTTGTTAAGTCATTTTCTTAATTAGTGATTGATGGTGGAGGGCCCAATCCATAGTGGGGTGGTGGTCCTGGGTTCTATTACATAGCAAGCTGAATGAGTTCTAAGGAACAAGCCAAGAGCAAGCCTCCATGGGCTCTGCTTCAGCTCCTGCCTCCAGGTTTCTCTCCTGTTTGAATCCCTGTCCTAACTTCTTCAATGATGAACAATGATGGGAAGTGTAAACTAAATAATCCCTTTCCTTCCCAAGTTGTTTTAGTTATGGTGTTTAACTGCAGCAGTGATACCCTAACTATGTATGAAACCTTCATTTTTTTATTCAGTTTTTTTTTATTTTACTTAATTTTTAATTCTATATATGTGTGTATACCATGACCCATGTGTAGAGGTCAGGCATCAACTTCATGGAGTTGGTTCTTTTCCTTAGTGATTCAGCCGTGTCAGCCTTTGCAGGATGCTAAGCCATCTTGCTGGCTTATTACTAGGGCTTTAAAGTTAGCATGCAAAGCAGTAGGTTTCCTTATGGCGCTCTTATGCATGCTTTATTCTTCCTGGCCTCCTCCTGTTGCTTCTGTTCCTTGACTTCTCTTCCCTCCCTTGCTGTTGGCACCTTTTTGCTTCTGTGACTTGAATTCATGGACCTTCCTCCTCCTCAAGATCTCTTCTTCACTTTCATGGACCCCTTTCTAGGACAGCCCCAGCCCCGATTACTTGCAAAAGGACTAAAATCTAGGATCTGCATAGGGAGAAAATGTGGTAGTTGACTTTTCTGAGCCAAGAGTTATCTTAGCACAATTGTAGAATACGTATTTTTTTTGTACATGTTTTGATTTCAGTGTTTTGTAAGGTTAAATAAAATTCCCTTGTGTACATTAACCATATTTTCATTTATATTTTTATCAGTTTATGAGGCATCAAGGCAGGTTCTCTCTTGGGTATTGCAAACAGTGCATCAGTAAACAGCTCTGTGGTATGTAGACATCTCTACTATATACTCAGAAAGGTTATGTTTGGGTTGGGTGACAGTTCTAACACTGATTTCCATAGTGGCTATACTTGCTTATTTTTCCTGCCAGCAGTGGAAGGGTTACTCTCCTCCACTTGTCAGCATGTTTTTGCTACTGTTCTCTTGGCGTTAACCATTCTTTATGTGGTGCACTAGAAATCAGCACTACTGTATTATTTCCTAGGTTGATAAGGGTGTTGAACATTTTTTCTTTTCAAAAATTTAGAATATATACACTCTAAAAATGTGTAGATGATGATGATGATAAATTTTGTGTGCAAGGGTTCTGCATTCATGTATGTCTATACTTTTGTGCATGCCATGCCCCCAGAGACAAGAGGAGGATGGATGAATCCTCTGGGACTGTAGTCACAGACAGTTATCAGCTACTATGTAGGTGTTGGGTACTGAACCTGAGTCTTCAGAAGAGCAGCTCTGAACTGCTGAGCCATCGTTTCAACTTCACTGTCTTGAGAATGCCCAGTCAGTTGTAATTGGGAGATGTGGCTTTGTTTATATTCTAGACACTAGGTGATTTTCCACGCCTCTGCCATTCTTCACACTGACTTATAATACTGACAGTTGTTTCCTTTGCTTTTCAGAAGTCTTTTAGTTTCATGTTTTCCCACTTGCCAATTAGGGAGGCTATATCCTCTGCTACTGGGGTCATTTTAGAGAGTTATTCCCTGTATTTTCTATTAAGGTCTGTGATCCATTATGAATTTTTGTGCAAGGGGAGAGGTAGGAATCTAATTTTATTCTACATGTGAATATGTAGTGTCCCTGCACCATTATTTGCAGAGGCTTTTTTCCATGCATGTTTTTTATACTTTTGTCATAAATTTGGTAGTAGTAGATATACCTTTTTGTGCTGGTACCATGTCGTCTGTGGCACTATAGAATAATTTGAGGTCAGATATTAAAATGTATTTTGCATTGTTTTTGGCCAGTGTTGTTTTCCTTCCTTCCTTCCTTCCTTCCTTCCTTCCTTCCTTCCTTCCTTCCTTCCTTCCTTCCTTCCTTTTCCCTTTTCTTAAATGTTTTTGTGGACGGGCGTTTTGTCTGCATTTTTATCTGTATACTATGCATATGCAGCTGCTCATGGGGCCCGAAGAGGGTGTTGGCTCTACTGGAACTGGAATTATAGATGGTTGTGTGATGACATGTATTGCTGGGAAATGAACCTAGGTCCTCTAAGAAGATCATCCAGTGCTCTTAACTGGCCAGTCATCTCTCCAGCCCTTGCTTGATTGTTTTGACAGTAGTGGTCTTTCTTTGAACCCGATTGGTCTGGCGGTTGCTTTGTAGTCCAGGCTGCTCAAAGAAATAGTGATGCACCTGCCTCACCATCTCATAGGTGTGTTTAATAAGCAAATATACTTTTTCTCTTATTTCTCTTACTGTTCTAGATAGGAGAATACTATGTTGAATAAAAGTGGTGAGAGGGGAAAGTCTTGTCCTTTTGCAGACTTTGGAAGAGAATTTTTTCTGTCTAGTGTTGGCTAATATTTTTGTCATGCATAGTCTTGACTCTGTTGTGTGCTGCCCTTTCATTGTTTAATCCTTGAGGACTTTTATTAGGACGAGATTTTGAATTTTGTCATAGTGCATTGAGATGACCATGTGGTTTCAATCCTTAAGTTTATTTATGTGTTGTAATATATCTTCTAACTTGTGTATTTGAGTCAACCTTGCATCCATAGAAGAAAATCAATTAAACGTTGTGTATATTCCTTGTAATGTGTTCTTAAATTTGATTTGCCAGCAGATAATTAAAAGTTTTCACATCTGTGGTTATCACAGAACTAGATCTATAATTTTCTTTTTTGTTGTGTTATCTGGTTTTGATACCAGGAACAACACCTGTTTTTTAGAATGAAATTCAGTAGTATGTATTTTTTTCTGCTTTGTGGAACAGTTTGAGAAGTATTGATCTTAAACATAATGGTTCAGTAGAATTCTGCAGTGAATCATTCTGATCTTGGGCTTTTCCTTGTGGAAGACTGTATTAGCCAGCGTTCTCTAGAGTACTAGAACTTAAAAAATGTATCTCTATATATAGGAAGGAGATTTATTAGAATAACTTGCAGTCTGTAGTTCAGCTAATCCAACAGTGGCTGGGTGTGATCCCGGAGTCCAAGAATCCAGCAGGCCTCAGTCTACTAGACTCGATGTTAGTTTTCAGTATATGCTGGTATCCCAAGGAAGTAGGCTGTAATGCCAGTGAATGTTAGCAAGGTGAGAACACACACACGCACCACACTAAGTTGTATGTGTCGAGGCTCTTGCCTATATACAAGCTGGCCCAGGTGCTTCTTTTATCCTGCTGAGGGACACTGAGATTACAGACTCATCTGACTTTACGTGGGTTCATAGGATCCAAACTCATCTCCTCATGTTGGAGTGCTTTACCTGCTGCGCCATTGCTTCTGCAGTTTCTATATTGACTTTTAGTTTAGATGCTCTATCTAAACATGAAAGCGATATAACCCTTTGTGCTTATTTGTGTTTGTTGCCTACATCCTTAAAATTACTACATCTGTTTATTGAATTGTTTCCCCTTGTATGTGTAGTGGCCTTTTTTCTTTCTTTTAACTTGAAGCTCCTGTATGAGATACCCAAATGACTGGGCTTTGGTGTTTATAAAGTCAAATATGTTGACTTTTAGCTGTTGTCACTTTGTGAGTGACTTTGCTGGTGAGATATTTTTCTTGGAGACATCATAAAGTTGGGTCTATGTCTCCCGCTTTCTCTTGTTCAGTTTGTATCTTTGGTGAGTTGTGGCAATTTACACTTAAGAATGTCATTGATAGGGATTTACTAATTTGTGTAATTTTATTGGTTATTTTTCTGGTTGGTTGGGTTTAATTGCTTGCTTTTTTTCTTTCCCTGCATATATATATATTATATATATATAATATATATTATATATATATTTTTTAAAGGCCTTTTCCCCTTTTTTTTTTTTTTTTTTTTTTTATTATTAACTTGAGTATTTCTTATGTACATTTTCTGTGTTATTCCCTTTCCTGTTTCCGGCAAACATCCCTTCCCTCCCCCCCTTCCTTATGGGTGTTCCCTCCCCACCCTCCCCCATTGCCGCCCTCCCCGACAGTCTAGTTCACTGTTTCCCCCTCTTCTTAAATCTGTTTGAGTTTTGTGTTGGACTAGTGGATTTATTCCTTAGCTCTTTGTTTATCCGTTGGTATTATGATGGACGGCATCTGCATTTCCCCCTGCGCCTTGTATTTCAGTGCATATAATTTTCTGCTGTGCTGGTGGTTGTGGACTCCCGTAGCCTGTGCTTCCCTATAGCATTCTGTTTCCCTACCCTCTTTAAAAAGTAGGCTTGATGGATATTGCAACGTCTTGCTTTGTATTTGTTCATTGTTTGAAGCATAACATTCATTCCATGCTTTGTTGGCTTTTAGAGTTGCTGGTGAGGGCTGGCTGTGACTCTGATGTGCTTTCCCCTTACAGCCTTTCATATTACTGTTTGTGTTGTTGACTATGATGTGTTAGAAAGAGGCTGCTTTCTCATCTTGTTTGATCATTTTTGGAGTTTAAATGCTTCCTGTCTTTTATGTCATTGTTTTTTCAAATCTGAAAGTATTTTATGGTATAATTTCATTGAATAGGTTTCTCATGACCTTGAATTTCAGCTCCTGTACATCGGATGTCTGTTCTCTGGATTATATCACGACTGTCTTACACTCATGCACCTGTTTTCCTTTTTGACTAGTGGGTATAGAATTTTCTCTATCTGGCACTCTATTCTTGATACTCCTCTTAGTGAATCTGTTAATAGTGTTCTCCCTGTTTCTAATTTTCTTCCTTAAAAAAAAAATCTCATTTTTTTGTGGAGAATTTTTCATGTTTCCTACTTTCTTATTCATACTACCCGTTCTCCCTCATTCTGGTAACCTCTGCACATTTGTGTTCACTGCTCTCTCTAGATCCTCTTGAGTTTAGTTTATCATTTTTACTAGTAAGCTTTTGGGAGCTTGATACAGAGTTTTCCTCTCTGCATATCTGAGATGAGTTATAATCTTTTTGGAGGATTCAGATTGCCTTGCTTTTCCTGTTTCTGCATTGAGGTTCACGCACCTGTTTTCAGTATGTCCTCAGTTTTATTTGAGGATCTTCTCACTGAGCAGCCTGTACTTGAAGCATCAGCCCCTTCTTAATGGCACTTCTGGAACGCCACATACCAGGAGCCCTGCTGGAGCTGTGTTTGGTTGGAGTGCTGCCATCTTCTCTTTCACTGTCTCAGTAAATTTTCAAGGCTCTATTTTTTTCTGTCTGTCTTACTGATTTGTCTCCTTGCTGGGGTCACATAGAGGGATCTTTCAGTCTGTCATCTTACCAAGAAGTGTCCTGGTTTTCCTCTTGTGCTCCTTGGGTTCTTTCTCTTGGTTGTTGTTCTGCTTTTTCAATTTTTCTTAAGAATAATGTGTAAGTCGTTGAAAGTCTGAAAATATATGAATGGCAGATTTCACTTAGAAGAAGAGCACCGCTGCCCGACGGGTTTCAAGCCCTTGCTGGAAGATGATGGTACTTGAGTGGTAGGTGAGACTACGTTCTCTGGTGGCTTCTGGCTGCACATTTAGTCACTGACTTGGAAGGCATGAGGTGTCGACTCCAGGCTATAGGAGTCTGGATTCAAATATTTTTCTCTCGTTGATTCGGGATCAGAGACTTTTCTGCTTTCAGATTTCACTAGCATTAATCCAGTAATTGAATAATAGATAACTTTATCTGTGTTCCCATACTGTGGTACTGGGATCATACTTAGGTGTTTAGACAATGCTAGGGAGAAAACCTCCCATATTCCCAGTCATCTTTGACACACACAGTGACCACTAAGGCTAGTCAACCTTCTGCCTTAGCTTCCAGGTAGATAGGGTTTCAGGCCTGTGCCACCGCGGCTGGTTTTACCTTTGGTTTTTATGACAGGACGTGTTATATTAGATTTGAGGTAGAGTCAGGTACGCCCTGCTGGGCTTGCGATTGATGCTGCGTTGACCCCAATAGTTCACTTTAAATTTCAGTTCTGCTTTCCGTTGTTGCTGTGTGGTAACATGTGGCTGCTTTGATGAGAACAAGTCGCCATTGCTCATGGTGTTTGCTGTTGGTTGTCGAGATTGCTTGTTCTTTTTTAAGATTATATGCAGTGGTGCGTGTGGAAGCCAGAAGAGGCGATCCCCTGGAATGATTGTGCTGGGAACCAAACTCAGGCCCTCTTGAAGAGCAAGAAACGCTCTTCACTCCGGTGTCAGTTCTCTAGCCCCTGCTTGTCTTTTCAATTGATATACAGTAGGGGCACACTTACTTGGCTATACAGTTAGGCTAGAATTATAAAATCAGTAATAAGCTGGTTATCACAAACACTACTTATGTTAGGATCATTCAGAGCCCATTGTCTTTGAAATACAAATGTTATGAGATTATGAATGCTTTATATATAATGCTGAACATACAAGGTTCAATTTTTCAAGAATTTGTATGCACAGTTTAGGGATTTATCTCACTGGAGCCATGGAGTAGCCAATAACCATGTATAGGTACAGAAAGCTTGGAGTTGGTGGCCAGAGGGACATGCCTTTCACTTAACAACTCCTTGTTTACTGCTTGCTCATAGAGTGTTAGGCCTGTACTGCCCAAGTGTTTCACATGAGATTCTGGATGAAAACTGGAAAGAATGTAGCACATTAGTGTACCAATAAAGAGGGCTGGCTGTGTCTGACTCAAAGGCAGCATGCTTAGCTTGCACATGCAAGGTCTATAGAATCTCTAGGCCAGCCAGGGTTAAGGGGAAAGAAGATAGTGCCAATGCCCATGACTTTTGAGGCTTAAAATGCCTGTAATCTTAGGATTTAAGAAACTGAGGCAGGAGGATTGTGAGCTGTAGGCCAGTCTGGGCTGCACAGGAAGACTCCCCTATCTCTGTGCATGACCCTTTCATTGTATTTGTTTCATGATATACACAGGTGGAACATGTTAGGCAGCTTGAAATACAGAGTGAGTCTTGTACTAGTGGGAAGGTAGAACAGTCTGGAGCTAGAGGATGTTAGGTTCTAGATTAATGGATGAAATGGCTGTAATTTTTTTCCTGTAGAAATAATATAGATAAACCTGTCATGCAGGAGAAGGGTGTTCTTGTATTAGAAATACAATAAAGAAGTCCATGTGGGAATCGGAGGTGTGGTATTTCTTGAGTTGCCTCCAGCTCACAGCTCTAAGGCTCGCTAAGGGAAAATGAAATGCCACCAGCTGTGGCTGTGAGCAGCCATCGCTGACGAATTCCCTTTGTGGTTTCACGGCTGCTTGTGACATGTTCTAGATCACAGTCTTCTTACGGACTTGAATTCTTTGTGTTCTCCTCAGCATCAACTCCTTAGGCCTTCAGGCCTACAACTTTGCCATTCCAGCTTGGTTCTTTGTCTCTTAGTAGGCCAGTCTGCTCCCAGCATGCTCTGTACTTTCTGCTGTACTGTGCTTCCACTGGTCTCCATCACCTCTGCTTCTTTAGATTCTCAGTTGTTGCTGTTGGCAGCAAGCAGCGGAGTCTAATTAATTGAAGGAAAAGAGGAAGAACACAGTAGTAGTTGACTGAATTAAACTTAAGGAGGAGAGAGCAGATTGGAGGTGAGCGGCTGTGAGTCCTGAGTGGTGGTGGATTGTCCTTGGTCATGTACCTTGACAGTCTGTGTTATGTCTGCCAGCAGAGTAAACGATAGTGTGATCCAATTCCAGGACTGCAGTAGCCACTGTACGTAGCTGCCTCATTGTGAATTCAGAGGGCTGGAGACCACTGACTTTCAGTTCTAAATCACAGCGTCTTCACACTCATTACCTCGTGGGCATATTACATGGGGTATGCGTGTGTCTTGTCTGCCGAGCTCGTGTAGGGTTCGGAAGGTGAGCAGAACTTTAGTGCATATGGAACTAGAGTCAGTATATGTATCCTGACCGTTGTAAAAGTGGATTCTTGTATTTCAAATTGTGAAGTTATAGGATCCTGTTTCTTCCATAGGCTATGACTGGGGAGGCACCATGAGTGTTGGATGGAGGGAACGTGTGAGCACAGAGGCAGCAGGACCTGAAAGCATGCTGGTCCTAGTTGAGATCCTTACATGTGTCTATGGCCCACTTTTCCTACTTTCCCTTTCTGACTGTTTTAATTTTCTGTGTTTGTTCCTGTGTACCACTCCTATGACATCTGGGTTTCTCATTTTGAAGCCTTGCGTCTTTCTTGTGGTCATCTGCCTAGGGTCCTGTTGTACCTCTACTTGTCCCTTGCTTGAATTCTTGTCATTTGGCCCTTAGGTCATATGCTTCCTCCTCTTTTCTGATTATCTATTATCTATTCCCAGTGGTTCTTGGTTTTTAACAAAAAGCATTACATTATGTTTTATTATTTTAAGTTACAATTAGGTACTTTGAATTTTATTTTGATTTTTTTTTTTGTTGTTGTTTATTAAAGGTTGTAGGCAGGCAGAGTAGCAGCTAAAAACATGTCATGGCCTAAATAACCGACAGCCCTTTCCCCAGAGTGATTTCTGGGAAAGGATGCTTTATAGTTAGTTGAAGTCCTCAGCCCTGGTAGCCTTCCTCTTAGCAGCTACCTGTTCCTGTCCTGAATCACTGCTGTGCTCACAGGACAGTATCAGACAGCTCACAGTGCAGTCCAGTGCTGATTTTTCATGCCTCCTGCCAATAATGGAAATGTATAACCAAACCCAGAGGCATATAGCTAGCTCTCCTGCCACAGCCCTGTGTGTGCGTGCGTGCGTGCGTGCGTGCATGCATGCATGCTTGTGTCTCACCAAAATCTCTCTGCTCATACTAAACAACCACTGGTGTACAAATCAGCCAGAGCCTGCTAGCCTTTACTAGGATCTCCACTGTTTTTGGGTTATCAGTGCTGTTCTTGTAGAGTTAACCCCTTGAGTACTTTTATGTATATGCGGTTTAAGTTATTTGCTCTTTTACTAGACTGTGCATGACAGTAGACAAGGAATTACGCTTGTATTGGAAGATGCCAGAAATTAACCAAATACCTTAAAATTTAATGAAAGCTACTCAGAGCTGAAAGCATTTCTAACATTTTTGGGTGGTGGTTTTCAGTTGTAGTCCCTCAGTGTCTAACACTCCATGCTCTCAGGTGTAGTAGTGAGGAGGGGTGGGGGTCTCTTTGTTTGATTCTCCCTCTGGCTCTCTGTGTTTATGCAAATGTGTGTTGCTGGTTATCTTGTAGGAAGAGTTAGAAGTGCAAAATATTTTTCAAAGTGGCTGCCACAAAAAGAATGTGTCTGTGTCTTGAAATCCTAGTTCGTAGGAGACCGAATTCGAGGTTAAAAACAGCCTAGGCTGCATCAAGAAAACAAACAAAATATCACAAAAGAAATTCTATTTTAGTATTTATTATTAGGTTGGGTACCAATTAAAATAGCAGCTACTTTTTTAAGTGTTCCTTTCCTACACCAAACAAGTGAATTGTGTGTGCTTGTGTTTGTGTGCCCCTGCCCCCCAAGACACCAGGGGTAGAGTAATATCTCTGTTTTACCTAAAAGCAGTGTGAGGTTGCACATGTGAAATACTGTGTTCAAGACCATGGTTAGTAATTACTGGCAAAGGCAGATTTGGCTGCAGATAGAAGTTATTCTTATTGTGCTCCTGTACCATTTAGAAGAGAGGATGTCAAGAATCTTACAGTGAGTGACTAAGCTACTCTGACCTTTCAGCACAGATGGAAATAGTCTTCTCTTTACATTTGCTGATTCCAGAGCAGCAAAACACTGCAGGTCCATGCTCAGCATCGTTATGTTCTCGTGCTCTAAGTCCTTTCATCTTCTTATGGGATGCTCATATCAAGTGTTCCCTCATGGACTGAATGTTCTGAGCATGTTCTCTGAAGCCTTCAGGAGGTCTCTAGAACCCTTTGATGAGTTGAGGCTCTGACCATCTCTTTCCATTCCTTGTAAGTCACTAGTATTCAGTGTAGTTGTTTACAGCATATGAGTGTTATGGTTCAAATTAAGCTCGCACCAGTTTCCAGGGACTTGGGTCTTCTTTCTGCAGCAAGTAGTGCTGTTAGGTCTTGAGAGTGAGTCCAGAGGTGATAGTGTCATATGCAAAGGTATAAAATGCTCTTTCAATTTAATTTTTTAATTAAAAATTTATTGTAAGGGACTTAAAACATAAAATAAAAACTTTATTAGTAAGAGGTTAGACAGACACAAAATGCGTGTACCTCGCTGAGCTTCTGTAGAGTTAGAACAGTCATTTTGAAGCTTGGAATTTCATATTTTAGATTTTCACTGTTAGAGAGACTTTTAGGCACTTATTCACCAGAGAAATAAAAAAAAGTGTTATAAGATTAAAGCCACAAAGAAAGTAACTTTAAATCCTCTTTCATGACTTCTATCCTTAAAGAAAGAAAAGCTTTATTATATGGTTTTTGTCCATCAGCCTTTCACTCATTTTAGCTTAACAATGTGTTAGGATCTGGCCCGTAAGTTCAACTGAAACCCGGTTTTTATTTTTGTTTTTCCAATTAGCTATCGTGGTATTACCAGCTCCATGCTGTATAACAGGTTGTTTCTTTCTTTCTTTCTTTTTTTTTTTTTTTGATAATGTTGCTATGAATAACATTTGAAACAAGTTTTTTTAAAATTTGAGTACATTTTTGGAGGATAAATTCAGTGAAATTTTAATCAAAATAAAAAAATCTATGTGTTTATGAATGTGACTGTCAGGGGCTTTCTCCCTGGAGGTTTTGTGATTGGCACTCCATGTGCAAGTGGAGTGTGCATGTGACCCTGGCGGTTTCCGAACTGGAAGATGAAGCTAGGCTCATCATACACAGGAAAAGGCCTGTGTGGAAAGTCTTTTATTGGCCTGTTTTACGTGTTGTCTCCTAGGCTTACTGCCTCAGTTGCTAACCGGGTAGTACTGAGGCTACTGGCCTCTCTACAATCTAACCTAAGCCTAGAGTGTTCTCAGCCACTGAGACTTGGTGCCAAATATGAATGAGCTCACCCTTTCTTGTTCTTTCTGATCTCAGGCTGACTGCTTCAACCTAGCTGTTCTGGCTCAAACGCCTCTCCTGCTGACTGAGTTAATCTGACTTCTTTCAGCTTTCCTGAGTTGCTCTGTTTGCCGCATACTAATTTGGCAGTCTGTTCTAATCGTATGGCTCCTTTTCATTCTTTGGTTTGCTCTGTCTTCACCTGTCTCTACCTTGTTCTCTGCAGTTTGTCTCTGTACAACTGTCCCAGTAAAACTGCCACCTTCTCCGCTTCCTCCTCCTCCCCCTCCCCCCCTCTTCCCCTCTGCCCCCCTCCTTCAGACTGCACGATTAAGTAGCCTCCCTTTCCTCTCTCTTGTCCTGAGAGTTTGGATATCCTATTGTGTCAAATCTTTCTCTGATTCATCACTTTGTCTGCCACTTAATTGGATATCACTTTTAGATGGATGCTTCTTTCTACAAACTTTACATTCATTATTTGGGATTAAAGATCTGTGCTAAGGGCTGGGCCACACTACAACTAGAAACAGGTATTTTTCAGTAAATAATGCAAATCTCAGGGTTCACAGTGAGTGCAACTGCTTATGCAGTCACATCCCCCAGCCTCTGGCTTTACATTTTGGTTTATTGCTTCTTACTTCCAATGATCCTGAAGCTACACTGGAGAATCATGTAAATTGTGTCAAAGTTCTTAGTGAAATCCTTTTACTCTTCTCTTTTTAAGATGTTTACAATTCCTTATTCATCACAGGAAGACGTTGATTTCTGGTCCTCCTGCTTCCACATCCTGAGTGTTGGGATTATAGGCATGTCCTGTACATGTAAGGTCGGGAAGATCGAACTCAGTGCACCAGGCAAGCTCTCTGCTAACGGAGTTCTACATCCTTCCCCCCCAGTCAAATCTTAGTCTGCTTTCTCTTACAAGGAAGATTTAATACCTTTTCTCTTTTAACTTGTACTGTTTTTATATTCTAAAATACTTTATTTCCTGCATCCATGGGCAAGAATTGTTTCCTCTTACCGATTATCTCCCTTTTTATGATTATCTTCACTTAATCACCCTCCACCCCCACAGGGGGTCTCACTGTGCACCTTTGCCTGGCTTGGAATTTGCCATGTTAGACCACCAGTCTATCTAACTCTCACCCCCATCCCCACACACAGATTCATTGCTCTCCGGAGTGCTGGGATTAGAGGTGTGCACCACCATGCCTGGCTTCCTTTGCACTTTTTGATTTGTCATGTGATGGTTCTTAAGAAGAATTGTAAAAGTTGTATGTAACTTGATTTTCACAGCAGTGATAACATTTTCACATCGTATTGTTTTCTTCTGCAGGCTGTGGGCCTGTGCATCCCCTATAACTAAAGTTAACCCACACTTTTGGTCAGCTCTGGAGAGACATGTCAGTGGACAAAAGCACTTGCTGCTCTTGCAGAGGACCAGGTTTAGCTCCCAGCACCTACATTGTGGTCGCTCACTGCTATCTGCCACTCTAATTCCTGGGGATCCAGACTCTGCTTCTGGCTTCTTGGCCATTAGATATGCACACAGTATACAAACAGGCATCCAGACAAGCATGTATAAACATAAAATAAATACATAAAAAGTCAGTGATAATGTTTAAAGTAGGATCTGAATTGAATGTGAAAGGAGTGAAAGTGAGTGTGGTGCATGAGGACAGCATTGCTCTATCATGAACCTGAGCGAGGCAAGGGTCCAGTTCCAGGGCATCTGACATCATCTTCTGTACTCACACTTGTTCCTGCTTGTGAGACACACACACACACACACACACACCACACACACACACACACATTCTATCTATCTATACATAAACTGTAAATAATAGGCAAACATACACAATAGTGAAAATGTAAAAGAAATTAGAACCTATAAATAACAGGTAGGCCTTTTTTTCTGTCTACAAAGGGCAGACATTATATTAGGCAGTCACCTACAGATGTCACAGAGTGCTTGTAACCCATGATACTACAAAGGAGATCATTTTAAACAGAGTTTCTGGATCTTTTGGGACTTTTGTGGTGTATACCATGGGAGAATGGTTCTTGTTCTGAAGGGAATTTGTGGAAATTGAACACAAATTGAAGCTCTGTATAGTACTCAGGCCGCAGCATGTTGAGACACAGCCCATGGCAAAGAAGTGTTTATTCATGTTTTAAGACAGGGCCGTAACCTGGCTGGCCTAGGAAATCACTGTGTAACTCATTTAACTAGGTTTGTGTGTGCGTGCATGTGTTCATATACACATGGCATGTATGTGGAGAGCAGAGGACAACCTGGGATGTTAGTACTCAGGTGCCCATTAGTGCATGTGTGTCATTGACTGGCAGGGAACTCATTGTGTAGTCAGACTGGCCTTACTCTTACAGGAATCTAGCTAGCTCCATCCCGAGTGGAGACTAAAGTTACCGGGCTCCATCCAAAGATATTTAATGCATTCATGCCTTGTCATTCACATAATCTGGAAAACACGCAGCCAGTTATTTTATACACATTTATTGTTCAAAAGAACTGTGATTGTTAACGTGAGGTTTGAACTACCCATTCTGGTGTTCTTAGAATTTAATGTAAAATACCACTAGATGGTTTTATTTAGTTTGATTTCTCTGCTAAGGCCTGTCAAAATTTTGTTGTTGTTCTGGGGTGTACCCAAGGATACATTGCTATGTCTTTGTATGTGTGCTGAACACGTGCTTCAGTGTTGTGAGGCTATGCTAGGAGTTCTAAGGCACGGAGACTGTGGACTTGGGTTCAGTGGGCGGGATGTAACACCTAAGCCAATGAGAAAGGATGCTTGTCAGCTTAGGTGTGAGCGTTTGAGTGAAATTTGAAGGAGTCAGGTACTTCTAGCCATGGACATCATGGAGGAGAGGCTCAAGGCATCTTTCGGGCATATCAGTCGTAACATGCCAGTTGAGCTAGACAGCACTGAGAGAGCCCTGGCAGTATTTAAGCTTCTGGTTTTTCAAAAACAGATTGTCTTGTTTTAAAAATGAAATTTCTAAGTATATTACAAAAGATTGACTTCTTTCTTACAAGAGAAGCTTTAAAAAGGAAAGGAAGAGCTTTGTGATAACACTGAGATACAGGGTAGGTCAGGTTAGCCCCTTTCTAGGGGTCAGGACATTGCTATGAACAAAGCAGGGATTTCTTCTATGTTAGTGGGCAGCCCATTGTTTTCAGCCCTCAGCTTTCACCTTTCATTTGGTTCTTTTTTAGCCACTTGTTTGTTCAATAAATAAAAACATGTTTGTGCTATAGATGCGGCAGGTAGTAAGCACTGCCAGATTTCTTTATCTTTTTCCTCTGGTGGATTAGTCTTGAGGACTCAGGAATTAGGTAAGTTGTTAATTCTAAAATGTAGCTGAGCCTGATGTTAATTAATATTTAGTGCGTAGGTGAAAGACCCATGAATTTTGCTTAAGGAACAAACCCAGTAACAACTTTGTTGTCCCGGTGAGCCTGTATCTTTTGGGCTCAGGTCTATCAGCACAGGGCTGAGATAGTCTCTGGCTGTGCACCAGAGGCTCTGACACTTGGCTGGTTGGGCAGCTTTTTTTCCACCTTCGTTCACATCTGAGACAGGTGGAAACACAGATGTGGATTAACAGGATGAGTTGTATGTGAATATAGTCACCATATTGTGAGTTGGGGTTTCACACAGTGGTCCTAGAAGGCACATACTGAATTTTGTCTTCTATAACCCCTTGGGAGAACTTCACAAGATCTTCACTGACTCTTAATGTCTTTGGTTGCCGGCAGGGTGGGCAGCATGCCATTGACTGTATTTTCAGGTCCGCTATTTAGCTGGGGTCTCCTGAAGATTCACTTAGAGTAACTAACTCATTCAGTGTGGTCTCTTGATAATGTTGCCTTGAAGAACCCTAGATTGGTACTGGAACATATTCTCTTTGATCAGGTTATGAATAATTTTAGTCTATACCTCCTTCATACTGTACAGGGTCAGGGTCTGGCCTTAATCGTGACCTTGGATCTTCACACTGAAGGCTTCAGTGCCTGGTAACAAAATCTGGCTGCTTAGGTATTTAATCACTGAACCTGAACTCTACCCCAGCCACCAAAAGACCCTCTGCTTCAGTGTCTGTTGCTTTTCTCTCTTGGCTGGTTGAGCCTCAGCCTGTACTGGACTTATGTGAGACCTTATGTCTCCGTGGCAGTTTGCTTAAGCCTAGGATCAGAGCAGTATTACCAGCAGTCGCCACAGGGCTTTCCTGAAACTGGCCAGTTGAGGCTTCACTGAGTCGGAAAAATGGACGTGAAAGCAGCCTGTCCTGCTGCTGCTCAGGGAGGACTTTGAATACTCCCACCACAGCAGCAGCTCCTTGCCAGGTTGACCCGTCATTGGTAGCATCTAATGACGTTTACGCACCTTTGTTTTTCAGGGACTTCTACACAACACAGACACAGCCAGCCAGGCCATTCTTAATTTGTACTGCAGCCTGTAGCTTTCAGAGACAGGATCTTAACTATGTAGTCCTGTCTGCTGGTAACCTGTCAGACCAGTAACCTGGTCAAACCTCACAAATCTGCAACAGTTCAGTCAAGGTGTTGTCTCATTGCTAAGAGGGGTTTTCTTGCCTTCTTCTGAATTAGAATGTGAGCACTTCTTTCTCACTGTTCCCACCACCTTGCTTCCTCTGCTGCTTAGAGACTGAAGGGCCGTCGGCTTCTCTGCTCTCAGCTGCATGGGTAAGGCTTGCTGTAGTTTGTTCATCTTGTTTAAACAACAGATTTGAGATGTCCTGCTCCTCAGTGTGGCTGCACACCAGGACAATGTGTACTCCTGCGCTTTTGGCAGCGAAAGTTCCCCTTGAGCTGGTATATCAGTGAGATTGGCTATACCATTCCAGTGTAATGTGGCAACACCTGAGTAAATAGCAGTGCCTGGCCTTACTCTTACTCCTGAACCCCATCACACTGTGCAACCACTTCACCTCTCCCCGTGAGCTCCTATGTCCACAGTGGCCTGTTTCTAGGGTGGTACTTTTACCTGTGTCAAGAGCAGTAATCCAACATTATAGATTCTAGTAGGAATGGCAATTTCTTTCAAGATACACATACAGCTTTGCTATATTAAGCCTGTTCATATGTTACCAATAGCTTGCATTCTTGTGCGTGCCCAGTGTTTACTGATGACTCCCTATAATATCCTCAGGTTGGTCAACATTGATTCTCAGGATGGATATTTATTTAGCCCTGAATAGTGCACAGAGGGCTGGCTTCTCTGTGTCTGGGTGCAAAGGGCATCTAGGTTCTGAAGTTACAGTGGTCACAGCCTTCATTCAGCTCAGCCAGTCTTTGGATTGTGGCCTATACAACAGTTAGGCTGCTTGCCTTGTATCTTACTTTTATTACTGAACACCTGTTTGTTAAATGAAGTCTGAAAAGTGATTGCTGTATTCCTAATATTGCATGTTTTATCCTCTAAAGGGTAAGTTGTAGAATTTAGAGCTCCTGGTAACATGTTAAAAATGTCATTGGTGGGATCCAGCTGTGCTTTTTTTTTTTTTTCAAGCAGGCCTTCCTGCCTCTACAAAGGAGCAGGCATTCCCAGTCCTGATATTCTTTTAAAGTGGGCTTTCTGTCATACCAACTTTATTAGGTCAGTAAGTACAATTACTAACCACTTCACACATTATAGAAGTCATTCTTCTTAAGCTGATTATGTAAGTATAAAATCATGTTACTATGAAGAGTAATTTTGATTAAAAAATTACTAAAAAAATAAAACTATATTTGTGTGTGTGTGTGTGCGTGTATGCGCGCGCGCACAGCATATACTATAAGTTGGAAACCAACTCGAGAATTGGTTTTTCTCCTACCATATGGGTAGTAACTTCAGAGGTCAAGTTCAGGTCATCAGGCTTGATGGTAAGCACCTTTACCTGCAGAGCCTTCTCAGCAGCCTAAGGACAGTTTCTCACTTTTAAATGTAAAAGTCTAGGGGACTAGGGAGATGTCTCCACAGTTAAGAGCACTGGCTGCTCTTCCAGGAGACCAGGGTTTGTTTAATTCCCAGCACCCACATGGCTGCTTACCACTGTCTGTAACTCCAGCTCTAGGAGTTCTGACACCATCCCACAGATGTACAGGCAGGCAAAATGCCAGTGCACATAAAATAAAAATACGTAATTTTTTTTAAAAGCCTGATTTAAATTAGAACGTCTAAAACTTGAATACTTCAGGGAGATACTTTAATCATCGTGAAGACAGAGTTGCTAGTGTGTCTACTTCCCACATTATACTGTTTCTTAACCATTCTTTTCTTTCATTGTATTTATTTTTGAGGCAGTCTTGCTACATAGCCCAGGCTTGCCTGGAATTGCAGTGCAGATCAGACTTGTGGAAACTGATAGATATGCCCTTGCTTCTGCCTCATGAATGCCAAGTGTAAAGACGTGTGTTGTGATGCATGGACCCACCTAGAATTTAGAATGAGTTATTATTGCAGTAATTAGTAATGTGTACATGCAGGACATATACCTTGAGTGTGTATTTTCATTTTTTCAAAAGCTTGGCACCTGCCACTTACGAAGTCAACCTTGTAAGGGTTTAGCCACCAGCATTAGTCCACTCCACCTCAGCAACTGGTTCTGAGTTTTAGTCTCCCGTATTATTACTCTTGGTACTGATAGGCATTTTGGGTTGTGGAGTCTCTTCTCACTGAGCTTCTGCATGCTCTGTGGAATACCTGCTTGCAATTTACAGTTGCCTCTTTCTGAGTTGTATTTGAGGTACAAAGTCCCTACTAGAGCGATTTGATAATCTTCTCTCTGGTGTGCCTTCTTATGCCCACTGAAGAAGTGAAAACTTGGCAGGCCAGTTGATTTTCTCCTTTTGTTAGTGGTGGATTTAGCCATGTTTAAGAAAACACTGCCTTAGTCCAGGCCATAAAGACTTATTCCTGTGATATTTATTTCACACTCAGGGTGTGTGCTGTTTATGCATACAAAATTGGTTTGTACCACAGCACCGTCTTTTGACTTCCTTTACCATAGACTCTCATGAATGTTGTCTTTTGAGACCAGATTTTGTTGTTTAGCCTAGGCTGACCTGAAGTGTATCTTTCTTACCTCAGATTCTTCAGGAATGGGAGCACAGGCACCAGTCAACAATTCCTCACTGCTTCTAGCTCGTTTTCTAGTAACTTAAAATAGGTTTTGTAGTTGTTACCTTCAAACTTCAAAACTGCAGCCCAGATATTTATATTCGGGTCTGAGAAACTGAGAGAAAGACAGGCTTTCCAGGAGTTTGAGTACATACTTGCTTTGATTATCTTTCAAGTCTCCAATTAAAAGTTCCAAGTGAATCCAAGAGAAGAGATAGTGATTAAAGCTGTCTTACAGTAAGGCAGACTCAAGTAACTTCAGTCAGTACAAAGAGGATTGTGTACTAGCTCAGAGGCCCAGTCCTGGATCTCTGCTTATTCCCTAGGCCATTTGTTAGGGTTTCCATTTCCCTTTTAGGTTAGCTCACATTTGTCGAGCTTTCCCCCTTAAGGTTCACCCTTACTTAAAACTGTGCCAAATAGTGGAATGAGAGCAAGGGAAGTAAGAGGTTTTGTCTCAAGTGACTGAACT
Organism: Rattus rattus; assembly: GCF_011064425.1. Taxonomy (NCBI): domain Eukaryota; kingdom Metazoa; phylum Chordata; class Mammalia; order Rodentia; family Muridae; genus Rattus; species Rattus rattus. Next base: position 133,311,860 of record NC_046156.1, read on the forward strand.
CTGGAAGGACACAGTGTTTGGTTGACTTCATTATGTGTCATCGGAGCCCATTCCTTTACTCTGATCAAAGTAATCTTGTTTCCTCTGTACTGGAAGGACTGGAAAGGGAGAGGGGATGACCCTTGCTGGCCAGCAACCCCTGGGTCTACGTTTCTCTGCCTTTCATTTCTGGGACTGTAGGCATACAGCACCAGACTGCATTTTTACAGGGTTTTTAATGGGATCCAGATGAACACAGGCCCTAATGATGGTTTCGTGGCAAGCGCTTCCCTATCTGAACCCAGCCCATTTGTCTTTTGGAGATACTGGTTGAGTGGACTAAGAATCTGATTTTTAGGGGTTGGGGATTTAGCTCAGTGGTAGAACGCTGTAGAGCGCTTGCTAGGCCTTGAGTTAAATCCCCAGGTCAAAAAAAAAAAAAAAAAAAAAAAAAAAAAGAAAAAAAGAAAAGAATCTGATTTTTAGCTGTAAGACTTGAAGTTCAGAATGTTGTGTTTCTCAAAGTAAGTTTAGGACCATGAGTGCATGTCTGCCACTTGAGAGTGATACTTTGTGTACACTCTTTTCTTCCTCCTCTTGTTGTTTTGCAATCATGAGGGGGTGCCTATCACTTTAGAGTGATACTTTTTGGACAACTCTTTTCCTCCTCCTTTGTTTGCAATCATGATCGTGTATGTATCAGTTTAGAGTGATACTTTTTGGATACTCTTTCCTCCTTTGTTGTTTTCAATTATGATCACTGGTGTATATTTCTTTGATAATCTTTCCTCCTTTGTTGTTGCCTGTTTGTGTTTTTTTTTTTTTTGTTTGTTTGTTTGTTTGGTTGGTTTTTGGCTCTGCTGAAGGTGGACGCCAAGTCTGTCAGAGGTTTGGCGAGCATGCTATTGCTGAGCTGTGCTTTAAGTAGGAAAAGCTTTTTGAAATAATCGTTCATGTGTTGGGTAAAACTTATCTTTTCTTGTTGAGTTTTAGTTATTTTTCCTTGTCATAGATTTTTCAAGATTCTCATTTTGAGCAGAGCCTGGAATTTTTTGGCTGGGAACAATTTGCATGAAAACCTTTTTGAAATGTTGTAGGTATGAACAATGAAGAAAGTAGACTTTTGAAGACATAAACAAAAATTGTGTAATGCATACTCGTGAGTAAGAAGTTAAGCTGGCGGTACAGCCTATAATCCTTGCTGTTTGACCCAGGATAATCACAAGTTCAGCTGCAGCCATGGCCATACAGAGGTACCCAAGGCTATGTGGTAATTTTGTGAGACCCAATCTCAAAGTTAAAAATAAAAGGTGGACAGGAGTTGTGTCACAGTGGTAAGACTCTGGCTTAGTATATTGGAGGTCCTACCTTCAGTCCAGGGGGATAAAAAATAAAATACTATTTTCAGTGATAAGAGTTCTCAGAGGTTCCATTAAAGTTGATAAAAATATAAAAATATACTAATTAAGATATTTCTTTTGTTTTTGAAAGAACATTCTAGGGTTTCTGTGAATAGACATCATGGCCCCAATAACTCTTATATGGGAAATCTTTTAATTGGGGGGAGGGCTTAAAGTTTAGTATCACAACAAGAAGCATGGTGGCCTGCAGGCAGACTTGGTGCTGGAAAAGTTGCTGACAGTTTTGAATCTGGATCAGCGGGCAGCAGGAAGAGCGTCTGGGCCTGGCTTGAGCATCTGAAATCTCAAAGCCCACTTTTTTTTTTTTTTTTTTTTTTGTCTTTATCCCACTTGGAGTTAGCCAGACCGTTAAGCCCCCTGCTGTCACTTATAAGATAAGCCACAGAATGTACCTTATTGCATATGCTGTTGTTCTGTGGCTTTGTACCTGTTTATAATATTTTGAAACCTTGTTAAATGAATTTGTGTTAAAGAGTACCCCACATTCCAGGTCAATAAGCTCTTTATTTGGAAGGTGTAGTTGTTGGTGTTAATTGCTTGACTTCAGGGGATGGGATTGGTAAGACTTAACGTTTGAGCAAGCCCTTCTTTACAGGTGTGGTAGGTGATCTGTTCTTGGGTTTGTAGCTGTGACCACTGTTCAAAAGAATATCATGTCTCTTGCAGCCTCCTCAGCAATGTCAGCCAGAAGCCATTGATCAAATAGCTGTTTTTTCACCGTTGAAAAGTTCTGCAGTGAGGTTGAGTCTCCGCCCATGGCTTCAGTGTGGGCACACTGGCAGTACTACAGATCAGAGATCTCGTTAGAGTCCACTAGGGTTAAGAAGACACTAGTGTTAGAGGGCACACGGATGGTATGTTGGGAGTTTGAATCCTGCCTTGCTGACTTTGATAGGACCACCTTTTCTGTTACTCCAGCCTGAGGTGATAAAAGTTGTATCTGAATTCATAGATGTCTTGACATGGGGTTAGTGTTAACTCCTGATTTACAGCAGCATCAAGAGGCGATATTTTATTTTCTGTCTCTCTGTTGGCTGTACCTGGTAGAATGCATTCCCTCAGCAGCCCTGGTCATGGTAAGCTGATGTCAGTGCAGACAGACACATCACTGTGTTTTCTGTTAGCAGAATGTGATTTCTTACTATCACGCTAGGTTTTGAAACACTTCATGGTTTTAACTTCCCTTCAGTTGAAACACTGGGATTAGTCTTCATTTCTACATCCTGTAGGATGCGGTGAGGGTTTTCCTTTATTTTGTTTCCTTTACATTTGTCTCTCTGGGGCCTTTAGAAATTCCGGTTTCTGGTGATACCTTTCTGTTAATTGTTTCGAGGGAACTCTGTAAATCACTCATAAAATCCAAAGGTATGTCAGGTATGAATGTACTTTGAGGTGTGGTGTTTTGGGTGAAAATTGCCCCCATGGCTCATGGAGATTGACACTATTGGCCTTGTTGGAGGTGGTATACCACTGTGGATGGCCTTTGAGACTTTAGATGCTGTAGCCAGGCCCAGTGTTTCATATTTTCTTCCTGCTGCTTGCTGATCTGGATTCAAAACTCTCAGCTCCTTCTCCAGCATACTATCGGCCTGTCTGCCATCCAATGCTACTCTCCTGGATAACAGTGGACCAAACCTCTGAACTGAAAGCCAGCCCCAATTAAATGCTTTCTTTTTTATAAGAGTTGCCGTGGTCATAGTGTCTGTTCACAGCAGTAAAACCCAAAACTTAGACACTTGCCACAACTGCCTTGCTTTCCGTTTGGTTCTCACACCCCAGCAACAGTATCAGCTGTGAAAGTTCTGTTTTCCATGTGCCAAAGAAAGCCAGATTCAGGGCTAGGGCTGGAAGATGTTACTGAGTTTTTTGGACCATGCAGTGTATGTTGATCACCAGATAAGACAGGCCTTTTCCATCATTAATTTGTGTATCTGGCTGAAACAGTAATGTTTAGAATGGGGCTAAAACTTGAAAGACACATGAACCCAGCTGGGCTGATCTGTGGAGGGAGGCTGTAGAGGGGAAGCAGGAGATGATTTTTCCCCCTCAACGAACAACTTTATTGTAAAACGTTTAGTACACAAAATTTGAAAGTGTATAAGCGATACACGAATTTTCAGGCTTCTGCTGCTTAGCACTAGCCGTTATCAAAGTACATTCCCTCTCTCATTTCCTCCCTCCTCCTTCCCTTCTCCTCCCTCTTATCTCTCCACTCCTTGTTCCTATACCCTTTCTCTTTTTGATGCTTGGGTATAGAGCACCAGCAGCTTTGGCCTCTCGTGCAGCTACAGCTTCTCAGTAGTTCCCGGTTGGTCCCATGTTGGTGATTGTGAAGACTGTTTCTTGTGGAGAATATTTGATTGATTGACTTTAGAGTTAAGAGTTAGTTTCAGCTTAGTGGATTTAATTAACATAGACATGGGAACTCATGGTTGAAGATAGAAGTCCGAATGCAAAGAATCTGGACCAGAAGTCTTGAAATCTTGTTCTCAGTAAACAATTTAGTGGTTGTTAAGAACATGCACCGAGTATCTTCACTCTGTTGTGAATAATTGTGTAGATGTAGAACAGATGATGTAATGTCTTACATTTTACATCATCATTTGTGAAATACGCCTTGATTTCTGCCTTTTGAGACAACAGTACAAAATTCAGTGTTATATGATTTTAGTTAAGTAAATAAAAATTCTAGCATGAGTTACAAGTGTGGAAAAAAGTGTGATGGGGGAGTTAGCATGTGTGTGGCCTGTGATGTGACATGTTCAATTTGGATAAACTTGATGTGGAGAGTTAGGGTCAGGTTAATACAGGAGATAGTCTTAGAGGAGGTGAGAAGGGCAGTTAGAATGTGAAACATGAATGTCTTTGCATGCTTTTGGACCTTGTTCCCCAGCTCTGGTCAGTGCTTGATGGACTGCAGCATTTGTTTAGGGGGAAGAATATTACCAGCAGGATATAGTCTGAGCAATTAGCTGAGTTAGTTGCGTCTTGAAAAATGACCTTCAAGATATGCATGGCCAAATAGTAAAGAGAAAGGGAAATGCCACTAAAGCAGGAAAATTGAAACAAAGAAGGCACCATTAGAAATAGAAGCCAGGTTAGAGGTGGCTGGACAAGCAATGGTTTTCTATCTATACTGTTGTGACTCGTCATAATCTTATTATTAGGCACGGCACTTGGCCTTGGTGAGGTAGGAACATGCCCCTCATAGGTATTTCATAAAGGTTGATTAGGTGTCTATTGCTCTGCATTGGGAGATGTCTTGTAGACTGTTGGCTTAGGGAGCCCCAAGGGGTGTTCTGTTTGAGAAACTGTATCCTTGTTCTTGTATCTGTGATATTTGATGTAATAAATCCTAAGGCTTGTGGAAGGAAAAGGGAATGATAATGACAGCTGAAGAAAATTGACCTTAGACCTTAATACAGATGAGGTCAAGAGGCCAAAGAGTTCTTTGGACATGTTTTTTTGGCTTGTGGTTGGTTTAGAATATCCAGAGACTCAACAACCTAAATACGATAATTGGTTTTAGAGCAATAAGAAACAGCTTTGGAGATACTTATTAAAAAAAACTGCATAGTGGGCAGCCCTGTTATTGTCTAGCCATATCTAAGCCAGCAGCACAGCACAGCACAGCACAGCACAGCACAGCACAGCACAGCACAGCACAGCACAGCACAGCACAGCACAGCACAGCACAGCGCAGCACAGCGCAGCCCAAGACTCTTGCCAGTTAGGAGCAGTTTCAACAATCCATCCTATGGTAATTAAGGAACAAAGGCAAGGTACCAATATCTTTTCCCTTGGGGGACTTCCTGTCCCAGGGCTGATGCCTTCCTTTTTGCTAACCATTTATCCCACTCATCTATCTACAGATGTCAAGGTTCTCTAGAGCAATGGTTCTCAACCTTACTGGTACTATAATCCTTTATGCTGTGGTGACCCTCCAACCATAAAATCATTTGGTTTCTACTTCATAACTGTAATTTTACTGCTGCTATGAATTGTAAATATCTGATATAATGAATATGGGATCCCTGTCTCCAAGGGGTTGAGACACAACTTGAAAATAGCTGCTTTAGAGGAACAGAACTTAAAGAATGGATAGGTATGTATGAATGCATGCATGTATGTATGTATGTATGTATGTATGTATGTATGTATGTATGTGTAGTCATCTATGTGTCTGTTAAGGGGATTTATTAGAATGTCTTACAGACTGTGGTCTAGCTAGTTCAACAATGACTGTGTACCAATGACAGTTCCAAGAATCCGGTATGTGTTTAGTCCACAGTCTAGATGTCTCAGCTGGGCTTCTATGTGCTGAAGTTCCAAAGAAGTAGGGTTTAATGCCAGTGAAGGAATGGATTCGTCAGTGGGAGCAAGCAGGCAGATAGAATCAGCTTCCTTCTTCCATGTCATTTATAGAGGCTGACAGACACCTAAAGGTGTGGCCCAGATGTCAAGCTCCCGATTAGAGGTGGATCTTCCCACCTCACACATCAAGAACAGAAACGGGCCTTCCATTTGAAATGATTTAATTAAGAAAACCCCTCACAGGTGTGCCCAGTCCTTTGGATTTTAGTTAATTCCAGATGATCAAGACTAGCCATCGAAATAAATAAGGCTACAATTAAATAGGAATCAAGCCATTGAATGGAGAAAGGAGAGAACAGCCACAACCACTGAGCATGAGTGGCTGAGTTTCTGAGAGTAGGATTATTTGGTTTATTTAGGATTATTATGACTTAATTTCTTTTTCTTTTTTTCTTTTTTTTTCTTTTTTTGCTTTGATAAATTGACACAACCAAAGGCAATCTAAGGAAGAGAGATTGAATTTAGGCTTGCAGTTCTAGAAGAATAAGAGTTTATTATGGTGGGGTGCTTGGCTGGAAGTGGTACCCATGGTGGAGATGTGTAGCTAGAAGTGGTATTTTATAGTGGGGTGAAGTGGTAGTATGTTAATCCACTCTGAACTCCTGACCAACAATGCACACACTTCTCGATACCACCCAATTCCATTTTGTGAATGAAAGACAGACAGACAGACACACACACACACACACACACACACCCCACTTATTTTAATATGTTCTAAGCAGCTCAATGGCTGGGTACTTCTAAACCTCTCCACTGGTAACACACTCTCCCCTCTGATATTCCTGAATTATTACTTACTAAAATCTATATTCTAACTATGTTGCCTGGAGTCAGGTGGACAGCCTTCTCGGCCACTCTGACCTGGGTCCTTTATGTGGCTGTTTGCTCTCACTTCTCCATCTCTCAAGCTCAATTTTCCTGCTTCCCCATCATGGTGATTCTCCAAACTCTTCCTTTCCCATGCCTCCTTGCTCCGGAAATCTAAAGTTCTGCCTCTGTCTCTCTGTCCAGCCACTGGCTGCCAGCAACTTTATTTCACCAATTAGAGCCAACTGGGAGCAGGGACCTGCAGCATCTTAGAGGTGGATATGCTGGTTCCCCTGTAATTTTGGGAGCTGAATTGACACAAATAGCATTAGAACCATAGTGGGGTACATGGCTGTAAGTGCATTCATGGTGGCAGGAGCAGAAAGCTGAGTCTTCATATCTTAACCACTTACTAAAAACACTGAACTGGAAGTGAAGTGAGGCATTGAACTCCCAATGCTGGCCCTGCATCGCCTAGCTTCTTCTAGTAAGGCTCCACCTCCCCGTAGTTAGCCCAAATAGCACCAACACCTGAGGAGCAGGTGTTGAAATGATGTCTGAGTTTATAAAGAATATTTTCATTCGGATCACCTTGTTTGGATTTGTTGCTGAGTATTGACATGTAGGACAGTTGAAGTTTCTTTCCTTTTCCTCCAAACTTGATTATCAGCCATGCTATTAACCTGCAATCCCAGCACTTGACGGCGGAGGCAGGAGTACTGCCATGAGTTTAAGGTTACATTGGGCTAGGTAGTGAGTTGAGGTCCAGTATGATTTATAGAGTTAAAAACTCTGGAGAAACCAGCCAGCAGCTAGCCAACCAAACAGCTAACTCGATTATTCAAACTCTACTTTGAGTTATTCCTGTTTCCCTAAGCTGTGTCTGCCATCTCCTGTTGACATTGCACCCAGAGACACTCTGCATGCGTTAAAATGCGTACATTTTGTCTGTCTTAACTAAAAATATACCTCGAGTTTTCCTTACTGCTGTTGTCAGCAGCCAGAATCTTGCATGACCCTTGTCCTCACTCCTATCGTGAGTGTTCAAGCAGTGTGGTATTTTATAGCACATTGTGATAGCTTGATGTGATGGTTTGAATATGCTCGGCCAGAGTGACACAGTTGGGAGGTGTGGCTCTGTTAAAATAGGTGTGTCTCTGTGGGTGTGGGCTTTAAGACCCTCGTCCTAGATGCCTGGGAGCCTGTATTCTGCTAGCAGCCTTCAGATGAAAATGTAGAACTCTTAGCTTCTCTGCACCATGGATGCTGCCATCTTCCCATCTTGATGATAATGGACTGAATCTCTAAAGCTGTAAGCCAGCCCAATTAAATGTTGTCCTTATAATAGTTGCCTTGGTCGTGGTATCTGTTCATAGCAGTAAATCCCTAACTAAGACACCTGGCAAGATAAATCACAGACAGATTTATTTTCGAAGCCCGAAAGTCTGTCTTTTAACTTGTTCTCTCACCTTCTTTTTATGGCCCTGATTTTGAACAATGAAATGATTTTGAATGTTATAATTTTGTCTAGGAATATAATTTATCTTTGGATAAAGTAGAGACCTCATTAGGTTTGAGCCATTAGACTGTACTTCAGGGAAAAGCACAGGTGATCTGGAGAATCAGACTTCAGAACCGGACTGTAGCAGTAATGGATGCGCGGACTGAAGCAGTGAGGAACCTTCATTTCTTTCCCTTTCTCTTTTCCTTTTTCTGAGGCAGGGTCTTCCTAGGGTCAAGGCTATTTCTGAATTCTGATCCTCCTGCCTCAGCCTCCTAAATACTGGTATCATAGGCATGTGCCCCAGCATTTCAGGAAACCTTTGCTGAATGATTTAGTGACTGTTGAGTGAATGTTCTGCAGACTCTGAAGAAATGAAGTAATTTTGAAGGTGGAGAAGCTGGGCTTTTATGTACTGGCTGGAATCACCGACTTTCTTCCTGCCTGAGTTAGGGCAGACATTACTTTATTATTCTACAAATAAGAACTGGGTTATGGCTGCTGGTGGTATAAAAACTAGTAGTGGAGAAGGGAAAGCCACAAGTCATACACCTGGGAAATCTCTAGGTGGCCACTGGCCCTAGACTCCTATTCTCAGATTGCTTACGATCTTGCATAGCAATGACTTGCAGAGTGTTGATGGGTGAGAGAACCTCTGGCTCTGGATTGCCATGCACCTTGGAATTGACCCCATTTTGCTTTTCATTCTACTTCCCAGTCTTGTGAATGAACAGCCAGTATTGCCTTATGTTTCTTACCTAGTGATGTGCAAAGTAGAATTTATTAACTCTCCAGGTGGGACTTGGAGATTTTTTTCAAGTTTGCATAGTCACTGTACTGGATGAATTAGAAACTGGACTGGAGCAGTTAACACCTTTATTACCTGTGAAGATGCATAGTAACAAAATTTGGATGTACATTTAGTTTGTTCAAGTAATCAACATCTAGAAAAGTGAATGTTTACTGTCTATAAGGCACAACCTTACATGAAAATGTGCAAGTTGGTTTCTGTCTTAATGTTTTAAATTTATTTTTATGTCATTTTTAGATGAGAGAATAGGCAATATTTGGAGAACTCCAGGTGACTATCAAGGCCAAAGTCAAGGCACTGAGAAGTCAAGGCACTGTTTAAAATGTATGTGTATGAGTGTTTTCCCTGCATATATGTATGTGCCACATGCATACATGGTGTCTTGGAGGCCAGAAGAAGACAGTGGATCCTCTAGAACTAGAGTTTTGAACAGTTTCAAACTACTTTGCGGGTGCTGGGAATTAAACCTGGGTCTTCTGCAAGAGCAGTAAATGGTCTAACCTAGACACTGAGTCCTATCTCCGGCCCCTACACACAGATGCTTTATTTGCTTATTAGTGTCTAGGAGCCAAGAAGTGGGAATACTATTTAATAATGTAATTTTTAAAGGTTTTTTAAAAGGTGGTTTGGTTAGTTCACTACTCATGGCCATTTGTATAATGGCTTACTTTTATTTATTAATTTTTAAAAGTCTCAGTGTTACCCAGGATGACTTTGAACTTTTTAGTTTGGGGGACCATAATAATGTTCCATCCTGCTTCTTCTATTGAGATTTTCAGAATGCTTATTTCCAACTGAGTTTAAGAACAAAGTTCCCGTTTTGTGTTCAATAACCTGTACATTCACATTAGGTGTGTTGCTTGGTCCCTGCCCAAATCACTTCAGTGGTTCTAGAAAGGGTGGACCAATGTTTTTCACCACACAGAAATCTAAGATAAAGACATGGCTAGCACGTAGGAAGCACACCTCAGTTCCCTGTCTTGCCGCACATCGGCTCAGACATTGTTTTCCCTGTCGTCTCTGTGTACAGCACTGCACTCTGCGTCTGTGCAGAGAGCAGGCAGAGAACTGTCAGGCTGCTGTGTCTTTCACCAGTGCTAGAGCTCTCAGGTTCCCTTCTCACACATGAGAGAAAAACAAAGGTTTTTCTGTTGATTTCCTAGTAGTTTGTGTGGAGAATGGCTGAACTAAGGCCTTCAATAAAGAGTTAAGCAGCCTGATGACCTTAGTTCCACACCAGAGCTCAAGGTCAAAAGAGAGAACTGACTCCTGAAAGTTGGTCTTTAAACCCCCTCCCCACCCTGCACACATGTACATGCACATGTATACATACAAATAAAAAATTGAAACTAAATTAAAAAAAACTAGATCTGTGGAAAGGGAAGCATTTAAATGTGTTTTGGATTATAGTAATGTGCACTAATACAGCTGGGAAATTGTGAGGGAAGCGTTTATGTTTACATTTGTACTTTGTAAGCTTCACAGGTAAAACAGCCTAGTATTGGCACACGCACATAAAATGTTGAGTAGCCAGAGGAGGAGAAGAGGAAACCAGCGATGTGATTGTCTTCTTGTACATTCCTTGTCATGGTAGCCACCAGGGAATCTGGCAGATAGTGAAAATGGTGACCAGCTTTGCAGTAAGCCCTTGAGCTGTATAATGTTGTCAACAAAGAAACTGTCTCTCCAGTCTGTCTAAGACTTTGGGACTAGAAAGTCATGATGAAGGAAGATCCACATGTCCTCACCTGTCTGATTTCCTGAAGTGGCCTTTCCAGCATGGTGCCATTCCTTTTAACTATGGGGAAGGAAGACTGGAGAGGTGGCTCAGGAGTTAAGAATACTTGTTGCTCATGGGTTCAGTTCTTAGCACCCATGATGGGCAGCTTACAATGACTTAGAATTGACCACTGCTGCTGGGAGGTGCACAGTTTAAGGAGAAAGTGCAACAGTGTACTCCCTTTCCCCTCGGTAGGCTCTGCTTCAGCCTGTGTCATCATCAAGGAAGAGCAGGGGAACTATTTGTGCACACAATGCTGTTGCTTTGAACCAGATTGAGATTACATTAACTGTAGCACCTGAACTGTTGTAACTAAATGAATGGTTAAGCATTATCATAACTATGAAACCCTCTGTTGACAGTTTGCCTCAAAATTTAAAGAACTCGAAGTTTAGATACCAGTGATATTGCATTACACATTTTGGGTGGTGTACCTCTTCAAAATAATTTG